>NC_138905.1:50739678-51095381 GCF_965231255.1 Vanellus vanellus
GGAGGGGGAAAAAATTGTAGGGTGAAAGAAGTGTTCATTTAACACCGTAAGAGAAAAAGAGTGGACAAAAAAATCTGTGTCAGATCAGCTAAAGCCTCTTTTATTCATGTACAAAAAAAATTCAAATCCGAACATGAGAAATAAGCTACGAAGTTTATGCTCATTCAATCTTAATCTTCAAAACTGAAATTAGTAAAATATTTCCCTTTCAAAAAAGGGGAATTATACTACAGATAGACAGATATTACATTAGCCTTCCCAGAAATAAAAATGTAGAAAGGTTGTTATAACTGTATATCTTCCTGTGTTTGATCGTGACACAGGGGCTACAACTATCCTCATTTGCCCCTGACAAGAGTTTGGGGCCTACTAAAAAGATTCAGATGTAATGACAATATCAAAAACAAGTATTAAAGAATTTCTGCGCTCTTATCACAGCCTCTCCTTTTTGCCTGTTCTTTTCTTTACTTCTCTAAAGGAAGAGGTGATTGCGTGTCATTCTCTGCAGTGTTAGGAAGAATGCTTTATATTTATTCAAATACCAGCTAGCTTTATATTTATTGAAATACAAGCATTGGTTAGTTAGTCCCCTTCAATAAGGAAATGCAAATGCGTGTGTGTGAAAAATAAACATGCACAGCTTAGAAAACCCTAATGGGATGGTTTAAGGAACCACCCCAATAGGATGGTGTAGGAGGCTTAAGGAACCTTACCTGACTGAGTTCGCTTTGGAGTTGCAGGCCATGTTGCTCTTTTTCCTCCCTCTGCTGCTGGAGCTGTTTACATTCCGCCTTGAGATGCTGGTACTTTGTCTCTACTTCGGACAACTCTTCTTTAAGTTTCTGGCTTGCTTCCCCCTTCTCACCCAGCTCTGCCTGTAACCTCTGTATGGAGGCCTCAGATGCAGACAGCTTTGCCTGAAGCTGTTGGCAGTCCAGGTCTTTCTGGTGAAAGCTTGCCTGCACGTTCTTCTTACTCACAGATACTTCATTGTGTTTTTCTTCTAGCTGGGTGTAGTCCTCTTCTTTCTTTAGCAGCTTCTCAGTCAGACTCTACAAAGAGAGTTACGCAGCAATTCAACTCAATTCTGCTTACAGATGTTCAATACATTATTCAAATTTCTTCTCAAGTGTTGACGCTAAACTTGCTCAAAAACATTATTAAAGGAAATATTGACCTCTATGTCATATTACACAAGTGAATTCTGGAGCCCACAGAGCACACAGTTTCAACTGGAAATACTGATTTTCATATTCTCACATAAATCCACTTCCTCTTACTGAGAACACCACACAAACTCTGTTTCTGTATCCTGAAGACTAATTTGCTTTCCCCGAACATTCAAATTCTGGGTTATTACAACTGCATTTGCTTGGGGAAAAGTTGAAATCGGAATTTGAGTTATTAGGACGCACAAAAAGTTTTTAAATATCACTGTCCTGCACACAATTCCCTAAGCAATAACATTTGTGGTTTAATTCCTGTTTAATCATGTGCTGATAATTTTTAGAACTATCCTAATTTTGCCCTGTCACTATACTTACCGCATGATCTGCTATCCAAATTATGAAAGAGAACCTATGAAAACTAATGAAACCTGTGATGTTGATAAATCACAGAATAAAACACTAATGATTAAACCTTTATTTTAGAGGACGATGGTTTTACATTTTAATTCATATCATCTAATTTCCTTGCATACAAATAAGCCCAAAGAGGATGGTTGCTTTGAGTTCGAAAACACTAAAAATTGGGATCCTTAAAGGAAAGTCCTGAACATCGCCAAGTGTCAGATTTTTCTTACTGCATTAACAACAGTAAATATTGCAGGGTCTCAAGTCATACTATCAAATTTAGAGGCAGAGACAAATACTGGGGAAAAAAAAAATTACAGATAATATTCAGCTATTACATGATGCTTTTTATCAAATTTCATGAACTAATCAAAACTATATTCAGATAGAAATTAAATATCTTAATGGACAAGATATAATTCCAGCAAGTTTAGGGTATCGCCCAAGCTTAGCCAAGGCACTAACTAGAATTTCAGAGATCTCCAAGCAGGACAAAGAAGCCATGAGAACCATTTCGGTTTTTCCAGTGGCACTTTTTGAAGCACAGAAGCACAGTTGCAGGGAGGCCCTGGTAATTAATTCCATCCCAGGTAATTGATTCCATCTCCTTCACACATATCAGCAGGTTCCATTTATTGTAGCATCTTACTGATACCTATCTCATTACTATGCACACCTTTTAAATGCTTGTGTTCTTCCTGCAGTTTCAGTGACTAACATATTTTCCAGTCACCCTTTCAATTAAAACAGAAAAATAAAGAACAGTTCTAGCATCTCAGCCTGAAAAAATGTTAACACTGAGCTTAGTCTTTTGTATCAAAACTTCAGACAGTTCTGCAACTTTGGAATAACACTGTTCCAAAGATAAGATAGTTAATGCTGCAATTCCAGGTATGTTGGGCATCTTAAAAGTGCCCTTCTGCGCAGTATCCAGGGATGAAACCTGTTTTGCTAGAAGAAAAAGCTGTAAAATTACCGGTTTTGTTCTTTACAGACTTTGACAAATGACTATATTGGTTGTTATAAACCACATACAGACACTTCTATTTTACAATCATGATAAAATAAACAGAGGAATCTATAAAAAAGGATAAGTTAGAAAATAAGCAATCTTGCAAATGACAACTCCAGCAGTCCAGCAACCCATGTGAGAACAAGTATAATTAATACCCTACATGTCAATTTAAAAGAATATATACTTTCTAAAGCATACAACTTAGCCAAAAATTCTGGCTCAAGACTAAATTTTGGCTATTGAATTCTAGCCCTGAAATAGTATATTTTGAAATGTTTCTTGAAAAATAAAACAACTTGGTGCTGTTACAGGTATGCAGAAGTCTTTATATGTGCATATATAAAATGTAGGAATAAAGCATATAAGAACATACTGAGGCCAGGTGCCATCCTTACCCTCCTGAAGTCAGTGTGGAGGCTCCCACTGCTTTTCGAATATATTCCACCCTCATAATATAAAACAAAGTTGCAATTCTCTTTTCATAAAAGAGAAGCAACCAGGCAGGATCACTAACATTTTTACTGGATATGTAGTGTTCCTGAAATACCAACACACGGCAGAACCTTTTTCATTATAGCTGGGCAAGTTACAGCTGAGGTATTAATCTTACTACTACTTCATAACCAGATCTACACCTCACATGTAGACCTGCTATGAGCTACTCCATGAGGAGTCAGTGCAGGGCACTAACTTAAATTTTTGAGTAAAGGGGTGGGGAGGGAAAAGAAAGAGAAACAGTTGCTGTTGTCTTGAAGCAGACAGACTCTGGGAAGCTTTCAGGAATGCTATGTAAAACAGAGAAGCAAAGCTTCTTCACCATCACCTTACAAGCTATCCAAAGGACATCCAAGAGTGGCAGCTACACACGGTTGGAGATGCTGCTCCACATCCTGCACTACTCTTCTCTCTTCCTCCCTGGTCTGATGATTAATACAGCAATTAATACCGGTGTTTAAAGCCACTGCCCCTCACGGCTGAACACCCTCTGCAGACACCAATGGGCCAGAGCCGCAAAGAGCTACTGTTGCTTTCACCAGAGAAAATCTGGGTTTGCCCAGCAGTCTGCTACCTCCCTGCGTGACTGAGGCCCACGACCAGACTCAAGGTCACAGAGCCGCTAAGCTATGGTCATTCAGGTTACACTAGTGGGCCCATCAGTGTTTCCCACCTGGATGCATGTCCCAGCTGCATCCCAGACATATAAAGAGATATGTGGGCACACGTGAGCCACCTCTCTTCCCCAAGCCTCGATTTCCACAGAAAAGAAAGAGGGAATGGCAGTATGTTAGAGCACTCAGTGAAGAGCCCCGAGCCTTTGAAGCTCACAAGATAAAAGGGAGAACACCACGCTGATCCCTTCTTTCATAACTGCTCCTTGGAAAAAAACATGTAATACGTTAGTAGTGACAGTGGCCAGGCATGAAAGAAACTCTGTGGTCACTGATCAAATTTCAGAATAGCTATGTCAGCATAAGGTTAGAAACTAAGCATTTTTCCCTGTAGACAATGCATCACAATTTTCCCAAAAGAAAACAAACAAAAAATGGGTTTAGGATTACAGCAAGTCTAATACTTCAGGGAACACGCTGGTTTTACACATTAGGTCTCTTCTGGGCTACAGGCCATTACTGGCCTCTGCAAGGCAAGCCAAGCACTGCCCCGTAATTACAGTGCTTTATAAATGAAGGAAAGGCAGTTCCTGCTGGTCTCAGAGAACAGATCTTATCTATTTGTCATCTGCTCTTCTCAGTATAGCTCCTGAAAATGTAAGAAACAGCTTGCTTGCTTGAGGTTGTACATGAGCCTGAAAAACTCTGAGTCAATGCACAGAAATATCTTCCTGCATTGCAATGGAATTATAAATGGAATGCAATATATTCTATCCTGCATTAATGGCTCCTCCTTCTTCCCTGACAGCTTCTTCAAGGATGGCAAACTGTTCGAAGTGGGAGTCCCTCTCCAAGTGGAGAGAGACTTTTTACAAGGCATGTAGTGATAGGACAAGGGATAATGGCTTCTAAACTGGAAGAGAGTTAGATTTAGATTAGATATTACAAAAAAATTTTCACTCTGAGGGTGGTGAGGCACTGGAAGAGGTTGCCCAGGGAAGCTGTGGATACCCCATCCCCAGAAGTGTTCAAGGCCAGGTTGGATGGGCCTTTGAGCAACCTGGTCTAGTGGGAGGTGTCCCTGCCCATGGCAGGGGGTTGGAACTAGATGATCTTTAAGGTCCCTTCCAACCCAAACCATTCTATGACTCTATGAAGTTATGTTATTTGGGAAGCTAGTCTTACCTTGTCCAATTCTAGCTCCAAGTCCTCCACGGACAAGATTCCTTGGCTGGCTTACCATTTTTATGGATATCGCCTTTCAAAAGGCTGCATAAAGAGGTGGCTGTAAACTGCTTTAAGCCACTGAAACAAAGAGGAAAAGCAGCTTACTGCCACTTCTCTTTTTCCTGTTCCTCAAGTGGCGTTTCGCATTAACCTGACATAGCAGAGGACTCAAAGTATGGTTATATTATGCATCAATCTGTTTCACTCCACGTTGTTAACTGAATAGAAATATATTCAGGCAAGGGTTCTATACTGAATAGCAATAATTCTCCCAAAAGTTTGTTTCAGTGTTGCTGGTCTGTGGAGAAGAACAGCATTACAATTCTCACCATCTCAGTTCTGCCCCTGATTTAAAAAAACAAACCAAGAGTCATCCTATTAAAGGCAGGTTTATTTTACTAAATTTTAATTGCACCTTCTTATATTATTTGCAAATGCTGTTTTAATATTACATTATACTAAATACACACTGTTTGGTCCATGTCCTTTCCTGTTTTCCAAGACTGACAAGGTTGCTGGTAAATACACGTCGTGTACAGTTCATATACAGTGTTATACATATACACACACAAAAAGCAGCATGCATCTTTCTCCTTGTCTCCTTTCCTCCCTTACCTCCATTTATTACCCCGCAACACATGCTTTCTTAATGCAAATACAAAACACAGCAATCTCAAACAGCTTTGACAAAAGCTCCCAAGGAATACTTATAAGCTGATAAGCTCCTGGAGTTTATTTCAATTTTCTACCATTCATGACTGATAAATGGGCAGAAAATACGACAGGAGTACAACCTAAAAGCTAAGTAACTGGAAAACCAATGAAGAGAGCTCAAAATGTCTTCTGAATTACGAATTTTAAGAAAATATTGTAATATTTCAAAGGCCAATGCTTTTCCTATCGTGTGTGAGATGGCAATACTGTTTAATAATAGGTAAGCATAAACCACAGCAATTAGAAATCTGCAATAACAACCACCCTCAGGATTTCAGTTGTAACATACTGATCATTAAAATATAGTGTTTGCTTGTAGATTACGATATCCCACCTGTTAAGCAAAATGATACAGGAATTCTCAACTTCTGCAACACCAAGAAGTGTTTTGTTACAGTCTTCAGCACTTCCTAAGGCAATGTGTGACATGTTTCCATTTTAACATGAGCTGACAAGCATAAGAAATAACAGCATTCTCACCTGGTTTTTCTGTTCTAGCTCTTTGACCGAAGTTTGAAGTTTTTGCAGCTCCTGAACATACACAGCTACCTCCTGAGGTCCTTTGGCAAGTTCAGCTCTTAACTGGTTAATGGTAGCCTGAACAGACAAATGGAAAAATCCACATTTAAAACAAAGCTTTGCATGCATAACCCAAACAAAAGCAAGATGTCTGGTAGCAAAGTGAAAAGCATCTTGTATACAAATAAGCAGCTTAAGAAAAAAATCACCTGCAAACTCATCTCAGAGCACCATCAGCTACAGAAGTACCCCTGAGCATAATTTCCCAGCTGAGATTCATTCATGTCCTGTTTCAGAAGACATGAGGACATTGCCCCAGTCCAATAGAAAAATGCCAAGTCGAGCCCACAACTGATGAACATCACAACAGATTATTCATTAATCATTATCACAGTTCTAGCTCAATGTGAAACCCTCACAAGTCATTGCAGTTACACAGCCAAAAGCTTTGCCTTCCCTGGTAAGGGAAACGTACTGGAAATGGTACTAGAAGCGTGTCTGGCATCTGATGCAAACTTGATGTGTCCAAAAGTCACACATCAACCCTGCAGGTCAGCATATTCAGGGGAACAATACTACCCCATTAAACAGGATTGGTACAAAACAGAATATATCAATGACTGTAAAATATTTGAATACAGTAATGAAAGCAAACAAGGAAAGCACTTTAGACGGGTAACAATGGCTGCCCTAAAGCATGCTGCGTATGGACGCACTCACTTTGAATACACTATGTAATAGTGACCTTTTAAAAGAAGTTTTCTTTCCTATTATTCTCATAACCACAGATTTCAGCACAAAGGTATAAATACTGAATACAAGAATGAACTATAGTAGTAGAAGAAAAAGAGCAGACAAACACACTATTTACAACCTTCCTACAGAAAAAAGAAGACCAAAGAGAACATATGAACCAAAGAGAACTATATGACTACATATAGTTATTAATTCTGACTTTCTGTAATCCTGTGCTTTACAAGGCTGTTTCGTTACAGAGCTGTTAGCTAAAACCCATCCTGGGATCTGCCTTTGGCAGAAAAAGAATCTAGAACCTTCTCAAAAAACAGAGTATGGATATTTCACTACTGAGAGACTATAATGCAGAAAACGTGCAGAAGATTGCCAAGGGCACCATTGCAGCCTTTCAAACTAGAATCGTAATTTATATGCATAAAGATACATTGCTCTCATTCACAATTCAATATGCCGGTCCACATTTCATTCTTAACATGGAAATATATCATGGGTGAATATTCATTCCTGATATTGTCTGGCTGATGTGTCTGTATGATTAATGAACCAACAAGCAACCAGGAATGCATCTATTGAACAACCTCTTGAAATTATCTTGATACAACGGAAATCTACTATACAAATAAAAAGCTTTCAAAATATTTACCTCAAATTTAAGTATCTCCATTAGAAAGCAGAAAAAATAAAATGGATGGATGAAAGACGGAAATAAGCAGTCACAAAAGCTGTTAGCAGACACTTCCTCAAATTTGTTCTCAAACATTCCAGTGTTTTTAATGCTTTTGCTTAATGGGGAAAAAAGAAACCTAAACAGTCCTGGTTTTATTAAATTTACCTATAATTTAATCTACTAATCTTATTCTACAGGCACTCAACAATCAAAAGCAGGCCCTGTATTTTATGAAGATTTATCAGATACTGAAACAAATGCCAATCTGCAGAGATTCATAGAAATGCTTAGTTCCACAGCAGTGCACTTGTTTTCATAATGTGTTTACTACGCAGGAGTCACTATAGTGAGAAACTAAACATGGAAGGAGTATCTCAGAATGAGCACACATCTGAGATATCTAGACACCACAGTTTCAGATGCAACTCTGAAATAAAGCATTAAACACCCAACAAAAAAAAAAAAAAAAAAGGACAACAATGAATACATTTAGGCAACAATTGTAGAGCTATACTATTCTTCACATCCCTCCTGCAGCATTGGAAGATGCTCATATAAGATTATGATGATCTTTGTTACTCTCTTCAGCCACACCATAAATCTAACTTATTTTAAAGACAGCCAATTTTGGAAAGCAATATTAATATATATATCCTCAGTCAGCTTGGCAAAATAGCCACGGATGGTTCAAGAACCACTTTATTCTTTCAGCTCTTGAGGTAGTCTTAAAGAACAAACCTGAGATGAAACATGGCCAAAATTTTATGGTCAGGACTGTACCTATGCTGCCAATGAAGGACTTCCATTTTTTGTTTTCTTATGGCTAACACTTTTCACAATTGTGTTTTTTTAAGAAAAGTAGAAAAGTTTTCACCACAATGACTTTGAGTAGCTTTTTTGGTTTGGTTTTTTTTTTTTGGTTGGTTGGTTTTGGTTTTTTGTTGCTTTTTTTGTATTTTTTTTTTTAAGTCTGATGTGTCACTTCACATTGACTGAAAAGCTTTTATTTCAAACATGTCTTGGGCTATTGTTGCCATATGTTAGAATTAAGCAGAGAAGGCAGTAACATTTCTGAGAAGAACCAGACTGCCGCTGCCTACCATGTTCTGCCACGCAGCAACTTGGTCTTCTCTGGTTCAGCCTACACACTGACAATACTGCACAGACATCTGATATTATTATAGTTACTACAATGTAGTTTACAATCTTTCCATACTTCTAAGACTTCTTATATGAACACATAGTAACAGCTAGGAGCATCATGCAGCCTTCTCCCCCATCTGCTGTTACTTCCAGGAGGACTGAAAAAACCCTCTTCATTTTTTTTTTTCCTGTTAAAAGGTGCCCTTTAATGTTGCATTTAAAAATGGCTAGTTATGTCAAAACTTAAATATACCTAATTTGGGGGAACAGGAGCAATTCATGCTTCTGTGAGAATGTTTTAAGACGAAAGATTTTTGTTACACCCATGTCACCATGTCATTTTATCTTCACATGAAAACTAAATATCCCAAACCACAAAAGACTACAGAGACAGTACTTTGAAATGAAATTTAAATTCTGTAGCATAGTTGTGGGATCTCACAGTTAAAACCAAATTACAATTATGCAGCAACTTACATGACCACATAACCACATTATATTCATAACTCCAACTGTGATATTCCTTTTTTCACATCTGATGAAGCTCTTGGCATAAATAATTTTAACTTGAAAACAATGGTAGATTCATGTTTAGTACAATACTGTACCCTTGTACAATTCCTGGAGCTCAACATATCTGTTGGGGGAGAAAGGCAGGAGGGAAAGCCCTAAGGAGTTTAGAATAATGCCAAGCAGCACTTCTCTAAAGCTCTGCAGTGCAAATGAAAAAATAGAAAGTTAAAACTGCAGTTCTGAAATATAAGGCACATGAAACCCCAGAATAACAAGATGTCAGGAATCCTTCACATCCACAAATCTCACCAGGACAGAGGATACTAGGAGTCCTACAGAAACTCAGGCGTTCCCTCATGTAAGCTGGGGAATTCTGCAAGGACTCCACTTCACTAGGGACCACAGCCCTGTGTCGACAAGTTTTGCTGGCATTGCTCATTGGTGGGGTACAATAGAAAAAGGGAGAGGGCAAAATTAAAAGGTCTCAAACAGAGCTGACAGTCTTCAGTGAAGATCATTATACTGTCAAGCCATTCATTAGTAAAACTATACCAACCATCAGCCTAGTGAGACGCAACAACACCCAGCAAGAGAATTCTTCTGCAGCTATGGATTTGCCAACTTCTTAGTAGAATAAATTATACATTAGACAAAAGCCTTTTTGGTGATACTGTATTTTTATTAGGGTTTCTTGCCATTATCTCTGTCAGAGATTTCCATCACTGTGATGGTAAACAACATCAAACAGGCTTTAGCCAGGAGGGATGTGAGACAGTTTGAGGAGTAAAATCCCCTCCTAAAGATCCAAGTCGGAGATGTTATATTACTTTTTCTCCATCTCGCATGGAAATGGAAGCACTCACTGGCAGAAAAGCAGAGGAACCAAAACCAAGGAAACGGAATATTTGCTTTGGGAAAGACAGTTAGTTTTGCTTCCTTAAACACAGAGTTATCATCAATTCTGTATGTTTTCAAATCTCCCATCAGCAACTTAAAATTTCTTCCACTGACTCAGCCAAAGCAGAGGCAAGCCTTCACAAAGTACTTCTGAAGAAACCAGCACATTCTTCGACTCAAGTAGACAGTGAGGTCTCTTTCAAATGGGATGAATTTTAAAAGCTCAAATCCAGGAAAAGATGGAGGAAAAAATGTTAAGAAAAAAAAAAAGCAACTAACATGAGAACAATATGTTTTATTTTCTACTTTAGACTGCAACAACAAAGAGAGGAAAACTAAGGTGCTGTTGCTTGAAAACAGATTACAGGTAACATCCTGACATCTTGACCTTAAGACATGGTAAGGCCTGGCAGTCACTCACTTTCTGCTCTAGCGGATAACAAGCAACACTTGGAGGCCATTCTGAAGTGAATTGGTGGGGAGTATGTGTGCAGAACAGATTTATCCTTTACACACAAAATATTCCTACAATAAATAATAGGTGTAAAAAGGCTTCCCATTTGACAGTAAAAACTAGAAAAACACAAAAATGAAAATCTGTTTACAACATCGATTAAGATATTTAAATCTTGTGTAAGTTCAATAATCAAACGTCCTATAAGAATAGTCAAATTATTATCTATTTTGTATTAATAATTTCTTTTTATATTTTAATACTCTAGCATCCATTTTCAGACACATCAACTCAAATATTAACCAAAACCATAATTTTCAGTAACAAACTGCTATTATCCGCATGTAGCTCAATAAGGGAAATAAGTCTTTGAATCACACAGATACCACTCTATTTCTTACTCCTAACAGAAAGCACAGCTCTGCCAGGTGCCTTTTTCCATTGCTATTGGGCTCTTGTAATAACTTTTTATGCCAAGGAAAGATTTTGCAACGAAAATCATGGGGGCTTTTGGAGGGTAGATATTGACAAAATTACACAATTCACTGTAATGAAGAAACATGTCTATTAAATAAGTTAGAAGATTCAGTTAAGAAAGAGGCTTTTTCATCATGATGAATTTTCCGTTTTCATACGAAAATCGTGGCAAAGCTAACACACACATCTTTAGGTATGACTATTACCTCCGAGTTCGCCTGCTCTGCCTGCAAGTGCTTGCACTCGTCTTTCAGCTTTTCAGATTCTCTCTCACGTTCCAGAGTCATTTTGTCCATCAGCGTCTGAACTTGGACCAGCTCCTTTTTCAGGACGGCCACATCTTCCACACCAGGCCTTTGTAGCTGAAAAGTAAATGAGTAGCATTGAGCAAAACACTGTTGGCAAACACGCTTCCAGTGTCAACGTCATCTCTAAAAAACTTTCATATCATCAATTTATAGACAAGGTGACATACACAGTATTACAGCTGTGGAAAAAAAAAAGAGGAGAAAAAAAAACCCACAGGAAAGTATGCATCATTCCCAAAGGAAACGGGATTTAATGGCTGATTGTCAGTTCTTGCCTAGTAAACTTTGAACTTGTTGATTGATTTCAACCATATCTGACAAATGGGATAAGATCTCAAAGATTAAATTTCTGTAATTTTCACGTAGGTAGATGGCTAGGTACAGGAGGGAGACCTTCCCTGGGAGAAAACAGAGAAGCAACCCATGCAAGAAATTTATCTGAAGCCACAATTCCCTGAGAAGTAGGCTGTATTGCCTCCACTACGCTACAGAAGGGATTACTGTATATACTTTACTGCTGCAATACTCACAAGCCCATCTCAGGACTGAGACACAAAAATCCAGTACTACACAGACTTTTATAATGCTACTGCCTCTGTCTTCAAGAACTATTTCAGAAAACCACAAGAACAGACAAAAAAAGGGCAGCTGAAGGAAACTTCTTGAAGGAACTGTCAGGCACGCCTCATACCAGACCCACAGGTAAAATCTGTTGGTAATTACTTCTAAAGCACCATAATGTCCCTCAGAGAGAAAAGCTATGAAGGGAAAAGGGAGGGGAAATGCAATACTGGGCACTGAAGAAAGAAGAGAAAAGGAAGTGCTGGCATCTAGAAGAGAAAAGGTACAGGAAAGGGGTAAGAACGCAGAAGGAAGACAAGAAACAACTAAACAGATAAGAGAGGAATGGATGTGTCCAGTGACTAGGCAGGGCCAAGAGGGACTCATGAGCCCTTCAGGGCAGCAGACTATAGGGAAGAAGTGGGATAAATGAGTCCTACTTTCCTCCATAGCCTAAGCAGTGGTTGAGTGGAGGAATGAAGACAAAGAAGAAGCTAGGAAGTCCCTGCACTATTGCTTTGGAAGCAGCATGACTGCTGAGTCACTGGGATTGCTCCCTGGAGCCGTGGCTGTATATAAAAGTCACCAGGAGCCAAAATCTTGGAATACACACACATTAGTATTATCAGCCAAGCGCAAGAGGGACAACATTAACATAGGCACGGTGATGACAGCTGCCAGCCTTTCAGCCACCCTATCACAAAACACCTCTCTGAGCAATTCTGAATGCAGCTGTCCAGGGACAGTCAAGAGTGTTACACCTCATGGAAAAAGGGTGATCTAAAGAGAGCTGTGGAAGTCAGCAATGGCATGCTCCAAGTACAGGCCTGCACAGCACATCTATATGTGTAATCCCCTGCAAAATCGCTGAAGGGTAGAGCATCAAACAAGCGGACTATAATAGAATATACGGTCAATTTTAATATATGTCAGAAACTACATATATTTCCTCACTGGAAAAACACTGAAAATCTAGGTCAGTGAAACAGATCAGAAACAATAGTGTTCTGAACATTTTCAGCCCACAAGCAGATTTCTCCATGTTCAACAGTTTGACTGCTTTAAAACTGCATTTGCAATTGTTTAAGTATACCCCTCCCTTGACTAGAAAATAACAAAAACATTAGTGTGGCGTGAATACCAGCTCTGTCTTTAAGTCTTCCACTGTACTTCTCTCCTTCTGCAGTTCTTGTGTCAGGTTTGTCACTTTCTGTTCTGCACCTTCCCGAAGGCCGATTTCTTCATCATACTTTGATTTAAGATCTAATAAAAGGAAGTTGAATAAATGATCAGTTGAACAAGTTGCACACGTAGAGAACAGAATCGGACCTCGTGTTAATATACTTACCCACAATTTCAGTGGCCAGTTGTGCCGCTTTTTGCTCAAATAAGTCTTTCATTTGCTTAATGTTAAAATTTTCTACTTGGATCTCTTCTAGTTGCCGTTCTAATGATTCTATTTCCATAAGAAGAACAGTATTATTTTCTGGAAGAGCTACGACAATACAGTTACTCACACCCATAATGAACCACAGCAGGTAAATAAGTAATCTAAGTTCACTTAACATCCAATTAGCTTAGCAAAGGGAACAACTTTACTGAAGTTAAATATCTACAAGCACGATGCTGGAACCTGTCAGTAGTTGAGTACACTGCAGGATTAAGTACATATTGGTTTCCACTGGTCACAAATAGACCTTCAGATCACTGCAACATGCTGCTGAATTCCGCGCCCTGAACTGTGATTAAAAGCCCTTCAATCATGATCAGTCAGACACTTTATGCGCACATAAGGAAAATTTTATTCCATGAGTGCCTCATGGAGAAAAACACTGAGCAAAAATTATTGGTCTGGAAAACAAACAAACAAACAAAAAAAATTCATTGTCTTCTTTGCTAGCCATGAGTACAGAAAAACACTAAATAAAACCAGCACTGACAAATGCTATAGTTTAAATATCAACAATCACTGTCTTTCTCAGCAAAAGACTTGTACTGAATGCTTGAATATATGAAATGATTGAAAACATGTTCAAAACTACTCATGAGAACAGCTTTCAGAGGTAGGAGAACGCCTGTCTCACTTCTAGAAATTACAAACCCCAAACCTCTGGAACATTTTCCCAGACTATAGCTATTAAGAGCTATCTATCTTAAGCACTTACAATGAACTTTTTTCCCAATAATTGTACCGCTTCATCTTTCTAGCTATTTAATTTACCAAAAGTGCTTTTTCACAAACCTAAAAGCTACAATGAAAAAACTTCAGAAACTCCAGAACAGTGCACAAATTAATATAATAAAATGTTAGCCACCTGTAGATGTAGCCGTTGTCAATCCATCAGACTTAGAGTCCTTAAGAAAGCAGAATAAATGCATCATTAGACAGTAGGAATAAAAACTACTACTTCCAAAGTTCATCCCATTTTTGGAAAAGACAGGGAAATAAAGACTTCTGTGCTGAAATACCGCACAGAAGAATAAAAATACCTGATTTCAAACAGTTATATCTGGAAGACTGGAAAAGGCCGAGATGATTTTCCATTTCATGTACCACTACACTACCAGATTTCCAGACTCACAAGATTCCAGTAACAATCCCCTCCCCCTCCCTTTCCTCAGTATCAAAATCTGCCCTAAAAACAGAGGTTACAGACATCATTGAATACATTCTGAGAAGGCATTCTGTCAGAAAGCCTTTTCTGAGATTTGTAACAATCCAGTATCTAAGTAACTCATAGTAATAAAAGAAGTGAGAGCTTCCTTAAAGGGGCACAACACACCCACAATTTGCCTTGTCTTGTTTGTTCAGTTCATTTGGACATCTGTGAAACCACACTACTGTTCTCCAAATGTTCTTACAAGACATACCCCATCACCCTTTCTCGTAACAGATGAAACACCACATTCAATTTATTTTCTCTAATAAACTGAGTTCTGAATAAGCCCAACAGAAGGAAAAGTCTGAACTGAACTTGTAGTGAGTAGTATGAAAGAATCATTGTCTATTCTTTGTTCTTCAGATTTATATATACAGTTACATTGTGGAGAGATAACTAGCTTTGTTTCAAGAACATGTCAATATTCAAATTATGGAACTAACTAAATCAGGCCACGTGCCTTACAAAAAAGGTATTAATCTTCAATGTCAATGCTGATGATAAACCTGCTTCAAGTATTTTAAAGCAATTACTTGCTGCCGCTGCCCTTGCAATTTCTCTAGTTCTTTCTTCAGCTCTTCTGAATACCACCTCTCCTCCTAGGGAAGAAAGAAAAAAAAAAAAAAAAAAAAAAGGAGATGGGGAGAGAGAGAACTGTAAATTTCATTGCTTTAGACAGCGGAACACTGCAATTTGAAACAAAGAACCAAGTGCAAGTAAAATACATTTCCAACCTTCAGCGAAGCTTGCAAGTCTTGGACTTCTTGTCGGAGCAGTGATACTTCATCTCTGAATAAATATATCCACGGAGTAGAGAAAATGAATATACAGTGGTTATATTTTGTCAATTATATACAGGTTACAATGTGTATTAAATAACTGGAGTGATAACCGTGTACTACATAAATATAACTTACATAATTATAAATATTTTTAGGTTTTTTGAAACTTGGAACAAACAGGATTAATAAACACTTATTAGTTCACTCTGTACATCACTGGAAAAATGATGAACATATTAATCGGATAAGTTAAAAAATAGATAGCAAAATGTCTCATGAAAACAGAATGTAAATCTAAAACGGTGCATCAGCATAACCACATGAGTTCAGAATGGCAAAGCTGTGCACTGGGACATTTAACTGTTTTGCATGCCTTTTTACGAAAAAAACAGGTTTATTCTTCACTTTCCCTATCACAGAAATGAACACTGCTAAGAGACAGCATGCTATCTTACTCCTTTTGAAATATGCAGTTACAAGAATTTTTCATGCACATAGCAATTTGGTATGCCCCACAGATACACTCACTTAATGGTCTGAATGTTTAAAGCCTTGGGATTTTAAATTCTCAAATTTCGTGCCGAAGCCTCCAGCCATGCAAGAATACCAGATCCAAAGCTAAAATTGTCACTAATTGATTTAGACAGCACTTTTCTAAATCACGGGTCTCCTTACGGAATTACACAACTATACACACAAGGATAACGTTGCATTACTGAGACACAGGCACGCCAAATGTAGAATACAGAGGTCATTAAAATAATGCAAACATACCCTTTCTTATTGTTTGTGTGTACAGTGGCAACACTGAGGAGCACACAGAATATATGTGTGTGGGTGCTAATGCCAACAAATTCTCTCAAGTTTTAAACCACACAATTTTATTGCTGCTGTGCTGCATTATCCCCTCCTCCACAGATGTTCTTTTAAATTGTCTTGTACTTAGGCGAAAAAAGAATACCAAAGCAAGTCATTTTTTAGCTAAACTTTGAAGGAATAGATTCAACTAGATTAGCATATCAACGTGGTCAGGGTCATCAAGAAGCAAGTGAAACACACACACTTGAACCAGTGAAGCAAGAACTCCAAGGTGGAGTAATTTTAATGGCAAAATAAATGTGGGATATTGGAAGGCTAATTTTTGTCAGAAGATTTTCTGCTATTTACACATTATTCTGCCTGTGTGCAACATTCACTGGAGGTTTGCAAATACAACTTTACTGAGACAGGTGTAGCTGTAATCCAAAATCCATATGTTGGTTGCGGGTGGAGAAGAGAGATCAGCTTTCTCACCAGGATAAGTAAGTAAAACAGCTAATAATCACACCTAAGACTATAAGTGAAGTCTCAGGCAGGTGAAACAGTTAACTATATTGAAATTGGGCCTGAACATATACCCGATCTGCAATACTAAAGCATTTAAGATGTTCTGTTCTTCATAGCAGATAAAAGGTTTTGAGCTGTATAAAAATAGTTTGTAGTAGAGGGGAAGGAGAAGGGAAGGAGAAGGGGAAGAGAGAGAGTTTGTAATGTAAGGACCTTCTACAGTAGCTGCCTCGATGTTCCCAACACAGTTTTGTTTGACAGTTTTAAGACGAAACGTAGATTCAGTTTAACTGATCAGTGGAAAATGAAGGGGGGGCAGGGGTGTAAGGGATCACCCTAGACACTGTAATTTTGTTTTTCTTACTGGCATCCAAATCCTCACCAAATCTCCCCTTCTACTTGAGCTGTTACAATCTCTTCCTCCTCTCAGCACATCTCCTCAGCCTCACGATCTGGCAAATCCTTACTACCTGTTCCTTATGCTCCATTCCCCACCTGTAATGCCAGTGCCTCCATCCCAGCGCTGAGTACCCATGGCCCTGATAAATCACACTGGGGAGAGTTACACCATTTACTCTTGGCACATAATTATGGTAGTTGATTGGGAGGGTGAGGGGAAGAGGACACAATGTAATTCATAGTACCCAGCCTACTCTATTGATTAAATAAGGAACTTCACCTCCCAATCTTAGTCTTATGAATTATATGCCAGCTTCACTCCTAGACTACTTACAGAGTGGCTCCCTGCTGCAGGCTGCAATATCTCTTTAATGTGGTATTCCAAGTCTTGGAAAAACACACATGTTGAATGAGAGTTTAGTCAAGCAAGCATGCAACCGAGAAACATTGAAGAATGTCACACTAATAAAAAGAAATAGCTCATGTGTTACACAACAGCTCTCACCAGACTCCCTTCACTCCATTCAAACTCCCTGACCTTGTCCACTTTTTCAATTATATGAGAGAAAACAAAACCACTTGTCCTTAAACTGTCAAGAGCCAGGAAAAAAAAATAAATTTCACCAGCCAACATCTGGTTGACATTGGAAACTTGCAGGCATAAAAATAAATCTTTCATAAACTATATAAACAATACAGTTATGACCAGTAATTCCCCCATGTGAATGCTATTATTCTACTAAGAGTACCATTTCAGGTCTAAGTTTTATCACTCCGAAAAGGCTTAATTTCGGCAGAGAATACACACTCATTCTTGAATAAACGTGCACGTAGGAAACCAAATATAACTTCCACCAGTACCCTACCACTTTCTCCAATATAAAGGCCTAAGTTTGATCTCTTTTGTTGCAGCAGCAGGGAAAGAAGGCAGATAGCCACAAGGAAGGGTCTGTCCATGCACAAAGACATGGCCTCTGCTAATGCTGGCTCTTACTGGCTTGCAGCTCTGCACAATACTGGAGCAATACGGACCTTTATTCAGATAACAACTGAAATATGCTACCTTCCGCACTTTTTTCTCATCAAAGAACCCCCCTCTCTTGAGTTATTACATAAATACATGTATTTCTTTCAATGTAATTCTTTATCATTTGGGGTCACAGTTCTACTAGTGACAATACTTTCGGACCATTTACTTCCCAGCGTTGGCCGAAGCCAGCCCCATTAGCAGGTGACCACCTGTGGGGTCGTGCGGTGTGTTACCTGCATCTGCTGACTGAGGGCACAGGCAGCTGCCAGCTCTGACGCTGCTGTGCACAAACCAAGAGAGTTTGGGGGACTCTGACAGAACAGCAGAAGGACTGTCATTTTTAACAGTCCAAAATAAACACTGAACATAAAAAGAACTAGCAGGAAGCAAAAGGAAACCTATGTAAATTTTACCCCTAAGAAAAAGTTCCCTGCACCAACACAAGGGACCACTCCAACCCAGGCAGACTATTCAGTTAAACTTATCTAGAAAAAGTTTCACATTATCAGTTCCTGCTACATACTGCTACTCTCAAACATAAAACAACTTGGTATGTTTCCTAGGAATATATTTAACAATACAGGTTTGACCAAACAGTTAAATAAAATAAATTAGAGAAAATTTCTGAAGATCAGCATGGAGTTTCTGGAACACAGAAGGAGAATTAGTGACACAGAAACTTCTCACATTTGCAAATAACTAGTTAATATGGGAACCTATTTAGGCAAATACTGATGTTATAATTACCCAGTAACTACCCTAACCACCCAGGGACAAAATCAGGTTTCTTCTCTATCTTCAGGGTTGTCCTCCCCCACCCTCAAGAGATGAATTTCAGCTCTGTGCCAGAAATTAGAAGGAACTTGTATTTTTTCTGCTACGCTTTTAAAAATCATTCCAGTCTGTCATATTGCATCATCAGCTGCATGAGAAACAGGTGATTTAATTAACAGTATAAACATGTGTATCTGATTTTCATTTATTGTCAGCTCAATATCAGCCAATATAAGTTTCAAGCTGTTTTTTAATTGTAGTTGGAAATGGGGCATGAACATTTAAATACTTGACTATGTAATTAAGTGTTCAAATTAATACAGTGTAATTAGAAGCAGCTCAACACTGACACAAAAGCACATGCACAAATGAGTACTGTTGCACCTTTCCGGTGATAGATGACCTTCCCCTCCATGAGTTGAATCAATGCCAGAATTATGAACTGCTTCATAGTGCTTGAATAGCTCCTCAGCTGATACATGAGACTTCATACACAGAGGACAAATAAAGCCCTAATACAAAAAGAAAAAAAAAAAAGAGGTGAGAAGTAAAATTTAATTTTTTTTCATCTTCTTTTTCCCACAGAATTCTAAATTTTGTTTGTGCATCTAAAAGGTAGCAGATACAATGGTTAAGATGCATACTAATTATTTCATGCTCTGATAACAGTTTTGGCAAATAAAAACTTAGAAAATGCCTACAAAAATCTTATTCCATTATTCAGTGGTGGTTTTTTTCCAAACAGAATTACATACTAGCAACAAAACTTTTATATAGAAAAATAAGAAGTCACTTCAGAAGGACTGGTCTGCAATTTCTTCCCCTCTCCCCCCCCAGAAAAGAATTTTCCATACAACTTTTCATAAAATCAGATTCTTCTTCCAAAGAGGAGGTACGGTTTGGACTTTGGTCTTAAAAAAAGGAGATACAAACCCCCACTCTATTCATACACCTACTACCACCATATTTAGGCTATTGATTTTAGTATGGGCCAGGAGATTAAAAACCACTTTTTACATTGCATATAAGTAATTAGTAAATGCAATTCAGAGAAACACTACCTCAAGAAAAATCACATCTCTACAGCCTAAAGAATCAAAGATCACCCATTTTCATTTCAGCATTTTCACTGCAAGCTTACCAGAATGAATATTTAGCAGAGCAATGCCCTCATTCTACCCATTAGCACACAGACAAATGCAAACAGTAAATATTCTGTACCTCTAAACATTTGTGGAGTGTCCAAACTGCCACTTATCAGAAGTACCATCCATCTCATTTTATCTAGCACCATATTATACCTGCTTTTAAGGGCTGAACGTTATATTGGTTCTTCACACATTTGGTTATCATGCCCACTCCAAGCTCAATTCCCATTTACACCACAGCCCATACGCACCACAGTGGCAAAACAGAGGCATTTCAGAGTGAGAGGAAACAATTTAGTCTCAAGGTAAAGGCTCCCTGTAATTCCAAGGTCTGCAAAGAGTATCATCTCGTGCAAGTGAGATGAAGGGCCCCTATTTCTTAAATTGTTTTCAAATACTCTTCTGCATATTTATATGTTATCCTTAAGTAAGTCCCTTATGCTAGTACAAATTGTCACGCACTGTAGTATCCGAGATGAGTACCCCTGGGGGATTATCACACTTGATGTAACATATGCTCCCATACGATTTCTGAAGGACACATGAAGAGTTTTGATACCCTTTTCGTCTCTTAACTTTGCCTTATATGTTACGAGACAAGCCACAAAACTTTTAAGTATTCACACAAAATGAACATACTGAATGTGTATGTTGATAACCACAATAGCATTCATTTTCTAGCTTGACAGTCATAGTACTTTGTTTCACTAGTCACTACAAATTCAACAACCAAACACTTACATGGCTTTAACCCAGGAGAACCGTCACGTTCAGCTACACAAGCATGGCCAGAGCTCCAGAGCACTGAACAGGGACTTCGTAACTGCTGTTACTTGTTTCGTGTTTCAGAAATAAATTAACTGAATACAGTTGCTTATCAAACCCACCACACATCATATTGAAGACTAATTTTGGCACAGCTAGATCAAACAAAATAGTATACTCCTTCCTAAGCAGATAGCAGGCGTTTACCCTTTATGGCCATTTATTTATTTCCAGAATTGATCAGCACAGTTTCACTCCAGATTAAACCAAGTTGACTCATATGGATGTATACACGCCAAAATAGGTACAGAAAATTGGTTAAACTACTATGTTCCCAGGAACCTAATGAAATTCAACAAGGGTAAATGTAGGGTACTGCATCTGGGGAGAAATAACCCCACGCATCAGTACAGGTTGGGGGCTGACCTCCTGGAGAGCAGCTCTGTGGAAAGGGACCTGGGAGTCCTGATGGACAACAGGATGACCGTGAGCCAGCAATGTGCCCCGGCGGCCAAGAGGGCCAATGGCATCCTGGGGTGCATCAAAAAGAGTGTGGCCAGCAGGTCGAGGGAGGTCATCCTCCCCCTCTACTCTGCCCTGGTGAGGCCGCATCTGGAGTACCGCGTCCAGTTCTGGGCTCCCCAGTTCAAGAAAGACAGGGATCTGCTGGAGAGGGTCCAGCAAACGGCTACGAAGATGATTAGGGGATTGGAACATCTTTCATATGAGGAAAGGCTGAGGAACTTGGGTCTCTTTAGTCTAGAGAAAAGAAGAATGAGGGGAGAGCTTATTAATGCTTTCAAATACTTGAAGGGAAGATGCCAGAGGGACGGGAAGAATCTTTTTTCAGTGGTGGCCATTGATAGGACGAGGGGTAACAGGCACAAGCTTGAACATAGGAAGTTCCATCTTAACATGAGGAGGAACTTCTTCACTTTGAGAGTAGTGAAGCACTGGAACAGGCTGCCCAGAGAGGTTGTGGAGTCTCCCACTCTGGAGACATTCAAAACCCGCCTGGACGCTGTTCTGTGCAACCTGTTGTGGGTGACCCTGCTCTGGCAGGGGGGTTGGACTAGATGATCTCCAGAGGTCCCTTCCAACCCTGACTATTCTGTGATTCTGTAATGTGTACCTGATACAATTAGCATATAATTATATGATGGCAGTGACAGTCACTCTGAGCAAAAGAACCAGAGGGAGACTCCCGGCAAAAATCAATGGCAATGAATTACATGAGTCATCAAAAAGCAAGGGATTTATTTTTCCTAGTAGGTGAAAGCAGTCAGTCTCATACAGTGATGCTGTAACAGCATCCTTTTGGGATGAAATGCCACCAAAGCACTTCTCAATGTTCAGTTTAGGTTACCAGTGATGGGAAGGTCTGCTGTTCACAGAGAAAAGCAAATGTTCCTCCTAGCACCAGTAAGTGCATCTGGAAAGAACGAACATAGAAAATTGCTCTGGCCTCTCCTTTTTGCCCTTTATTTCTTTCAATTTAAACAGCAAAGTCTGTTTCTTTGCTTGGTTTTTTTGTGGGTTTTTTGTGGTTGGGTTTTATTCTGTGGAAATAGGAGTCCTGGAGAAGAGGAAAGAATAGATTACATGTGCAATTAGCCCAAGGGGACAGCAATCAATCATTCGCCTCAGTTATTAGGCAAAGCCAGCCCAAGATTTCGCAGGCAGGCAGGCAGATCTGAAGGCAGTGGCTGCAAGGACGAGAAGCCAGAGGCAGAGCAGAGCTGCCAAGCCAAGGGAACGTGCTGCGGCTGAGCGCCTGCAGGGAGCTCTGAAGAGGCAAGCATGCTGTCACCGGCAGTGGGGGGAAGCATGGACAAAACCTCCCCTTTATGGTAGAAATCCCCTTGTCTCAGGGGGGTAAAAAGCGCATCACCCACCAGCCCCAGCCTCTCCGCCAGCACTGCCGTGACCATGGCTGGCCTTGCTTTTGGAGGACCTACCACTGTTGGAGTCAGCGCTGGGTTGTGGCTCTCACATACCCTTACTCTAACAAAGTGTCCCCTCGAGGTCTGACGCACAAGGTCTAAAACAGAGTAAGATGTCACCCTTCTGCCACGGGGCATCCTCACCAGGCAAAATGTCATCGGTCCTGTGCAAGGCTGGGGTGGGCAGGAACGCCACCTCCTACATCTGCAGGCACCACCGCTTGCACATCAGAGCCTTAAACTGCATGAACCCAGGACCCAGCTGCGTCTCACAGGCTGATAATATTCAGATGTCGACTCTGATGTCAGCACCATTAATTTAGTTCTCTTTATAGTAAGAAAATCAGAATCATCAGGATCTTCCTGGGCACCAGGCAGTAACAGACAGAAGCGTAAAGGCTTCCTGGGCCTGCAACTCAGGTGACAATCTTGTTCAGGGGCTTGGGTTGGTGGGTCTCTTGCTTTAACTCTTTTAATTTTTTTTTTTTAAATACAGCCATAAAAAAAAAAAAAAAAAATCTCTCTCAGCATCATCTTGAGATGAATTTTGAAAATACATGCAAAAGTGTACTTTACTAATCTAAAGACAAATGTGTGATAAGAAGGAAGAGGTGAAGAAATGTGATGGTCTGAGATGCTTAGATGTTGTAAGCATTTTTGTTAGTTTGCAGGAATTGATATCAAGTGCAAGATATTGCTATACTGGGACCATGCCTGCCCTGGATAAAAAGGAGATTGCGCAGTTACAACCATGAGATGTAACACTGGTCACCACAACTTGAGGGAGATGAGGTGTCCTTCCCAGTAAGCCTGCACATGGCTGCCTTAAGAGTCTCCTTTACAGAAGAAGCAAATATAAGCGCAATGTTCTTATATTTGAAGAAGAAAGCCACAATATAAAATACGCACTTATACTTTTCAAAAGGCTGTATTTGCCAAGAGACACTGGGTAGGTTTCATTTTAAAAGGCATTTAGGAATTACTTTGCATAAAACACAGCCACGGAGAAGTGAAAGGTATTTCATATTCTTCATTTAATAAAAGCAAAGAAATCACTTATAGCCCCTGCAGTGCTGCACCCTAAGTCATAACTCCCTAACTGATGTTTCTAATTGGGCTTTATCTTTTACTTTACACTGGGACAAAAGAGCCTAAAAGAAGTTAAATGATGATTAATTGGGTTTTGGTTTTATACATGGAGAACCTTTTCACTAGGAAATGACAATTTATTGAATCCAAAGCTGTTTGCAGATGCCTGTCAGCTAATGGAAAACAAAAAGAAAAGCACAACCACCACATGCACAAGGTTTGTATCAGGAAAGAGTTTTTAAGATCACCACAGAATTGCTGAAGCAAGACAGAGCAAGTAAAACAGAAAAGGAGTCTAAATCAAAACCCCATATACAGGCACAAACAAGCCACTAGGAGTCAGCACACAATTTACAGCTCTAAACAGCCCCTGGCCCAGCGATGAAGGCATCACAATGAGAACGAGAGAGGTGCTAAACTTTAAATCCCCATTTTCTGATCCTAAGGTATCTCTTCAGGTAGACACCTGTGAGCCACATGGAGCACCGAGCACCTCCACAGCACCACGCTGCTTGCCTTCCTCAGGGCAAAGACTCCAAAACACACCGATTTCACTCTGAGCATAATGCCAAATTTCACCAAAGATCCATGCAAGCACCAGAGGCTTCTTCACTCGCCTTTCTCAAGACAGACTTACGGATATGCCTGCAGAAGAACGCTTGTAGCTATTTTTCCCCCTCTAATAGTTAAGATTTACTTTCAAGGCCTGACAAAGTTAAGCTTCTCAGTGCTCTCTCTCCTAAAAGGCACGAAGTAAATGATTCCTTTCGGGTAACATTGATATTCGTACAAATTAATACAGTATTCTTCGGGAAGTATGCCAGGATGCTAAAGGCAACACAGGAAGGAAAGTCTCACCACAAGAACTACCTTCTTTCTTTTTATTGTACCAATATAATTTACAGGACTATTAACTGTTGGAAGAACTTTGGCCTCCTACATCAAAACACACTGCCCAGGGAAAGCAGGGGCATGGACCCACAGGCATGTGGCACGCAACCAGACTGACTGCAGGCTACCGTAGAGCCCTCTTAACCCTCAGACTATTTTTTAACTTATTCAGAAGTAGTTTACATAACAGAAAAAAATAATGTATGGGACTGAATGGATTCTGTTTCTCTGGCTTCTCCTTGTATTTCTCTGTAGGACTGGGAGGAAGTAGGATTGTGGTATAGAAATGTATTGCTGAAAATTTCAGCTGCCTTAGAGTACTGTCTTACTTGTAATGTTTTTTTCCCTCACCATTCTGCACAAACCTGATCTAATGAAGTTGCATAGCATAACAAGACAGTTTGAAAAGCAGTATTTTCCTTGCTCACTAGCAAAGAAAACTGAAGATTTTCAAAGATATTCCCTCAACAGGCTGAAGGCTCACGCTTGAGGTTTAAAAAAATAACCAAACATTTACATGTAGGTGTCTAGTCCCCAATGGAGAGCTATTCAACACAGTTAACAGAGGAAGGAACTAGTCAGCTGACCTAACAAATGTATATACCATACGTAGGGTCAGCGTAACAGCTCCCTGGGCTCCATCATCAATAACTAGAGCCTGATGCACCTACATATACAGGCATTAAATCTGTCTTCATCTGCCAACTACTCTTTTTTTCCCCCCGGAGCTTTAATGAAATGGTCTTTGTAAAGCTAATATGAATTGTTGTCTTAAGTAATTAATGACTGAAAGCACAGCTTACTCTAGTCGAAGCTCCTTTTTTCACAAATTAAAACTGGAATTATCTGGCAGAAAGATGACAATTCTTGAAGGACAGTCCCATGGGCAAAACAGTTTTTACAGGATGGAATACAGATTTGCTCATCTAGTTGGAGTCCAAGAAAAAAGGTACTCTAAGTTTGAAAGCCACAGCCATAGTGACCCAGCTTCCTTAGCATTTTCTTGAAATACCTAATGACTGCCTAGTCTATTCTCTAATCCCATTTCAATACTGCATAGAACTGAACAAGTGGCCTCATTTAGGCTGCTACGGTGACTACTGATCTACAGCTGTATGTGGTAGAGAGCCATACAGCACAAATAGCATGCACAGAGCTCTATTTGCTAATACAAACAGAGCTTCTGCATAATCTTGAATTTTTATCCCAGCAATTACGTCATGAGTCAAGCTTAAAGAACCAAGGAACTTTGCTCTTTTCCACTGAGAAGTCAATTTTATTCCACAAACACTCTTCTTGGAAAATATTTAAGTACTGTGGTAAAAAAAAAAAAAAGAGGGAAAAAAAGACCAAAACCAAAAAGCCAAAACCCACAGAATTTCAGTATAATTGATACTTTTACCATAAGGAAAAGATGAGTGACTACTCTACCATACACATGCTACAGGACAGCTTAGCCCAATCCAGCATGCACTTTAGTATGCTTTGCATTCACATGACCAGACTTTAAGGTTAAATGAATTTGAGTTTCTGGGCTTCATCTTTGACCTTCCAGAAATACTGGGCCAGCAGTCAAGCCTACAGCCTGTTTCCCATCAGCTGCATGAACAAAATGCAATAGCTGTGATTCAAGCCCAAAGCTGTAACACCTTCCAGCCATGACCTATGTTTGCCCATGTCTTAGAATCCAGACTTACATTAACAACTCTTTCAAAACTGTATTGGTATGATAAGCTATATGCTGTGAATAAAGTCCAACGTGTTTAAAAACTGTCAAGTAAGTTCAAGAGCTGTATAGCATGTTCACATGCTCAGAGACAAACACTTTTCTGGAGTTGATTTTAGGTTTTGTGTGTCATGAATATTTGGAAAAATTCTAAATTCACTGTTCATGTTTTTCCACTGCAGGTGAACCTCCACAACCTTCCCTGATACAAGATACACATCTTCACCTGCATTTAAATAGCAAGTCTAAGCAAAAACCTCAGCTATTCTCCAGTTACACAGTGATTTAAAGGCAGAAGCAATTTACAGTACAGAAGGTTAGGAATTATATATACTTAGAGCCAGAGGACAGAAACGTACTGATGTTTCAGAGCTGAAAGATGCATCAAGTAATTTCTAGATTTTGTTTCCCAAATACATATCGAATCAATTAACTGAATCCTCAAGAAGTTCTCTGAGGCAGATTAAACTGTCTGCCTAGACAGCAAGGGTAAGACCACATTTCATAACCTATTTCAAAAGTCTTACACACTGATTAAAAAAAAATAATCATGGGATATTTTAAATTAAAGATCAAATACATTAGGTCACTTTATACATTGTTTAAAGGAAAATACAGTTGACATTTTTTCCATGCCTTCCACCATAAAAAGCCCCATGTTTACATAAATAGTAAACCGACACTGACTTCCTCAGATAACATATCTATTTAATCATTAGAAAAGTAGGTAAAAAGGTCTTGTTTTATAAAATTAAGATCTGCATTCCATTTCCATTTTACAAGTATTTAACTTTCTGGGCAAAAAAAAAAAAAAAAAGGTGTCTTGCTACAGTTTATTTTATACCAGACTGCAGACTTAGAATCATAGAATCATAGAATCAGTGAGGTTGGAAGGGACCTTTAAGATCATCAAGTCCAACCATTAACCTACCCTGATAAAAACACCACCACTCCTAAACCATGTCCCTAAGCACCTCATCTACCCTTTTCTTAAACACCTCCAGGGATGGTGAATCCACCACCTCTCTGGGCAGCTTATTCCAATGTTTAATAACCCTTTCAGTGAAAAAATGCTTCCTAACATCTAATCTAAACCTGCCCTGACATAACTTGAACCCATTTCCTCTTGTCCTATCACTTGTCGCCAGGGAGAAGAGGTCAGCTCCCATCTCTCTAAAACCTCCTTTCAGGTAGTTGTAGAGGGTGATAAGGTCTCCCCTCAGCCTCCTCTTCTCCAGGCTAAACAACCCCAGATCCCTCAGTCGTTCCTCATAAGGTTTGTCCTCCAGACCCTTCACCAGCTTTGTAGCCCTTCTCTGGACACGCTCCAACACCTCAATGTCCTTCTTGTAGTGAGGGGCCCAAAACTGAACACAGTACTCGAGGTGAGGCCTCACCAGTGCCGAGTACAGGGGGATGATTACTTCCCTAGTCCGGCTCACCACACTATTCCTGATGCAGGCCAGGATGGTGTTGGCCTTCTTGGCTGCCTGGGCACACTGCTGGCTCATGCTCAGCCGGTTGTCCACCAACACCCCCAGGTCCTTTTCTGCCAGGCAGCTTTCGAGCCACTCCGCCCCCAGTCTGTAGCGCTGCATGGGGTTGTTGTGACCCAAGTGCAGGACCCGACACTTGGCCTTGTTGAACCTCATACCATTGGCCTCAGCCCATCTGTCCAGCCTGTCCAGATCCCTCTGCAGAGCCAATCTACCCTCAAGCAGATCAACACGCCCCCCCAGTTTAGTGTCGTCTGCGAACTTACTGAGGGAGCACTCGATCCCCTCATCCAGATCGTTGATAAAGATATTAAAGAGAACGGGCCCCAGCACCGATCCCTGGGGGACACCACTCGTCACTGGACACCAACTGGATTTAACTCCATTTACCACCACTCTCTGGACACGGCCATCCAGCCAGTTTTTTACCCAACGAAGAGTATACCTGTCCAGGCCATGAGCAGCCAGTTTCTCCAGGAGAATGCTATGGGAAACGGTGTCAAAAGCCTTGCAAAAATCCAGGTAGACAACATCCACAGCTTTTCCCTTGTCCAGCAAGTGGGTCACCTTGTCATAGAAGGAGATCAGGTTTGACAGGCACGACCTGCCTTTCACAAAGCCATGCTGACTGGGCCTGATCACCCTGTTCTCTTGCATGTGCCGTGTGATGGCACTGAGGATGATCTGCTCCATGACCTTCCCAGGCACCGATGTCAGACTGACTGGCCTGTAGTTCCCTGGATCCTCCTTCCGGCCCTTCTTATGGATGGGCGTCACATTTGCCAACCTCCAGTCAGCTGGGACCTCCCCAGTTATCCAGGACTGTTCATAAATGATGCACAGTGGGCCGGTGAGCACTTCCGCCAGCTCTCTCAGCACCCTTGGATGGATCCCATCCGGCCCCATAGATTTGTGCACCTCCAGGTGCTGAAGCAGGTCCCTCACCATTTCCCTTTGGACTACAGGGGCTTCATTCTGCTCCCCATCCCTGTATTCTAGCTCAGGGGTCGGAGAATTCAAGGAACAACTGGTCCTACTGCTGAAGACTGAGGCAAAGACGGCATTAAGTACCTCAGCCTTTTCCTCATCCTTGGTTACTATGTTACCAGCCCCATCTACTAGAGGACAGATATTATCCTTGGTCCTCTTTTTATCGCTAATATATTTATAGAAACTTTTTTTGTTGTCCTTGACAACAGAAGCTAGGTTTAGCTCTAGCTGAGCTTTGGCCCTTCTGATTTTTTCCCTACATCGCTTTACTACCTCTTTGTAATCCTCCTGGGTGGCCTGCCCTTCCTTCCAAAGGCCGTATATCCTTTTTTTTTCCCTAAGCTGCAACACTAGCTCCCTGCTTAGCCAGGCCGGTCTTTTTCCCCGACGGCTTGTCTTACGGCACACGGGGACAGCCTGCTCCTGCGCCTTTAGGACTTCCGTCTTGAAAGACATCCAGGCTTCCTGGGCTCCTTTGCCGTGGAGGACTGCCTCCCAGGGGACTTTGTCGACCAGGCTCCTGAAGAGCCCAAAGTCCGCTTTCCGGAAGTCCAAGGTGGCAGTTCTGCTGACCCCCTTCCTTGCTTCTCCCAGAATTGAGAACTCTATCATTTCATGGTCACTGTTGCCAAGACGGCCTCCAACCATCACATCCCCCACAAGACCTTCCCTGTTTACAAACAACAGATCCAGCAGGGCACCTTCCCTAGTTGGTTCTTTCACTAGTTGTGTCAAGAAGTTATCCCCAGTACCTTCCAGGAACCTTCTAGACTGTTCCCTTCCTGCTGTATTGTATTCCCAGCAGATGTCCGGCAAATTGAAGTCTCCCACGAGGACTAGAGCTCGCGATCTTGAGACTTCTCCCAGCCGTTTATAGAATATTTCATCTGCCTCCTCATCCTGGTTGGGCGGTCTATAACAGACTCCTACTACAATATCTGCCTTGTTAGCCCTCCCTCTGATCCTTACCCATAAACACTCAATCCCATTATCACCATCATTTAGTTCAAGACATTCATAACACTCCCTAACATACAGGGCCACCCCCCCGCCTCTCCTTGCTTGCCTATCCTTCCTGAAGAGTCTATAGCCATCCATGGCAGCACTATAGCTATGTGAGTCATCCCACCATGTTTCTGTGATGGCTTGAAGACTTGATGTCTTCCCAGAAAATAAGCTGGATTCTTCCTGAGAAGAATAGAACCAACGTAATTTCTAGTTCAGTTCTCTTCTGTTTTTATTACTATTGATGAGTAAGACTACAATTCTGTCACAACCTACAAGACTACAATTTTGTCATGAATTAGAAATTCTAATCCAGTGGTTCTCTATATCTTAAAGAAAAGTCGCATCAGATGGCCAAGTCAAACCAAACCAGTATCTCTAATTCTTCATTCTCTTAGTATTGTTCAGATGTTGCAGCAAATTAATGTATTAATGTATCTCAGCCAATGATTTTTCTTCCTGTGCAAAGCTGGAGAGTACCACTGAGGTGAAAACAGCCGTTGCAATGTAATTTGAAAAGCAACTGAAAGAGCAGCCAAAGACTATAAAACATCAGCATTCAAACATTGAAATGATGTTCTGTGCAAAACCAGTCCACAACATTCCAAGGGCATCCATAAAAACAGAAGATGAAATCAATTGCATCTACAATAAGAGACAAGTAGGAAAAAAAAAAAAGACCCATAAAAAGTGAGGTATTTTCAAAGAAAGACAAAAAAAAAATCCCACATTTCTGCACAACTAGTATGCCAATTTAAATTCTAGGCAATCTTGCTATGAAAAGTCTGTTCAGAAAACATCAGGGTCAAAAGTTATGAAGATTACCCAAAAGAACTGTTTAAAAATTGTCTTAGATTTAGCCTAGTTGTAGATAAGACAACAGATACTAACAGCCACTACATTCTAAACACTGCAGGAGGTTTTCTGAATGCCTGAGGACAAACCGGTAAGGGAAGTCTGAAACTAAGCCTAACTGACTCACTGTTTAGATCTCCCAAACGTCCAACAGAAACAGTCAGGAAACGCTGGAAACAGTTTAGAAATGTATCATTCCTTTAGGAAAAAGAAAACAAAACAGAAGAAGCCACACAGCTTTTGTTAGTGACACAGAGCATACCTGAAAGTTGGGGAACAATGTTCCTGTTTGGGAACACGGCAATACATGTGACTTCCATAGGACATTCATTTAGTTGAGTTGGCTACATATGGACAGAGACAGTTGCCAACATTTTGGTGGTTGTTTCTGCAGCTGAATAAGCCTTTGTCTTTTAAAGTAAGGCTTCATTAGTGCTTGCAGGGCAGGGGAAAGTATCTCACTGTCATTTTCACCAGTTATCTTATGGCACGATCCCTAGTTTGAGGGCTACGTAGAGAGCTGTTTAAGAGGAAGACTATATATAAAGCTGTAGACAAGTGCTGAGGATCCTTTCCCACAACAGGATGTCAGACAACTTTGGAAACAGCAGAAGTGGTCAGCTGTGACTGAAGAACAAGACCAACTCTCACTGCATGGAGGACAGAAAGGCGGGAAGGGCAAGGAGAACAGAGAGGCAAATGACCTGAATTACTAAAATTTTCACCAGCAGGGAGGGTGTATTAGTGGAAAACAGGTTAGTGAAGAAAGTTATAGGTAAAATTAAAAGAACGGTACTAACACTTTTGTCAACCAAGTGACCAAATGCTGCTCTTGCAACGTGCCCTATCTCCATGTTTGAGGACAATGTACTGGCAAAAAACCTGAACTCAGGAGTTTCTTCAGCATTGCTTCCAACAAAATGTATTTGAACTTTTCACAGTAGTATCCAGAAGCAACAGAAAGTCAAACAAGTCTAAATTAGCCAAACTCAGCAATGTTTTGTGTCTGCCACATGAGATGACACTGATAACAGATTATATTCTTATAATGCTGACTCAGGAACGGCAAAGATGGAACAAAGGGTGACAACCTGGTTGTATTGCTGCTTCAGGATCACAATGTGCTTGTTGCAAATGCAAACTATCATTTTCCACCAACAAATGTAAACCAACAGCTTCTCAGTAGTCAAGTATTTTGAACTTTACATATTAGTATTGATCATAATGATCACCAGATTTCCCCACTTTTTCAATGCTTCTATGCATACTGATATAATAAAAGATCAAACTGGAAAAAAAAAATCTGTATATATTAGCATTCTTTTTTTCTCACCTCTTTCAGATATTTACTGAAGCACTGTACAAAGAAACACAGTTTTAACAACAGGAAACAGCAACAGCTAGAAACAACTGAATTTGCATTTCATGTGCTACACTCAATACACAAGTTTTATCAAGTTAAAAAGTTGTAATCAGCTATTGACAAGTAAAAAGTACTGACAAGTAAATGACCAAAACCAAAAAATTCAAAGTGGGCAAGAACCTGCGGTCACATCTATGAAACTACGTTAAACAAAAGCCAGGTTAAATAAAAGAGTAACTTCTTCAGGTAACCAAACCATCTCTGATGGCTCACATCCCACAGTCTACCGATATCATCGCATCAGGAATACCACAATCTGTCACCGGTAAGTTACACCTTATTCAAATAAGGCACTTGCATTGTGAACAGATAATGAAGAAAATGAAAAACTGACTTAACCACTAACAGAGCTCTACAGATGGTCCCTGCTTCCACAGGAGGCCACAAGGAGTCAATCACAATCCAGTCTCCGGTTGTCCTGACTCTGAGGAGGTCCCAGGAGAGCAGCATGGGCCAGCTTTACCACAGATCCTGCTCACTTTAACAGGCAATACTTCACCCTTGAAAAGAGATCTCAAGTAACTCTAGGATAATCAGTGTATTGATGGCTTTCATCATCTTTAGGAATAACATCCCACAATTTGAAGTTTTCCCTTCAAAAATAAAGGGCAAATACATACTGAGCGTAGGGAAGGAAAAAAGCACTACTTATCAAACGTGTACAGCAACAAACACAACAAAATCACATTGATCACACACCCTAAAATAATCCAAAATGCAACAAAAGTAACCTCGGCAGAAAGAATGCAAAACTTCACCTCTGTACAAACTCCTTTAGTGCATGGCAAGCTGCCTGCCCCCAGAAGTCAAATCTACTCTCCAAAGGTTCACAGCAGATAGCTTTGTGCAGCTGGAGAATTTTACCTTACAGAATCTAAATTCTTCCAATTGAGAAGAGTAAAACTGCACACTTTAATTGTGCAGTTTTACACTCCACAATTGCAAGAATTCATAAATGCACTTCTATTTATAATATCTATTAACTGAAACAGCCCTTGCATTTTTCTGGGGGGCATTAAAAAAAATCCAATAAAATTCTATATAAAAAAGTTGGGTTATATTTATTTTTATAATGTTGCTGCAATACATAAGGCTCTTAAACCTGTTCAAGAAGACAAGGCTCTAATTTTTTTATATTCCTGTCCTCTGTTCCATCTTCTACCCAATGTATCTATCTCCCCCTAGAAATCTGCTTTAAAAATAGTTAGCTAATACAAGCTGAAAATAATATTTCTTTTCACAAAGGATGTATCAGATCCGATACCATATTTATTACTACCCTGAGTCCAAAGTGAAATAAATCAAATAATGTAATAGTCTTATTTACAAGAAAGCAAGCGAAAGCTGTTCGAAAGGAATACATCAGTGACTACAAGTCTCCCAATACCACAAATGTTTCACATGAGAGACAACTGCAAACCAGAAAGCTAGACATAGACTAATTCTTCTGCTGAATGTATACTTTGGAATCATGCATAAGAGATCAAATTACGTTTCAGCAAGGAATCAAAAGGAAAAATTTAAAAAGCTGACACCCAAGCCATGAGAAAAGATGTTCATTTAAAGCAGCCCATTACCAAAGCTATTGGAACAAAATAAACAAGACCCACAGTAACAGCTGGGAGGTCACGAAGCTCCTGTCGTCTTTCTGTCCCAGTGTGCTCATTCTGGTAATGTTCAGACAGATCAGTGGGAGTTACACACACTTTCATACAGAGTGGACAGATGAAGCCCTGTGAAATGTATATTTGTTTTTAAGAAACTAATAAAGACAAAAAAAAACGATTTGGACTTAAATGCTGTTCAAATTCTTACGCTGACAGTTCTCTACAATCACCAAAAAGCAAAGTCCACTTTCCTTTTGGAAAGACAGTTTTTGCAAACCAGATACCAATACCATGGAGAAGGCAAGAAGGAACAGTTATTAAGAATATGAAAGTAAACAAATACAAAGCACAGTTTAAAAAGCAGCACCATACTGCTTACTACTATGTGTTTTCCAGACACTCTTGGTAACCCCTTCATGTGACAGAGGAATAAGCTGCTTAACAAATTGTGAATGGACCATTATAAGGCATCACGTCAGATCCATCACACCGTTTCCCACAAGGGTGTTCAGATGTTTCACAGAGACAAGGGTGGTGTGGTGAGATTGCAGAAATACTCCTGTAAATTTTTGCGGCAGCAGGAGAGGACTACGAGCCAGCACAGCCACGCGCCTGGTTGGCATGCTCGCTTAGGGAAAAATATGCACCTCCCTGAGGAGAATAAAAACAAAAAAAAAAAAAAAAAAAAAACACCCAAACACACCTCGGCATGCTCACCAGAGATTTACCAAAGCCAAAAGTGAAATTGGTTTCTGAAGAACAACAGCTTTACATCTCCTAGACCCACACTACATGCTTAAACACCTAAAAAAAGCAGGGTGGAGAGTAAAGTGCTGTGGGCATCCATCCATGCTGCTGGCTGGAGGATGCCCGCACCTCCTCGGCAGAGCGCTACAGGCAAGCGGAACAGACTGAACACAACCCTCCGTGCACCCATGGAAAGGTGAAAGCCCCTTCCAAAAAGGGATGTCTGTGGCAAACCTGTCTAGCTAACACAGCCACATCACACCAACGAAAGCATAAGCACGCTGGTGGACTCAAGGCAAGCACAGAGTATTTAGAAACCCTGTACCGCAGGCGGAGTTGCACTGGGACCTAAGTGAAAAAGGTTTCCTCCTTGGGCAGATTGCACAGTGAATAAAAGATGTATCTAGACTTGATTACAGGTCTATGTGTGATCTGACACACTGATGTGGCCACAGACAGGACTGAAACAGATTTTTACCTATCCTTGAGCAAGGAACAATTTGAATTCAGACTTCCCCACTCCTTTTGTTTCATACTACAATTCTCAAAAAACAGGATTGATTTCAACCAGGCTTGAGGAGGTAGGAAATATGAGAATCTGCACAGATTTAACAATTATTCTCCATGATTTGCAAACACAAATTAGAAAATCTAGCCAAGAAACTGAAGTGAAAACAAATCAACTGGATTTCTGACTTTACGTAATACTAGAGAACCTGGTGGAAACATAACGATAAAATGGACAGCAAGCATTCCACAAAGTCTGGCTATAGTGCTCCTGGAGAGAAGTTCTCAGAGAGACAACACCTCAGGCCAGCTGTGCAAGAAAAGGAAGATCAACAGAAAGGCTCAAGTTGCATTCTGCAATGCGTGAATCTCAGGAGAGTGAGAGCCCATCACCAGCTTCGGAGGTCAGTTTCAAACAGATTTTGAAATTATATGCTAAGAACACCCCACTTGTAAGTAATGCAACACCGAGTGGAATTATTGACACTACAAGATACTTTTTCACATTATACAGTATCAATCAAAAGTGACACACCAGCCTTTGGTCTGACCCGGTTTCCTCTCAGTAGCAAGAAAAGCCAATGGTGCAATAGTGCAAGCACACCACCACTTTGAAAGCTCATCCTACGTCAAGTAAATACTACGACATTAGTAGCGAGGTACCTCATGACACCCACCAGCTGCAGTCAGTGATATTGCATCCATGTTAACAGAATTGTGCAATTTTAGCCAAACTTGGGAAAGAAGAAATTATCTCTTTGCACATATTTATGCCTTAGTTAACTACAAAAGTAAAGACATTTTAGTGTGAAGTTTACGAATATTTGATTCAGTAACAGTGTAAATATCCATACAAAACAGAACTGGACTCACAAATGCATGACATGTATAACATGTGGCAAAATATTAAGGAATGCCTGATTATACTGACTGTAATAAGGATTCAAGAAATAAGAAATAAGCACAAGGCAATTAGGATTTTAAACAGCACAGTGAAAGTTTCTCTTATCTCTTATCATAGCAGACATAGGAGCATTTGAGTCATCATACACTTCATTCAGTGTAAGAAAGGGCACTTTGCTCCCTGTAATGCTGTAATAAGAGTAATTAACCTTGCACTGGATTTGTATGCTAAGCTTGAAACATTTTCAAGCTAGGTAATCAGGCTACATTAGCACAAACTAGCCTCAACAGCCAGTGAAGTCAGTTTGCATTTTTCAGAGTTAATATTTGACAACACTGTAAATCCAAAGACATTGTAATACTGGATTGAAGCAAGAACAGCAACTTATTCTGCTGGTTAAGTATGGCATACAGCACATAAAAAGTGGAAAGGATTTACAAGTGGTAGATTTATACACCAGCACCAAACAAAAACCAACACGTCTGATATTTCAGAAGGAGGAGGAGTTTTCCAGTATACCTTATAGCTTAGCAAAAGCAAGGTGAAAAGGGAGTACAAGAGTGACAAAATGTTAAGCCTCATTTTTAAGAATGCTCATATTATTAATGCTTATTAATGAGGAGTCTTAAGCTTATGTCTTATTGCTTTTAATTTTAATAATTCACCTCTAGAATTACAGGAAGGACTGCTTGTGACCATTTAGATAGATAAGCCTAATTAACAGTTACATACAAATATGGGCTAGCCTTCCCTTTTTTATTTAAATAACAACCAATTCTTAGAAGATGACAGTTCTGAATATTTATTTAGTACAGCTGTTATTTAGGTAGGGCATCAAAAGTTACTCCCAACAGCTTCATGGATCAGAGAAATAGCACCCAAGGTTTAAGACTCCAGTCCCACGTATGGTGTACAGTACCTCGGAGGAGCCTTCGTTGTTCACGTCCACGGCATTTCCTGGTGTGGCAGATGAATCTGAATCCGAGCTCTGAGACCCGCCTCTACCCGGAGTCTGAAATAGAGGGGGGAGAGAAAAATGAGTGTCTACAGACTGTATTTAATAAAGCACGGTACGTATCCTTTGCAAAGCTCTCTTTTCTACTTGCTGGAATACAGAAGTATTTTCCCTCCACAAGAGTAATGAAGTGAACAAGCTGACAAGCAATTACATAATTTTCAGTGCAACACTTCAACAAAAGCTTTTATCCAAGACTCTCCATGCATCAAAGAACAAGGAGACACCAGAAGCAAAGGCCAGGATTTTAAACCACTTCCTCTCATGAATGCTCAACACAAAACAAAAAATTAGGCTAAACTCTGCCCTTATATCACTGACTCTGATGTTAAATTAGGTCTCTACATCCACTAGGAAAACACGAGAAATTACAATCTAAACAGTTTCAGAAGTAGTAAACTATCATACTAGTTTCTTGATAAGCTGTCTACAATCTGAACAAGCCTTTAAATATTTGAAAGACAGAAAACTAAAGAGTACCCCGCTGATACAATAAGCACACAAGCAGGTACACTGCCTTGATTTGGAAAAAATAAAAATCAAAATCAAGCCTGTGGTAAATTTAAAACATGTTAATCAGTAAGACAACCTATAAAAATAAACTCCTAGGAATATACTGAAAATCAAAACAATGGTATTGATTTGAAATTATAGATTTAGAGAAAATAAGCAAATAAATTTGAAATACTACATGATTAAAAATCTGGATAGATGGATCGCAGCTTATAATCTTTGTTTAACTATAACTTTGATTTAAATTTGATTTAGCTTCTCTTACTCATCTCCAGAACACCACTGCTTGGCCAATGGCAGAAGAGTTAGCATGCTCAAAGTAAACATCAGTAAAGAAATTATCTTAATACTGATATGCAATCCTAGTTTCCAACAAAAAATAAAAGTTCATTATTCAATTCCATGAAGACAATTGCAAATTGGATGAAGTAATGCTACTGCTGTATTTTAGCCCATCTGGAAATACTCGTGATGTTATAAAGGATTTTCTAATTTAATATAAAGGGATTAAAGAATTTTAAATATATAGATGGAATCTACCGAGAGAGGGACAGAAGTAGATAAATAGTTTTAGTTTCTGGATCTTGCGTTCTCCAAAATCTTATTTGTTTTAGAATTTTCTTGCTCAAATATATCCTCTTTTTTTTTTCCAGACAAACAGCTGTATAACCTTTTATAAGGTACCTGCAGCATGCGTGCTTTTCCATACTTTGACAATTAAGTACATTTTCCTGCTTGGTTTTGTAAAGAATGTTCTATTTCCAACTTTCATAAAGATAACAGCCTTTTATTACTAATCAAATTAAAAAAAAATAATAATAAAAAGGTCAAGTTTACTGATTACGAACTTAATTCCCACTGAGATACAGTTCAATTTTAGAAAGGCTTCAAAGACTGGCCAAAGTGAAATGAGGAATGAAGCAACAATCTATCAGAGCTGGTGACAATAAGCGAAAGAGTGGACCACCTCTCCTCATTCCATCCTTCTCTGAGGTCATTAGTTAAGTTATCACCATACTCTGGTTTTCCTACTCCCGTGCCTTTTTTATTTTAGCTGTTTCATGTTTCGAAAGAAAATAAGAACACTTTATAGTTTCCTTCCAGTACAACACACAAAAGCAATAGGCAAGGTGACAAAAGCTCTCCAAGTTGATGATAGGAGAGGCAAAAAAGGGTGTAAGCAAAGAGCACGACGCACATGCAAAGCACATCGAAGTGAAGGCATTAGTACTTCTCCTCCAGGTCACTGATACAATTAGTAAACAAGGTATATCCCAGCATGGACCATGGCTGCACCCTCATCAAGTTTTCACATAACATCAACCTGGGAGAACCAGCTGATACACTCCAGGGCAGGGCTGCCACTCAGAGGGACCTAGATGGGCTGGAGGAAAGAGCTAACAGGAACCTCATGCAATGCAACATGGACAAATGTGGAGTCCTGTGCCCAAGAAGGAAAACTCCTGGAAACAACACAGGAGTCCCTGCTGAAGAGGACCCGGGGCTCGTGTCAGCCAGCAAGCCGGACAGGAGCCAGCAGCACGCCCTGGCAGCAGGGAGGGCCACCAACACCCTGGGTTGTATGAACAGAAGCCCAACCAACTGACCAAGGGAAGTGATCATCCCCCACTGGCCAACACCCATAGGACCACATTGAGATTCTGCATCCAGTTTTGGCTCTCCCGGTCCAGAGAGAACATTGATAAACCAGAGTGAGTTTGGCAAAAGGCCACCAAGACAGCTGGGGCTGGAGCACCTGCCCTGCGGGGAGAGGCTGAGGGAACAGGACTGGCTCAGCCTGGAGCGGAGACACTTTGGGAGGGCCCAACAGCAGCCCCACCACCACCTACGAGGAGGTCATCAAAAAGAGGAAGCCAGGCTCAGCAGCGCAGAGTGGGAGGAAAAAGACACAAAAACTGAAACAAGAGAAGTTCCCACTGGACCTAAGGAAAAGCTTCTCCAGCGTGAGGCCAGGCCTGAGCAGCCTGCTCCTGACCCCCAAGCTGGTCCCGCTCACAGCAGGAGCTCAGACTAGAGAGCTCCTGAGCTCCCCTCCCGCCCAAACTGTTCTGGGACCTCTGAAGCTCTGCTCTGCAAAAACACACGTCCTGCAGGAGAGCTCTGAAACACAAGTTTAGTAATTTCATTAATGAAGACATAGACTGTGTGCACTGGGAGTCAGAGGAATAATATCTAAAACAATGAGTAAAGGGTAGCCAAGTTTCTCAGTAAGACTGACAAGTTAGAATATTACATCTGATGTTATAAATAGTTTTCCTCAGTTTATATACTTCAGAAGTTCCTTTCCATGCAATCCATAAACCACAACATGCAACCCAGAGGTAAGCTCACTTGTGAATTCATTTTGTGCATGAACAAATAATCCACAGAAGATGTATATACACATATGTCTACATAAGGGAAGATTAAGAGGTCCGGTGTCAAAGCTTTCTTCCATAAAGGAGCTGAACTTTCACGATATAAGAATCAACTTCTTATTGAGAAGAACTTTTAAAAAGCCTTAAGAAATCTGAACGTGATAAAAAGGCTTTTTGTATGGCAGTTAGCTACAGCAGTTGTTCTGTTCCAGAAAGCCCGAGAACTCAGACCCCCATCTGTCCCAACATCTACATGTTGGTGACATGGTGCTTAGGGACACGGTTTGGTGGTGGTTTTGGCAGTGTTAGGTTGACAGTTGGACTTGATGATCTTCAAGGTCCCTTCCAACCTAGACAATTCTATGATTCTACATCCACAAGTAGAAATGGGATGTTTTGAAATGGAGAAAGCGTCAGCATTAGTGGATATGCTCTTCTTTACTAATGCTTTAGAAGAAATGGAAGCCTTTTGTTCTACTCTTCAGCTCCAAAAACCTGAAGAATGCGCCTTCACGTAGTCTCGGACAGAAAGACACGAGAGCAGGGGAAGAACCTGAACAAAACTTGACAGCCTGGGCAATGGCTGTAAGAGATGGTCCAACTGTCTCTAGACAGGTAGCATACACCTCCACTTTTGCAGTACCTGAGCGTATACTTTCAGCATACCTAATGAATCATTTCATCCCAAAACCAAGAATCTTCTGTGACAATACAGTATTTTCTTCACCTTATATCATAATTTCTTATACAACACTACCATGCATTTTTCATCACCCATCACATTTCACCCCAGAGTTGACTGCATTTTGCAATGAGATTTGCATATTAAGTTCTGCTAGTTCTAGCACTACAAATTGGAGATTATTACAACCTCCGGGATGAAAGCTCTTATATTAAAAGTACAGTGTTATTACTACGTGGTTGATTAAAGTATTTGCTTTATGAAACACTTCAGACATGCTATAATCACACTAAAAGGGACCGCATGGCATGTCTTATTACGCGCAATATACGAGACAGAAATTATTAAACAGTACTTGGTAAAATCCTTTTAACCTTTCAAAAAATAATGTGCTCTCTTTAAAAAAGAAAGCATAATTCCAAGCTAGATTTAGAAAGCTTTGTACAAACTGGTGGCATTTTCTGGTGAGTGGGATCCACAGGGAAGAAGTGTGGGAAGGAAAGAGGTCGTTAAGTAACTTTCAAGGTCAGGATAAACATCCCATATCATCCATTTGCAAAGTAATACAGACTAGCAAGAAAAATTTAATACAAATTTGGAAGGATGTTATGGAAACCGACACCATAAATGCAATTAACTTATCTTTCAAGACTGTAATATAATTTAAACATCCTCCACCAGCCAAATAAAGAATGAGGGATTGGGAATATTTTTAATTGATCATTGTATGATCAAATAGGTTCACACACATGTTGAAGCTAGGCTCCCAGACCACTGTTATATCACGTTCATAAAGAAAAAAAAAAAAAAAAAAAAATCACTACATATTGAACAACTCAGACTTTGTGAGCCAAGGAAAGACGCAGAATGATGCTCTTTGTTTTGAGTTGGACTATACAGGGAAGCAAAAGAATGACTTATGAATCCCATAGGAAAAGTAAATTTTCACACAGGCTTCTGTACAGGTATTTTTACAAAATTAACATTTGACCCTTAAAGGCATACCTGGGGTTGAAAGACTCATGCAAAATTAGTCTCTCACCCAGCATATTTCTTTCCTAGTAGTCAGAGTTACATTTGTTTACTTTGCGGAGAAGTATATGATTCTACTACTAGCACTAGAGTTGTAGAAGTAATATGCTAAACTTCATAATGTTGTTCTCTGTGTTTTCTCAAAACTGCAAGCTAATATAAAGAAACATTATTAACAACAAGAAGGGCAACAACGATTGCAGCTTGTTTTCTGAAAAGGAATAGAAAATTATATAATGAATGAGTCGAGCTAATGCATTAAAATGACAGAGTATAAATATGGATCGCTACCGTGTCATTTTTGCATAGTCATTTATCTGTCTAGCCACACTCCATTCAGTTATGATACTCTTTTCAGCATTTTTAAATTCAGAATAAATTAAACCTTTGAGAAAATACATTAAGCCTTGAGAAAGTCTGAACAAATATGGCTTTATACAGTTTTCCCAGCACAGATTTAAATACGACAGAAGCATACTGTTGTCCAAACATGTTAAGGTCCTGAAGCAACAAACAAGACACAAGGATGAGAAGGTAAGAAGGCCAAAGCCCTTGTTATCAAACAAGTCTCAGTGCAATACAGAACAGTAATATTGTCTATGGCTAAAGAAGTGTGATGCTAATTTATGACTCCATAAAATGAAACAAATCCTGACTTCATAGGGCGTAAAACCATTCTTTCCCATCGCACCATCAGTTCCGTGCAAGCAGACTTTTGTGCCCAGGAAGAGACAACACATGCTCCCTTTAGGCCCCACAGGGCGGGCACGGGCACAGCTGCAGTTCAGCATCCATCTGAGTAAATACGCTATCTAGCCAGCCCTGCAATTATAAATGTAAAAAGAAAATTATAGGTAAGGCATGAGATGCAACACACCCCAGACAAGTACATATCTCTGCTCCTAAGCTTGGAGTAAGAGAAAAGGTGACTGTACTACCCAAGCTACAGAAATGCCTACAAAGCCCTGTTCTCCACCCAGATCCAAACATCTCCAGACCAAGAACGCAAGCACTTTTAGAAACAGAGCAAAAGGATCTTACCACCCAAACACAGCACAATCGCTAGCAGTTGTAGGCAGCCAGTTAAACACAAAGAATGAAGACAAAAACTAACGTAAACAGTAGTCATACTGGCCCAACAGATGAGTCCTTCACTACAAAACATGAGTGATGGGAAAAAGGTTCAGAAGAAGGTCAAAGTAATCAGTTTGGCACCAGCTGAAAATCAATGCCTCCTCCTCGCAAAAAGTGGGTTTTTTGGTTTTTTTTTTCTTCAAGTTTTGGTATCTCGCAAATATAAGAAATGAGCTCTGCTTTAATAGACTAGAGGCAACAGTCACTGTCCCACTAGTAGATGAACAATGGAGAGGGGACACAATGGCCACAAAGTGCCTTCAGAGTTCAATACAATAAAGACAAGATGGGTCTCTGACAGAATAAATATGTGTAGGGCTGACAAAAATCAAAAAATCTGGGTGGGAAAGTTGTGTCTTGGGCATTCCACACATGCCTTTTGGGAAGGACTACCTTTTTCTAGATCAGTACAACAAACAATGCATGAAACTGAAAAGTGGCAAGAATTAATGAAAGGGGGGTTTATGGTGCAAACGTACAGAACAGATGGATCCCCGAGATATCACATTGAAAACATACATAAAATTTAGAAAGAGCTTGCAGGGAAAGGACCTAAAATGAGGATCTAGGCAAAGACAGCATGGAGATACTACCTTCAAAAACTAAATGAGCAATGTTCAGTAGCAATAAGTGTACACTTTCGATTTTGAAATTATGCCATTCAAAGTCATTGTGAAGATGCTTGTGAAAACAGAAATTACAACTGTGGAAGAAAAAGGTGATCAGGGAAAAGAGGAAGTATAAAAAAGAAACATCTGATGTTTTAAAACGTCAGGAATCAGATTTTCAAATAAGTGACTAAAACTATAAACAGTATCTTTGTAGTTTCTGTCTTCCTCCCTTGCAGTTTGATGGCCAGCTGAGTCACAAAAAAAAAAAAAGAACATAATAAAGAATTCCTTTTTTTTTTTAAACATACTTCCATAACTCAAGTTATATCACCAGTAATGACTAGCCATCCATCTAGAAAGGATGGCATCACCTACAATCAAATAATAAAGCAAATACATGTAAAAGAAACTGTGTTTCAGTGACCAGAAGGTGGAGGTTTCTTGCCAGCTACACTAATGATGCACAAGAAAAGGGTCCTTGACCTTCAAATTACTGCCTCAGAGACATGAATGATTTTAATACTTATGCTCTTTATGAATAAATTCGACAGCAAGCTAAGGCTCACTTTTAACACCAAAGCACATCAGAAGTCTTCTTCATAATTTGCCAACCACAGATTGTAAGTCAAAAAGGTATGCATGGGGTTGTGTGTGCAATCACTACTTTTATAAAAGGCCTGAAGCCCTTTTAATAAGAAGTGGGCTTTTAAAAGCATAGTTATTTGCACCAATTAAAAGATTAACACCTTTACAAATCTTGGCATTTCTCTATTTTTTGTGCAGGAAGGAATCTGTTTCACATTTGTTGGCAATTAGCTCTGCTGTAATCCTGTAATTTTTGGGAGCCACTGGGGAATAGCTATTTGTTTAAACTTTTCAGAGAACACGGCTGTTTCTAACACATGAACACTTCTGCACCGACTTCAGATTTTTATAGGAAGTGTTTACCTGCACTTATACTTAAGGACAAATTTCCTCTGGCACTGTATCAAGCTTTTTCCTACATCACAGCAGCTTTCCTTGATGGCCTGTTATTTCTCAGAATCAATAAACACCCAGTTAAACGCTGCCAATACTTAATTAGACCTGTACTATGTTTCCCTGCCTGTTAGCAGGGCTTCCCATCAAATTTCAGGAAGGAAGTTCTTCCCTGTAAACATGAAGCTCCAAATAGACCAAGAGCGATCTTCACCTGCTCAGGGTCTATGACCAAAAAACAGAGGCACGCTTTAGGCTGAAAAAGTTGGCAGTAAGCATACCGATGTATTTTCTTCCCCTCTGATCACTCTCATTCTGGTAGCAACGCTTCCTTGCACGGCAGATAAGGAAAGCGTGCCAGCATTTCCAATAAAACACCCTTTCACTGAGGTGTTATGCGGACAGCACGCTTCAAAAGAAACACCAGATAAAACACTGGGGGCTGCTCGTTTCCCCTCTATCCGTGAGCGCCTTCTGCGTGACACCGACGCCACTCTCCTGCGGCGCGGAATGTGGAGCGCTGCCTTCCCACCGCCGCCGTGACTCAACCCTTTTCGGTGCATCCTCCAACCGAGCGCCGGTGATGAAGGACCGACTCGCGGGGCCCTGAGCCACCCCGACACCTGCCCTTGGCCACCACCTCCCCGACAGCTTCCACCCGGGCCACGAGGGAACCGCAAGGCGGCTGGCATCGCCGCCGGAGCTAGGCGAGGATTCTGGGAGCCAGAAAGGGTTTCATAAACCAGTGTCACAACTTGGCTTTTCAAACCAGGCAGAGCTGCCGGAAAAGCCGGTTCCTAAAATTAGGGAGGCAGCCGGCCGGCGGCTGCCGGGCTGGCTTTCGGCGTTAGGAGCCCGTTTGCCTGCTGGACCCCACCTCGGGAAACAACCCCCTGTCCCCCGCAGCGGCTCTGCCCAGGCTGGGCTTCCCTTCAACCTGCCCCGAGCAAGCGCGGGCGGCCCGCAGCCGCGGCGACGAGCGGAGGCGGCGGGCGGAGACGCCGCCGCGCTGCGGGAAGGAGCCACGCCGGGGCAGGGCCGCCCCTCGCCCCACCGACAGGCCCCCTCGCCCGGCCGCGTGGACACCCCCCCCACCGCCGGCACCCTCACCCAGCCCGGGAGGACGCCACCACCCGTAGCCGGGACCGCGGGCCCAGCCCGGCCCGCCCCGTCGGGGCTCGGCCCGGCCCCCCGCGGCCGGCGAGGGGGCGGTGGCGGACGAGCTCAACGGCCTCCGTGGCCGCCGCGGGCCTACCCTCTCCCCTGCGCCGCAGGACGGGCCGGGCCACGCCGGTAGCTCCGGCCCCGCCGCGGGCAGCCCGGCCCCGAGCCCGGCCGGCACCAGGAAGCGGCACCTCCCCGCCACGCCACGGCGAGGCACGGCACGGCACGCCGCCCTCGCCGCCGGGGCGGGTCTCGCTGCCTTACCCGCTGCAGAATCCGCCTGAACATGGTGGCGGAGCCCGGATGCCGCCGGGCGGCCGCTGCCAGGCCGAGGGGGGAAGCCGCGGGGCCCCGCTCAGCGCCGCCCCCGCCCCGCAGGAGCCCGGCGCGGCCCGCTCGCCCCGTGACAGCCGCCGCGGCCGGGGAGGCGGGGCAGCCGCCGCGCCGGGGCGGGACCGCACCGCTGCGCACCGCCCCCGGGAAGGGACCGGGCTCCCGCCACCGCCGCCCGGCCGCGGGGAGTCGGGGGAAGAAGAAATGGGGGAGAAGAAGCCGGAGGGCGCCCGAAGGGAAAGAGCCAGACCGGCGGGGGCGGCTTCTCGGGACTGGGCGGCTGTGGCTGCGAAGGGCTCTGTCACCCGATCTGCTCCGCGGGGGGCCCGGCGCGGCGGGAAGGAGCCCGGGACGGGCCCGGCCCAGCACCGCAGGTCTCGGTGCGCCGCCTGCTATCCGCTTTCTGTCTCCGCCGCTGGCGGGGGAGCCGGGCTGCCGAGGCGGGGGAGAAGAGAGGACGACGGTATCTCCCCCCGGCCCTCGTCCTCTGCCCCCCCGGCCCGCTGGAGGAGGGCGGGCGGGTTCCCAGCCAGCGGCAGCACCGCCATCCTCCCCCCGGGGGACCGGCAGCTGCGGGGCCCCCTCGGTGGTGTCATTTCTCTGGAGTCGTGGCCAGGGGAAGGGAAGGAGCCGGAGGCTGAAGCTGCAGCGGAGGGCTCACCCCGTGAGGCGAAGCGCAAAGGCGGCTCCGTGGGTGTGTCGCGGTGTTGACAGTCCCGAGCAACGCGCGGTGAAGGAGCATTGATGAGGCCTTCTGGTCTGGGTCGTCAACTGGAAGTTTAATTCTGTGTGAGCAGTTGCTTCCTTCAAGCCCTCAACTGGAAAGGTGACCTTGCGGTGGTTTCTAAGTACGTGAAAAGAACATTTTGCTCACACTACCGTCAAAAAAAAAAAAAAAAGGTGCGACCCAAACACATCAGTTCAACAAAGAAAGAATCTGTATCTGTACATGCTGAGGCGAAACCCCACATAAGACGTGGCAGGAGAGTTGCTGGAATACCAGTAGCCTCTAGAATACGTAATTCACCATGGTACAGTTCCCTGTTCTATTCTAAAGCTGCAACTTTTACATACTGGATGCAAGACAAAGGGTCATGAGTAAATAATAAACCTGTTCAATGACTAATTGTGCCAAGTAGAGCAAATATAGCAGAGCACCAGTTGTGCTGCAAAGATTGAAAACATTTTTCCACTCAAAGGCTGACATTTCTAAGCACTCTAAAATCCTCAGACTTAGCGTGAGTTATAAGCACATGACCAGAAAGACTCGGCTGCAGCAGCTTAAGGCTTGAGGCACAGCAGCGTTGTGTGTTTGAACTCCATTTACTCCAGCTACAGGCTCCAGTGTGTTTCGTGCTAACGTCATTTAGCCCACAACTGGGGCCGGTTAAACGCATACATGCAGTTGGTAATGGCTTCAGCTGATGAACGGTGACGTCTTTGGTTACATCCATTAGATCATTTTCACTTATGTGTCCATAGTACAAAATTGCTTTGAAATATGATGTACTGTATGGCAGTAATGAGGTTTGTTTCTGAATTTTGTACATGGGATTAACGACGGGAAAAGGATTGTTCTTGTATGGCTGTACAGTTCCTTAAATATCTAGGCAGGCTGTAGACGTTTACTTTTATCAAAATTACTGCAAATTTTAATACCTTACTCCCCTTACCAGATATTTCAACAAGAGCAATTGACAGCCAGGACGATGAACTCTGGAGTGCTCAATTTGCCATACCCAGGTAAGTTCAGCAGCCCATCTTTGCAACACATTTTTTTACTCTCCCACGTTAGCAATTCCTGACTGCTCAGAGGAATATGATAGAGATTTGAGGACACTAGTTAAAAGCCTTACATCACAGCAGGATTTTCTTAGACGAGTCTTGCAAGGAAATACACGATCCTTTATTTGTGTGGATGTTTGTGTGAACATATGCATCTGTCTCCCTGTCCACCCATCATTCCCTCAGTAACTTATTAATACATCAGCTAATTTCAGTCAAATACAACAGAGCCAGATAAAGCTCAAAGATAATTAAGTTCTTAAGAATTTAAATAGACGGCCAGGGAGAGAATCATAGACTCATAGAATCATAGAATGGTTTAGGTTGGAAAGGACCTTGAAGATCATCGAGTTCCAACCCCCCTGCCATAGGCAGGGACACCTCCCACTAGATCAGGTTGCCCAAGGCCACATCCAGCCTGGCCTTGAACACCCCCATGGATGGGGCCTCAACAACCTCTCTGGGCAACCTCTTCCAGTGCCTTACCACCCTCAAAGTGAAAAACTTCTTCCTAATGTTCAATCTGAACCTGCCCTCTTCCAGTTTAAAGCCATTCCCCCTCGTCCTATTGCTACATGCCCTAGTAGAAAGTCCTTCCCCAGCTCTCCTGTAGGCCCCCCTTAGAAACTGGAAGGCCGCAATAAGATCTCCCTGGAGCCTTCTCTTCTCCAGGCTGAACAGCCCCAACTCTTTCAGCCTCTCCTCATAGGAGAGGTGCTCCAGCCCTTGGATCATCCTCGTGGCTCTCCTCTGGACACGCTCCAGCAGGTCCATGTCCTTCTTATGTTGGGGACTCCAGAGCTGGATGCAGTACTCCAGGTGGGGTCTCACGAGAGTGGAGTAGAGGGGCAGAATCACCTCCTTTGACCTGCTGGCCACGCTGATGCAGCCCAGGATACGGTTGGTCTTCTGGGCTGCGATCGCACATTACTGGCTCATGTTGAGCTCCTCGTCAATCAGCAGCCCCAGGTCCTTCTCCTAAGGACTGCTCTCCAGCCATTCCCTGCCGAGCCTGTATTTGTGCTTGGGATTGCCCTGACCCACATGTAGGACCTTGCACTTGGCCTTGTTGAACTGCATGAGGTTGGCTTGGACCCACCTCTGCAGCCTGTTTAGGTCCCTCTGCATGGCATCCCTCCCCTCCAGCGTGTCTACCTCGCCAAATAGCTTGGTATCATCGGCAAACTTGCTGAGGGTGCACTCGACCCATGTTGCTGACAAAGATGTTGAACAGTACAGGCCCCAGTACTGACCCCTGAGGAACGCCACTCATCACTGCTCTCCGCTTGGACATCAAGCCGTTGACCACAATTCTTTGAGTGCGACCATCCAGCCAGGTCTTTATCCACCAAGTGGTCCATTTGTCAAATCCATGTCCCTTCAATTTAGAGACCAGAATATCGTGTGGGAAAGTGTCAAACGCTTTGCACAAGTCCAACTAGATGACATCAGTTGGTCTTCCCTTGTCCACTGCTGCTGTAACCCCTTCGTAGAAGCCCACCAAATTTGTCAGGCATGACTTGCCCTTGGTGAAGCTATGCTGGCTGTCACCAATCACCTCCTTGTTTTGTATGTGCCTCAGCAGAGTTTCCAGGAGGATCTGCTCCATGATCTTGCCAGGCACAGAGGTGAGACTGACTGGCCTGTAGTTCCCTGGGTCCTCCTTGTTTCCCATTTTGAAAACAGGGGTTATGTTTCCCCTTTTCCAGTCAGCAGAAACCTCACCAGACCTCCACTACTTCTCAAATATGATGGCTAGTGGCTTAGCAATTTCATCTCCCAGCTCCCTCAGGAACCACGGATCTCATCAGGTCCCATGGACTTGTGCACCTTCAGATTCCTCAGGTGGTCTCGCACTTGATCTTCACCTACAGTGGGCGGTTCTCCATTTTCCCAATCCTTGTCTTTGCATTCTGCGTCATGGGCAGTGTGGCTGCAGTCCTTGCCAGTGAAGACTGAGGCAAAAAAGTCAATGAGTACCTCAGCTCTGTCTCTGTCCCAGGTAACCAGTTCTTGTATTTTCTTCTGGAGAGGGCCCACATTTTCCCTAGTCTTTTGTTTCTCACTGACATACTTAAAGAAGGATTTTTTGTTTGTCTTAATGTCCCTGGCCAGATTTAGTTCTACCTGGGCTTTAGCTTGTCTAACCTCATCCCTGGCTGCTCGAACGAGTCCTCTGTATTCCTCCCAGGCTACCCACCCCTGTTTCCTCTCCCTATAGGCCTCCTTTTTCCTTTTGGTCATGTCCAGGAGCTCCTTGTTCATCCATGTGGGCCTCCTGGCTTTTCTGCCTGCCTTCTTCTTTCTAGGGATGCATTGCTCCTGAGCTTGGAGGAGGTGGTCCTTGAATATTAACAAACTTTCTTGGACCCCTCTTCCCTCCAGCGCTTCATCCCATGGCACCATACCAAGCAGATTCTTCAAGAGGCCAAAGTCAGCTCTCCCAAAGTCAAGGGCGGTCAGCCTGCTGCGCACCTTCCTCGCTGCCTCAAGGATCTCAAACTCGACCATTTCATGGTCACTACAGCCCAGGCTACCCTTGAGACTGACACTGTCTACCAGCCCCTCCTTGCTGGTAAGAACAAGGTCCAGCATAGCTCCTTTCCTTGTTGGACCCTCAACCACTTGGAGAAGAAAGTTGTCCTCAGTGCAATCCAAGAACCTCCTGGATTGCCTATGCCTGGCTGTGTTACCCTTCCAGCAGATGTCGGGGTGGTTGAAGTCACCCATGAGAACCAGGGTCTGTGAACGTGATGCCGCCCCTTTCTGTCTATAGAGGGCTTTATCCACTTGGTCTTCTTGGTTGGGTGGCCTATAGCAGACCCCCACTGTAATGTCCCCTGCTCCCGATTTCACTTTAATCCTGACCCATAAGCTCTCATTTGGCTCTTTATCCATCCCTAGGCTGAGCTCCATGTATTCCAGCTGCTCCTTGACATATAAGGCAACACCGTCTCCTCATTTCCCTTGCCTGTCTCTCCTGAAGAGCCTGTAGCCTTCCATGCCAACACTCCAGTCATAGGAGTCATCACACCAAGTTTCTACAATGCCAATGAGATCGTAGCCTTGGAGGCATGCACACATCTCTAGCTCCTCCTGTTTGTTCCCCATTCTCCGTGCATTTGCATAGAGGCACTTCAGCCGTGTCTTCGTTGAGGCTGACTTGGCTGGAGCAGCTGTAATTCCTTTGCGCTGCTCTCCAGGGAGCATTCCTGTGCCATGTATTAACAGTGCCTCCCCATCGGCTCCTGTTGGTCCAGGAGCTCCTGGCTTGTCTACGTAAGACTTTGAGCATGCTGCAGTGTAGCCAGCACATTTTGGAGCTAATGGCTGCAGGCCCTCACCAGCACCCCATTCCTCTATCCTTGGTACAACATCCCTTGGCTGGTCACGAGCAAACCCGATTGTCGTGATTTAGGACAAATCGGCTACTGGGGACCCTGGGGACCCCAGATGGGACCGACAGATGCTTCCCTCTACCCCTCTTCAAAGAAAGAGGCAGAGGAGAGAGGCAGAGAGACTTATGAGTTTAGAAGGAACTAAACTACTTTAATGAAATATTAATAATAACATAAAAAGAAATAATGAAAAATATATACAAAACCATATCAAGCTCCCGAGATGATATTCACGACAATGGCTGGCACTGGGGCAGTCCCAGGCTGGACTCAGGGAAGGACAGAAACTGGATTCCAGATCTGCATTCAGGATGGGGATCACAAGCAGACAAACAGAGTCCTCCTCAGACGTCGGCCATTGAAGGAAGAGAGCTGACCCTTTGATCCCTCAGCTTTTATACTGAGCATGAGGCAGATGGGATGGAATACCCTGTTGGTCAGTTTTGGGTCACCTGTCCTGTCCGCTCCTCCCTGCAGGTGGGACCCCACTATGCTTTTTCTGCTTCCGACCCTCCAACAGGGCAAATAACAAAAAGTTGGTTGTCCTTGGGTGTTATAGCAATAAGTATAAGCAAGAACCTCTCTGCATACCATGCCTGAGCATCAACTATAAACAATTGGTCTTATCACTCTAAGAGAGTGAACATTGTCTGCACAATATGCTGTTAATTTCAGTAGTTAGAGAGGCCTAGCTAAGACCAAAGTTTCTGAACAAAATTGGTTCTGTTTTACCTCAAACCAGGACACCATTAATACCCCCTTCCCCCATCAAATCTAGTTTAAAGCTCTGTTAATGAGCCCTGCTAATTTGGGGGCAAAAACCCTTTTCCCTCTTTGAGTGAGCCAGCCCCCATCTGCCGCCAGCAGGCCTGGTGCCGCATAGGCCATTCCATTGTAGAAAAACCCAAAATTGTGGTGGTGACACCAGCCACGGAACCACGTATTAACAGACTGAACTCATCTGTTCCTTTCAATGTCATTGCCCAGAATGGGAAGTAGGGATGAAAAAATAACCTGTGCTCCAGATCCCCTTAGTGACTGTCCCAAGGCCCTGATGTCTCTTTTGATCATCTTCACACTCTGATCTGCACATTTGTCGCCCCCCACATGGAACAGGAGCAGTGGGTAGTAGTCCAAGGGCTGAACCAGGCTAGGGAGTCTCTTTGTGACGTCCCTGACCCATGCCCCAGGGAGGCAGCAGACTTCCCTGAGAGTGGGGTCTGCCCTACATATTGGGCCCTCTGTCCCCCTCAGAGCTGAGTGGCTCACGACTATAGCCCTCCTTTTCTTCCTTGTAGAGGTGGTCTTAATGTGGTGAGTAGGCCTTCCCAGTCCTGGCAGCTCCTGCGATGTATTAGGACCTTCAGCCTTGTTGTCCTTAGGCTGTTCTACCATGCCCAGGGCCTCATACCTGTTGTATAGTGGTACAAGGGGAGGGGAGGCAGGCAAGGAGGGGGCTCGCTTGCTGCCCCTACCACAGCCTTGCCTCCATTCACCATTTTGAGAGACCTGATTGTAAAGGAGACATGAAGAGAGACCTGATTGTAAAGGAAAGAGTGCAGTGTGATTTCCTTTACTAAATACCAGAGAATTCACATAAAAATTCACCCTTGTGGCAGAGATCTAGGAAAGAAAAGATTAAAATCCAGTGGAAGTCCTTGGTTTTAATTATTGTACGTATGGTAATGCCTATGAGTTCACATCATGTGCTGCTCTAATATTGAAATCTCAGGCTGTTAGAATATGGTTGATGTCCTCAGGCATGGGAGTTGTAAATTTTCATTTCATCCAACCTCATAAACTCTCTGAGGGGTTAGGTGCCAGGAGGGTTAAGGAGAGCCTTTCTATGGAGTCCATGACTGGCAGAAAGTCTCAGACCACAATTACGGCAAAGACCTTCCCATATCCAGCTGGAAGCAGATATTTCATCCTCTAAACAGAAGCCAAAGGCTGAAAGTTTGAATTACAACAACCTCTTGCACACCTGCAGAAGCCAGCATGACTTTATTTCACTAGAGAACTGAAATCAATCTTTTGACCATACAGCCAGTATTCAGGATGGCCCAGCAGGCACCAGCACCTCTCAGACCTTCCAACAGATAATTGATTTTTTTTTTTTTAATGGCTATGCATATAGCCAAATAAAAGCAATGATTCCAGGACCGTGGCTCACAGGAATCGGAGCTCATGCAATCTTCTGCCACAACTGAGGGCCACACGGAACCACCATCATGTGGTACAAAATGGCAGGGAAAATAATGTGTGGTATATCCACAACACATATGCTCACCTAGACTTGTGGCCTATAAATTTGCAAAGATTCTGGGCTACTGTCCTACATGTTTTCAGTGTTTATATGGATGATTATTTTCAGTCACATTAAGTTCCTGACCTCAAAATCTCTTGGTCCCAAGCTCCTTGGGCTCATGACATGCTGCACTGGAAAAGTATCCCATTTTTTCAAGATGTTGCTTGTAAGTATCCTATTTATAAAAAGGCATCAGCCCTTGGTTGTTGTTTTTTTTTTTTCCTAGCTCTTTAACTGTACATTTTTGACTGCCACTATATGCTGCTCATACACTTTCAGCAAGTAGGTCTCAAATTTACCCACATCTTTTTCTCAGGCTCTCTCCTTTCAATTAAACTCTATGAAACTCAGTTGAACACTGTTTGCTTAAAGGGTTTGTATGTTAAAAACTATAACAACTAGCAGGTAAAAGTAATATCATGTTAAAAATCCACATGACAAACCATAGAACAGAGCAAGAGAAATAGAACGATTGAAAAGTATTAAAAAGTTGCCAACCATCTGTCTTCAAAGATTAAAACTTTCAATCAACTCCCCTTTATCTCCTCAACCAAGCTCCTCCAACAAACCCATGTTTGAGGTATTGGAGAAAACTGGCTTCTACACACAATTTAAATATGAACATGCACAAGTACCTCCAGCCCCAAGAAATAACGCAACCTACCATATGAAAATTATTGAACAAAACAAGTATTTTATCTTAAAATACTTCATACAAGCACAGCCAATTTGTTAGGTCTTGGAAATTGTTTATAATATTCATACAACAACTACTGTGCATATTTATGAAATGACAGCCAGGGAGTTAATATAGAGAGAAAGATTATGGCCATCATCTCCTGTTCAGTCCTCAACGATTTAGAAAACCTGCCACCTGGAGTTTGGATTCTAAAATGATGGTAAACCGCACAATATTTCATAAACAGATTGTTAGTAAATTTGTGACTAGAAAAAGAAGCAAGCTATTGTAAGTGCAAAACTGCAATTGATAAGTATGTAGTACAGCATAAGTTACAACATTGCTGAAATCAAGAGAATACATACATCTGGGATTTTCAAATTCCTCCCAAGTGGCTTATATTTCATGTATTTCATAGAAAATTAGGGATTTAGGTGTTCCTAAATCAAAGCACCATTTCATCAAAATGCCTACTAGGAATTGTCATTTAAGAAGAACATGGCTGGAAAAATGAAAATTTGTGACGGAAAAACTACCTTGAAGAAGAATGTTTCAGCTACTGATACTCTTGCCCCTCAAAAATATTTGCAAACAAAATATGCAGAGTGCAGTTTGAATTCATGTTTTCTTCATTTTGCTGAGAAACTACAACTGAAACTTGTCATTCCTGCAGGCAGCACCAATAGGCTTGAAGAGGCTAACAGCACAAAACACTTGATAAAAGATAATTTCTTGGTGAAACTAGTGATATGGAGAAATAAATGTTAGATGGTTGGTATGAGACATCAGTGAGACTCACAGTACATCAAGAAAAAATAATTTTAAAAGTGACGTATAAAAGTGAAAAGTCAAAAAGGTGGAAAAGATTGGAAACTACAGAAATTCCACATTTTTTTTAGGCTTATGAAGACACAAAGTCATAAAAACGTATGGTAAAATTTGGAATTTTGGCAGATTTGGGCACAAATGCATTTTCAGCTGAAGGCAGGGCCGCTTCACAGCACAGATGGGCCACTGCCATATAATGGGGGTACATGGACCTTGCCAGACAGTGCTAAGGAAGGCAGCTGCCAGTCCCTCCCTGCCTGCCACCTGTATATATAGGGCACATCTGCTCCACAGTAGCCATAGGAGAGCTAAGAAATCCAATTAAGAACAGCTAAAAGGCTTCTCAGACTTCTCAAAATATGAAAATCTGTATTTGTTACTGATCTTACTAATTATATAGGAATATGCTTTAAAAGGCACAATGGTTAAGTATTAAAAAGACAGCATCTATCTTGCCTTCAAAAGAGTTTGACAGTTCGGACTGAACTCTCAATATTTCATTATTTAACATTTGTCTCCCGCTCAGCTTTATTAGCAGAAACTAATGTGTTTAGCCTGGAAAAATATTTAGAGTGGTTTTAAACTGGTATGAGTAAATCAAGATTACCCAGTGGCTTGGGCACTAGTCTGACTTGGGAGGCTGCGTATAATTTTGTACTCAGCCTAAAATTGGTCCTCTAAGTAACACTCCCCACCTATAAAACAGAAAATACCAATACCTCTCTATTGTGAAAATAAATTGGAATCTTGTGACGAAAAGCATTATAGAAAAGTCAAATAATACTACTAAGGTAATGTAAATTGGCAATTAATTTGGTGATATCCAAATGGTTTATGAGCAGTGAAAGAAATGAAGTCTAGTTTCCCATGAAGAACACATCCTACAGATTCACCTTTACAGAAACTCCATCTTCTGTCTCTCCAAGGCCACTCAGGGCCCCACCACACAGGAGACAGGATGTGCTGTGGTCAGTCCAGAGCTGCACAGAAGCACCTGTAAATCAGCTTGGCTTCCTGATCTTTTACCTCTACCCAGTAATTAATTTTGTCAGAAAGCTAATAAATGTAATTACCTTTGAGAAATCTACACCTGTTTCCGTTTAGACTTAAAACTGCCCCGTGGGTTCAAAAGGTATAGCAGAGGGTGGGTAGCAGAAGCGAAGGACTTTGAAAGACACAAGAGGTCACCTCAGCTTCCCTAAGGAGCCAGGCAAAACCCATAAGGTGGTTTTAGTCTATGTTTGAAGTAGTCACCAATCTTTCCTGACCCATTCCCTTCTCAATATAGAGTAAAATAACAGCTCTTCAGTTCTTCACTCAAGGTACTGAAGAGGTTGGCCAGAGCATCAGTACTTCCCCCTGCATGTGTTAGGGTGAGCGCATTTTCTCAGCTGCTTTAGAAGCAGGCTGACTCTGTGGTGATGTCTGTGAGAGAGCTGATGACTGGAAGCCAGCTCCTGTGCTACAGAAAGCCTCTTTTAAGTCAGCACAATTACTTGCATGAATAACGAGCGTGTGTACTAACAAAGGTTGCATGGCTAGCAGTAATATCAAATGCAGGAGCTCAAAAGTCATGACTTCTATCTAATCTTACAGAACCTGAACGTGGTAGGATTTGCACAGCTTCCCCAAAGGTAACGCAATTAAAGACAGAAATAATAGAATTATCTCTATTAACAACAAAAAATTGCTCCAGTGACTGCTTTTTTCCCACCCACCCCAAGACTGAATCACTGTGTGGAGTATGCCATGTAGCTTTGCTGGAGTAGCTGGAGAGACAGGCACTGGAACTAGAGAAAGCCCAGCAGCATGCAAGAGAGGTAAAGTCATAAATATGTATGAGTTCACGTGAAAAATAAACCTGATATTAATATAACCAAAATCTGAGATGGAGAAAATCTGCTGCTGAGTCATGCAGAGTACTCTTTGCCAAATGCCTCAGCTGAGAAATTATTCTGCATAAAGTTGAAAGACTGCCACAAAACAAACACTTTCAAATTCCACCCTAAAAAGCTGTGGTGATACTATGGCCATTCTGATCCCGTTACTTCAGAGACGTTAGCTCTGGCTGGCAAGCTTCCCAGGCACTTTCCAGTAAATGGCAAAGAAAATGGGTAAATAGGAAGAAGACAGGGGATTGGTGGAATTACACTGCAGACTAAAATTCAAATATTTTGAAGAACACATTCTTTGAGGTTACTTATCTGCTCACTTTGGCATGTGCTAATATACATATGTAGCTTCTCTTTCTTTGTGTCTTAGATACAAATCTATTCATTTCCATCAGTCTAGGCATGTTTGATGATATTTCAAAGATTTCTCAGCAAAATGCTTAAAATGCCAAATGGAATAAGCAGAGGAGCCCTTAGCTATGCCAGTTGTAGGGGATGCCAGCAGTACTGATGATTTAAATTAATCTTATTAGGAATCTCTTAGTTACAGTGGAAACATATGATAGATTTTCAGTGTCATGAATAAAGATTTAGTGATAATAGAGTTATGGGCATTGTTTTGATTACCCTTCTGAATAATTGCAAAAAACCTGAAGGTCTGTGAGTTTTTTCAAACACAAATCTAACCAAATGTATTAACAAGCTTTTTTTTTTCAATATATGAAGGTCCATACAGCACTGATTCAAACATTGCCTTCTCTCTCTGAAAATCAGCGTATTATTTGTTCATGGCTTTGTATGTAAGCAGATGCAATAAAGTTGGCTTTGTTGGTAGTCGTTGTGTACATGCGTTACATCTGCCATTCAGTTAAATATTTTTAAATGTTCAGAACAGAGGCTGCTAAATAAAGAGGACACATTTTAACTATAAAAGGAGGTTGACAGGCTTTCTTAAAACAAACAAATACTCCTGTAGCTTTAGAGTAATCACACAATGCTTAATGGCATCTGTTATCATAAATGTAACCTCTCAAAGTCTTCCAGATTTGTATTTTAATGTTAGAAATTTACTGAATCTAGGATCCAAAATGCTATTTTTAAGCTGTACAGTATTGCACTGCTAAATACGCTGCTGGCCAGCCCTTGATTTTCTTGCAGTACTGGCCAAACCTGTCTATGTAGCAATTGTAGTGATGATTTAGACATGAGGAAGAATCTTGGGAATAAGCAAAGGAGGATTAGTCTTTCAGTTAGGCTTTTATTTTTTTTTTTGGAAAGTTAAAATGTTCACACTAAATGATGAGTGGGACCTTTCGTTCATCAACTTCTATTCCTCGTATACACAGGGTAAGATTTGTAATTTCATAAAACACTAGATAACGTTTGCAAACAAAAGAAAGGCTAATTTATAAATGGAAAATAAAATGTGTACACCAAAGCCTAGGGCAAACAGGCACTGGGAATCAGTGAAGGAAAAAGTAGCAAATGCATTTCCTGTGGGATGATGAAATGCTACATGGTTACACGGTTCTCAAGAATCAACCCTTCCACAGCTGAAGCTTCCCTTTCATTAATGCCAGCTACATGCATTACTGAGTAAACTGACAATGCAATTCTAATTTGGATCAAGTGTGCATGCACCACCGTATTTCTGTTTCTTTTGAACTAACATGAGTGTGGGATATAATGTTAAAACAGTTTTATACTTTCCGTTCACTATAAATTGATTGCAGGCAAAAAAACCCAGCCAACCAACCAACCAACCAACCAAAAAAAAAAACCCAAACCAAACATCCAATCCATTCTAAAGGTGGCCAGCAGAAAGTTACTGCTTTAAAACAATGCTAACGCCTTTTATTAGGTAGGATAAGTTTGCACCAGACCTGCAATTTTACTATTTGCGCTGGCAGCTTTTCTGAGCCACCGTTAAGTACTCTGAAGCCAGATTTACCAAGCCACGTACCCACAGCCTGGCCTCTATACCTGTCTTTTCTTAGACGATTGTTAGCTGTAATGGTAAGAGCAATGACAGTGATTCATACGTTCAGAAAATACGTGTTCACTCCTTAGTTCCTGGTTGGCATCACAATGATACTGAAATGGCTCCTCCAAAACTGGGTATTATATATTGTAGAAGTCTATAGTATGGGCAATCACGGTCTCTAAAAAGTTTTTGAATCAAATAAGCAAGAAATAGCACCTTCTAAAGAAAAGATCTTTTTAAGATTAAAGATTACAAAACTGATTAAAACCATCCAACCTGCAAAATGTCTCAGTGGTGGTTTAACTACTTCGTTAGAATATGTGTTTAGTGCATCAAAATCTCTTAATGAGTTTGCCAGGTGATTTGGATGAGCAGGAAATGGAAAACTAGGTGTACTGTTTGAAGGTGGCATATTTTATCATATTAGACATTTCTGATCAAACATAGAGATTTCCCATAGTGAATAATAAAGCCTTTTTTTTGTAGGCAATTGGACAATTCTGATTCATATAAAAATCCATCCTTTTTAAGCCTGTGTAGCATAGTCACAGACCCTGACAGTGTAATTCCAAAAATATAAGGTTAAAAAAGTCATTTGTCTTTAGGAAGGAGGTGAGGGTCATCTGCTGCTACATCATTTCTCAGCTGTCCAGCAACATGACGTCCACAGTCAGTTTGTACAGGACATTCATTTTATAGCCTGGCCCAAGGCAGAAAAATAAATGTGCAGGCATTCAGCATTTCATTTCAAGGCATTCAAGGAAACCTCCCAATAGGTGTCAGATATTGAAGGCTGGACTCTTGGCTTCCTTGCAGACAGTGGAAGTCTTACTGCTGACCTCAGTGAGGCACTGAAATCAATATTCCAGTCCACACTAAGGAAAGAGAAGAACCATTAAACATGGTTCGTGGCTGGGCAGGGCTTTTCTGGTCATCCTGACTTTTGATTGCCATTAAGGACTGGTTTCACTGTTAGACAGAAACACAGCTTGGGACTCTGTTGACATGGAAAGGGGGATTACACGTACATGTACCTGTCAGAGAGGTGTGTGAGGCCACAGCAGTGGACCTGGTTGAGTGTGGGAACCAGAGCGAATCCCTCGGCTGCACAATGCAAGAGCTCCACTCTGAGGTCTCAAAAGGAGACCTGTGCCTGTCTATAGACATACATGGCATCTAGGAGAAAGAAAAAAATTGTCTTGAGAGTCACAATCTTATACTTTAAATATTGGGATACTAGATATGGAGCTATCTCAAGCTCACTGAGGGTTTGCAACGGCCCTGAAACACAAAGAGGTTTTGTGAAGTGGTGGACAATTAGTCACAATGAGTAATTTACTAAAGTGATCCAAGAGTCTAATGCTTATAAAGGACCCATTGATGTTTAAATACTAAATTTATGAATGTAAAAAATAGCAAAGACTAAAAGGTACTCTCAAATCTGAGCAGAAATTGATGCTGAATGAGGTTACTGACCTGAAATATATTTTAAGAGTATTAAAGAGATTTTAAACTGAAGTTGCAGTCAGGAATTCAAATTGCAGCTTGTTATTAAAGATGTTGGTTTCCTGATGTCTGCTACCCTACTTACAAAGAACAAGAGCTGGCTACTCTAACTATCTCTGCATGATGAAAACATTTACAGATTATTATAACGGCTCTGTCCATTTTTAGTTGCCAAGGGCCAGGTTATTTCCTACCAAGGCAAAACTATGTAAAGGCTAAAACTTTGTACAGTTACTATTTGGTATTTCTCACTGAGCCTTTAGTGCAGAGGATGGCCGGGATTTGCAGTTCTATGAGTTACACTCCTCTGCGTCTGCAGGGTCATCACACACAACCTGACCCCCCGACAGCCTGTGGTGGCTGAGGAGGCCTCTGGGATTTCCCAAGAAATGGGAACCCACCAAATGCAGATTTGCTACGATCTTTAGCACGCCCTTCTTCCCAAATGTGTTCCTGTCTGTTTTTTCTTTGTGATACCACTGGGAGCATCTACTTCCTCCGCAGCGGTTTATGTCTTTCTCAGAGAGCTGAGCTGACACAGGGACAGATCCCAGGGGCTGTCCCCCCATGGCAGCATGACCCCATCAAGTGGTCACATCCATCAGGCAACCTGCCAGGGGAATGAGACTGTCACAAAATAAATCCCATTTCCTTTCCATGTATCAAAAGATATTTCTAAAACCTACAGCTAACGGCAATACTTTTGGCAGCAAAAAGCCACCCATCCAATGCCAGGAAAAGGTGCTGAAAGAAAACTATTATCATCTGATGCAGCAAATATGTCCCAGCAGTCCCTGCCAAAGCAGAGGATCCCACCCTTCCACCTTTACCAGCACAGCACAAAAGGCAGATTACATGATGATTACTAGTGCCTTTTTGAAGCATGTTTTGCTATACCATTTATCTGGAGAATTGTTTTTGTTGTTTATCCCCATTGTCCTTAGTAATTTGCATATAATTAGTAGACAACGTGTATTTTTATGGCTGATGTTTCACAGCAGCAAATAAGAAATACTTAACTGCAACTGGGCAGTGTGCACTTGTATCCTAATCCTACATTGAACCAGTCCTGTTTTCTGTCCTTTCCCCCCGAGAATGGAGCTTGAGCTGCCAAAAAGGCCTGCTGATGAAAGAAAAGGTCATTAACCACTGTGGATGAACTCGGTCTCTTTGAAGAGACCTGTTCGCTGTGGACTTCAGGTGACTGAGGATATTATGCCGTCTGTTATAAAAAGCTGTGATGGTTGAACAGCACCCAACAAATCACTGAGATGTCATGTCACAAACCTCAGCTTAGCAGACAGCGTAGGCAAGGACGCATCACATTCAACATTCGGGCATCTCCTGGCAAATAGTTTTTCTCTCTCCACCCTGACCACTCAGCATGTCAGCATTGTTTTACATCACTTTTGCTCCCAGCTACATTCAGACATGATGAAGTCTTGTAATGCATGTGTTTTTAGCATCCTTACACAATCGTTACACAAGCCATCGCTAGTTCATTGGGTCCCTTTTTTCCCCTCTTCCCCTTGCCTCCTAAGCATCTGCTCGCAGCAAAAGCTAAGTCCATTTTCCAGCAGCTAAGGAAGGCTGTGGTGGGACAGCAGAGGATCTGCTGACCAGCAACATGTCATGTAGTGTCAGAATTGGAGGAGCATGTGGGAAGGTCTCTGCACAGAGTGAACAAAAAGGGCTATTTAGGGGAAATAACAGAAAGCATTGATAACAACAAACATGCTTCAGTCACTCACTAACAGAACTGTCCTTACACGTCCTCCTCCATGGAGGCCCCAGAGCTTCTTTTGCATTTGTGGAGAAATTAACAAGTTGAGAGCCTGATCCAATTAAATAAGTTGGATGTAATAACAAAATTCAGCTATATTATACTCTTATAATACACATACATACACAGAAGGACTGATTTAAGGGGATAGAGGCTGTCTTAACTTTGGCATGCTCCATCAGTTGGAAACTTGGCCATCTGATGTTAGTAACAATCTATCTTTCAGTCTAGTATTTTTTAATGCAATTAATACACCAGTACATCTATCAGTATAGGTCTACAATTAAACAACTACAGATACATTTTTTCCCATGTCACATTGAAAACTTTGTATCTATTCGCTTTGTATCTATTCACTCTATTCTGCCTTTGGTAATTCCTAGTCAACAACAGGATTTATTTCTCACCTCAGTCTCATTCACCCTCTTTCCAGGAAGCTGTCAAAAACCTTCACATTTACTCTTATTAATTCTTTTTCCTTATTCCACTGTCCTGTTGACACACAGTCCTACCCTCGTAAACCAGGATGAATTGCTGTATGTGCATCTTGTCCAACACTGCTACAGAGTTAAAGGCAAAATTGAGGGTCAGTTTGCTCCAGCCCAGGATCTGTTTTGCTCTCCTCCCTGCTAGAAGTCAGTTGCCTACCGAAAATGCTTCTCTTCTGTGGACTTTGGTGTAAAGTTCAGGCTAAACCCATCTGCAGAACAGTGATTCCTAGAAAGGTACAAACCCAAGAAATTCATTGTTTTTCCAAATTATAGCCATACCAGGAAGATGCAGGGAATAAGATGCAGGGGGCTCTTGTAACTACCAAAAATAATTTACTGAAGTCTTTCTGGGCTTGCCGCAGCACACAGGCTCTGAGTCACAACTCCTGAGGCTTCCAGTTAACAACTGAAAGGGAGAAATGATCGGTATCATTTTTCTCGGTGAGTGATTAAGACTGATTTTAACAATGCAGTCATGCATGCTATGTACTAAAAGGGGTGATTCATTAGTTACATGAAAAGAGAAACATCTTCTTTTCTCAGTTCAGAAGCCAGAGTGATTAGCCAGTGCCCCATGAGCACGGCTGATTAGCATGTAGAAAGAGAGGAGAGGAAATACTGGCTACTTTTGTCCCTATACCCACATCTGTAGTGCTCTTCTCATTAAAGCAAGAAAGAAATGGGGGAATTTTGTATTCAGCAGCGACATTGTTTTAGTCAGGCTTTGCATAAGTCTGACACCAGAGCTGGCTGCTGGCAGCTCCTGGCAGCTCCCTCCTCTGCCCTGCAGTCAGAGGCACCTGCATCCAGCCTGGAGCATGATCTTCATGGCCCCGCAGAACAGCCTGAATAGCAATACCAGCCGCTCAGCGCACCACTTTCTAATGTTGCCCTGGCACATACATGGGAAATTTGTTCATCCTGGTTTTTGTGGTGATTGCCTCTTCCGAAATAAAAAAGAGCAGCTATAAGTAGAACCGGCAAAGAGGATGATGACAATAATGTATTTTTTTGTTATTTGAAGCATATTGTTGCTGAAATTAAATTAATACTATCTCCTCCCAGCTTTCCATCATCTGAAGTTTGCTAACCATAATCTTCCTTTTAAGATGAGGTCACACATACAGTAAAGAGTATGCCACTCCCAAGCCTTTTTAGGTTTGTCTAGCTCCACATTGTAAGGCACTCTTTGCAACCTGGTGGTGCAATACAGTAGCGTGATGGCATAACCATCTGGAAGGTAGCACTGGGATTTCTTACGGTCTTCTTCCTGGGAGGAGAAATGATGTTGCCAAAGCCTGCACACAAAACATTTCCAACAAGTGGAGATTGATGTTGCTGTCTCTTCATCACAATGCAAGTTTAATTTGTGGGCAAGTACAAAGCAATTCTTTTTCTGAAGAGATTGATCAAAACTGTCACATGCAAGACTTGTATCTCTTCCCCCTTTTCTTAGGGCCCAAATATTAGATACAAGTATAACTTACATGCAACTTATTTTGTATGCTCTAACTGCAGTCTCATGTAATAATCATTTGGACACACTGTACTCAGAAAACTGGCAGCAATTCCAAGACTGACGTGTGTGTGACAGACCTCTGGCATCAGCTTAAAGATGTTCAATATCTGCAAGGCTAGTATATGTACAATGCTCTTGCATCCAAACGTAACCACCACACTATTTCCTAAGCATACTTATATCTTGGATTCTACCAATTTCATAGAAACTCTGCATCACTCATCTCTGGGCTAAGCATTTGTCCCAGTGTTTGTCTCTCTGCTTTTGCTTAGTCTTTCTTTTGACCTAATCCTGGCTACCCCTTTTTGCCTTTCACCTCTCTTCTCCTCAGTCATAGGTTGCCTCCTTGGCTGCCACAGCACTAGCTGTTTAAGCAAAATGATTCACCTTCTCCTCCCCTACTCATGCCTCTCTTTTCTTTAAAAGGGCTGGGTGGGATGAAAGGAGATATAGCTTCTGCATCCCAGAACAACCCTGACCCACATGAAGCGTAGCAGCTCTAAGGGGTGGATAAGCAACCCCTGTCAGTCCTTCCCTCCCCAAACACATCTGAACAATATCCTGCCCAGAACGTGGCCTACCCTCAACTCTCCTGTGCTGGTTGGTATTTATTACCAGCTTTTTGTTACCTGAATCCCTTCTTATTTCACCTTGTCAAGTGCAGAGTATGCTTCCAATAATAATGGAGTGGAAAAGTCTCTGTAGGTGCCTGTCTAGTGGAGTTCCTGATAGAAAGACCACAGGGATTTTGGTTTATATTATTAATTACGCCAGAGCGCTTAAAGACTTGGCTACATAAATTCCATACAATAAAATTCCAAACACACAACTTGAAGCAAACATATTACTACTGAAGTAAGAAGTTCTTTGAAAAAAAATTAAGATTTTTTTTGCAATTCAAAAAGATGATATTTTGGTCTAAAACAAGGATAATTTTTGTGGTTTTGAACGCCAAAAAAGGTCTCTTGAAAACCAAACAATTGAATTGAAACATGCCCAGGGTTTCTTTTCAGTAAATAGTGGAATATATTGACCAAAAGAAGGATCTTCTGTGAAAATCTCATGTTCAGTCAAAAAATGTAAATCTCCTGAATCTCCTGAATATATGCACAGCACACTTTGGACACCAAATGAAATCATCCTCATTATATCTATGTATACAACCATTGAAGAGCATTTTATTCTATATAAAAGCAGAGCATTATCAATTCCATATATGAGGTGCTATGTAACTTACATTATTTTTTCTTTCACCATTATGCTTCAGCTTTCACCAGAAGCTTCAAAGACAAATAAATCATTAGTCATTTAACTGGTGATACTATATGTACTCATGTTGTCATCTCTGGCAGGGTTTTGCTTTTCAGCTTAAGTTAAAGCTATTCATTTGTGTCCTAAGTGACATAAGTATATAAACTTCATTGCAGCAGATGTCTGATAATGCTGAACACAAAGCAAGGTCAGACCTTGGGAAGGAAAAGTGAGCGCAGTGCTGAATGACTGCTAAGCTTATTTTTTTCTGTAACTCAAGCAAACTCTTGTTGCTCTTCTGACACTTCATTGGAAATGGCTGCATCATTTTAGCTAAAACATTTCCTGCCTTCTCCCCTCATCTCCCCACAAGAAACAGCCAGAGGCATTTATTTAGCATTGAAAACATCTGAACAGTTTATTCACATTTAAGAGAGTATGGAAGAACTGAAAACAGTATAATTTAGTGGAAAGAGCTAGACAGTCTTTTCCTAGGAGTTAATACCTGTGCTCTGCATAATGGAAAAATTGCCATTTTTCTTTATCAGTAGTTCAGTGAGATTGTTACTCTGCTGCTTTCTGAAAGGTCAACTATAACGGTTAATATATAACTCACTGATGTGTCAGTTCTTCCCTAAAGCATACAGGGCACTACAGGGGAATTCCCTCTGATATCTGTGCCAGAGCAAAGGTACGCTGGCAGCTGCAGTTTCACAAAGGGGAACTTCAGCTGCCAGGCTGGCTTGGGAACATCTGTCTCCCATTCCCGCCTTGCCTCCGGCTGCTTCTTCACACTCATGCTGCTCTGCAACTGTTGTTGGGGCTGTGCTGTAAATCAGGTCACTGAGCTGATCCAAATTACAAATAATCTTTTTTATTTACAGGGTTGTTCTTAATACAGGTTGCTTTTCTTACCAGGACGATGCCAGAAACTGCAGTGCTGGTGCAACTGAGGAGGCAGGGCCCTGGGACAGAGAGGAGAGAGAGACAGTCGCAATAGCGGGCACTGGGGAGGAAGCATGTCTGGATTCATGGAACTGTCGGCTCAGAGGGTGTCTCTTCCAATAATAAGGGTAGAATGCAGGCAGGAGGTTGTTATCATAAACCAGTAACAAACAGAAAGTTCAAACACAAAAGGATCATGCACTGGTTTAAAAAAGACTAAGACTAGACAGTAAAATTTGCTCCCTATGTTACTTCTGCAGAAAAAGTAGCTATATACATAGGTGTTAGAGAATGTATATATATATACGCACACACAGACACACACATGAATACACACACATATACCTATTCATACACATATACACAGACAAAAGTAATCTCTAAATTTAAAAGAAATGCAAAATGTGTCTCACTTCAGAGTTCTTGCTGGCCTTCAAAGCCTGCAGGCAGCCCTCATCCCCTGGATGGCCGGTTCACGAACGCAACAACCAGGAAAGCCTATAGAGGGAGCAGGTCGCCTTCTTTTCCTGAGCGACGAGAGTTTTCAACCTCAAGTGACGACCCTGAGAGAAAGGAGAGACAAAGGCAGAGGACGAACATGTCTTAGGGAGCAGTCCCAAAGGCCCGAGCGAGTTACCCCGCGAACAGGGGGAGCAGCAGCAGCACCTGCCTCTCCGGGCAGGGCCAAGAAGGCTGCAGATCCGCATCTACCTTCTTACCCTCCCTCCCTCTTCTTCAGGTTCATACCTGAGCCCCACGAGGGGTCACGAATCTCTCCAGTGTTTTCCCCCTTCTGCAGTCGCTGGGGTGTCCTCCCACTTCAGCACATTGCAGGATGGAGATTTGCTTGTTTAGAAATTGAGCGGAATTTCATCTTCCAACACTTACAGCCGAAGCAATACAGCACTGCCTAGAAGTAAGGGAAGAATGCACTAAGAAAAGCCTGGCATTTCCTGTAGAACAAAAAGAATAACTCAAAAATGTATCACTGTATGCCACAGACAACATAAGACAAACAGTATTAAGCAGAACCAATACTAAAACTGCATTCAGAAGACAGAATATACGGAAATATCAAAGAGTTAGTTATTGTCAGTAGAGGCTATGTGCCTGAATTGAACATTATGTTTATCCTAATTTACATGCATATACACAAAAATTTCTAAAAGTCTTTAACTTATGTATCGTAGGTCCAGAAAGCTGATAGTTATTTGCAGGACTGTAAAACCCAGAAAGCCTGACCTATTCAGAATCGCATGAGCATGATGCAAATATGTACTGAAAGCCTTTGCCTTACCATGTTTATTATAGTTCAACAAAAAAAAGAGGATAAGATTTTTTTTTCACTTATTCTTTTTCTTTTTGAAACAGATAGAGAGCTGTGACCAAAAAAGTTTAACAGAAACTCGATCTTATCAAACAAACCCAGATTCAGCCTTTGAGATCAAAAGACTAGCAACTAAAAAAGATCTTTTTGAGAGCAATGACTTTCGTAAGATGCTTGACTGAGTAGTATATGTGTTCTCAATTTAAAAATAACATTTACAAATGGAAAAATGGTGCACAATTCATGGCAAATACACATGCGTTATTTATTATATTGCACCCATGAGTTCTCTTTGTAGGAAGACTGGCCACCAGAGTGTGCACCAGCTAACTTACATTTCTGTAAAAATCTAAGAACTTGCATAAAGCATACAATATTTATACATTAAAATTATCCTAAGAGCTTTTCCCCTCACACACTAAGGTCTAATAATACTTCAGCGTTTGTCTCCTGGGGAGCAAGAGCAGGTCTTAGGATTGCAACATAAATAGTTAAGCACAGGTCATGGAGCAGTAAAAGAGAAAAGGAACACTCTATGCCCTTCAATTCCCAGGCACTGCAGCATAAGGCATTAAAAAAAGATAGTATTACTTTTCTCAGCTAACCCATATAACATGTTTCATCTTTCAATACAGGTTTGCCTTTTTTTTCTCTTGCATCATTAGAGAGAGGCCATTTGAGGAATGTATTCTGCACAGTGATGTGATTCAGCAATTTTCTGGAAAACATAAATGCAGCCCTTTTTTCAGTGCACTAATGAAACACAACTGGCAATAATTTTCTTCGAATTGAGCTTAACTGGAAGCAGACGATGTACCACGTAAGCTGAAGCTCAGTGGTCTTAGATCACAATGTCATTTTTCACGGTTTTTTATATGATTGAATATGAGCTGAACATACCCTGCTGCTCGAACCAGGCCAATGACAACAAATACGTTACTGTATGAGCTGTTGTGTTACCGGGAATGACTCAGTAAATACATTTTCCTTTTTATCCAAATTCTAGGTAGCATTTGTCCATACCAACATATGAGTCCGCTGTTTCTGAGTATGTCCCAAGGGCATATCCGCAGAAAGGTTATCCTGCGGTTCCATGAGGGTGAAGCCCCCTGTCATGAGCTTGCCTCGTCATAACTTTTTTTGCACAAGGGCATTGAATGGTACTTAGGAACACTACTGTAGAAACATTATGTGATTTTGCATATTTGGTATTCTTTACCCAGAAGTACTCCAGGTCTGGGAAATGAGATCAGGATCAGAAAGCATTTGCCTTAAGAGGAACAAAATCCGCCACCAAGGACACAGAGTAGTCAAAAGAGTTTAGGAAGCCATAGTAGCCTGGTGCTCCGTGAGTATGTTTCCCAGCAAAAAATATCCTAATAAAGAGATCCTTGCCTGTTTAGCCTGATAGAGGAGTCCTATTTGCAGGCAGGCACGATGCAGTATCCCTGGCAAGCGATGAGTGCCTGAGCTGGGATGTGCTGCTTGTCCCGTCTTAGGGCACAGGCAGCTTTTCCTCCAAGCAACATGTGGGACTGATGGGGCAGCGTGTGTCCCACATACCGCCACGACCCTTCCTGCCCCGCGCCGCAGGAGAGCTGCTGTGGCAGCTCTGCAGCCGGCAGCAACCGCAGCTTGTGAGGAGCGGGTCCCACCCCCTCTGCGAACCAGTCTGAAGATGAAAAGTGCTGTGTAAGCGCCAGCCGTTATTGTTACTGGCAAAGCTGCGTGGGGACGTTTACACGCAGCGCCTGTGGGCTCGGCTAACCACTAACCAGTGTGGAGCCTTTACTCTTAGAAGCACTGAGCAATATTCCCCAAACATTCTCCCATTTCCAAAAGAAAGAGTTATTGTGACAACAAAGTCTTCCAGTGACTAACTGGCCAGTGTGTTGCTGGCATTAAATGGCTGGCAGGATTTCTATCATAAACATTGCTATCAGCTGTATCTCAGCTATGTTCATTGTATCTCAGCTGTAAAAACTTGCTCCGGGCTGATATTTGGCAAACAAGACCCAGCAAGATAATCCTCTTTTAAACACATTATCCTATTTAAGTAATCTACAGACATGTAAATCAAGAAGCCTGCAAGCGTGGGCTCCACTGACACCTTGGCTGATTCTTCTCTGCTGATGCTATGGGCATCAAGGAAAGTGAGCACCTTGCTGTCCTAAAGCACTTGCTCCCAGGCTTTCCTTTTAGCACCAGATCACAGAATCACAGAATGGTCAGGGTTGGAAGGGACCTCTGGAGATCATCTGGTCCAACCCCCCTGCCAGAGCAGGGTCACCTACAAGCAGGTTGCACAGGACGGCATCCAGGAGGGTTTTGAACGTCTCCAGAATGGGAGACACCACAGCCTCTCTGGGCAGCCTGTTCCAGTGCTCTGCCACCCTCAAAGTAAAGAAGTTCCGCCTCATATTCAGATGCAACTTCCTATGGTCAAGTTTGTGCCCATTACCTCTTGTCCTGTCACTGGGCATCACTGAAAAAAGACTGTTCCCATCCCCCTGGCACCCTCCCTTTAAGTATTTATAAGCATTAATAAGATCCCCTCTCAGTCGTCTTTTCTCCAGACTGAAAAAACCCAAGTCCCTCAACCTTTCCTCATAAGAGAGATGTTCCAATCCCCTAATTATATTCGTAGCCCTTTGCTGGACCCTCTCCAGCAGTTCCCTGTCCTTCTTGAACTGGAGAGCCCAGAACTGGACATACTACTCCAGATGTGCCCTGAATGGTTCAGATATAAAAATGCTGGGGAGGCACAGGGCAGAGCAGACAAGCTGCCGTTAGTGACGAGACACAGAGAAGTTTCCCCAGGAGAAAAGCCGATCTCCTGGGAATGCACACATAGCAAGACACTGATCGTCTTTTACACAGGTGAAGAAGAGCCGTTGCTGGAAACCCTGAGTCCTCCTAGCCGTATACATGCCTCTTTCCAGATCTTGAGTAGTCAACTTTTCCATATAAGTGAAAGAAAAAATGCACATATTTCTCCCTCAGAGGAAATGTCTGCTGTTGCTTGACAACTAAAAATGCTTCTTGGTCATAATGCCATAACAGTGCACTGCACACAGTCCTCTTATGTTTCGAAAGGTTTCCTGTGGACTCCACCACGTCTGACAAATGCTTTTGTGGAAAACATGTCATCCACTGGCTCTTATGAATGCAGATTTCCAGATCTGTGCAGAATATCCCTGGGACAAACGAGCGGTTAAATGCAACAGGGCTGGAAGACTCAGCACTGAGTAGCAACTCTTTATTTATCCTTGTAAAAGTATTCAGAATTGTCCTGGTTTGAGGTAAAACAGAACCAATTTTGTTCAGAAACTTCGCTTCTTAGCTGGGCCTCTTGTAACCACTGAAATTAACAGCATATTGTGCAGACAATATTCACTCTCTCAGAGTGATAAGACCAATTGTTTATAGCAGATGCTCAGGCATGGTGTGCAGAGAGGCTCTTGCTTATACTTATTGCTATAACACCCAAGGACAACCAACTTTTTGTTATTTGCCCCATTGGAGGGTCGGAAGCGGAAAAGCATAGTGGGGTCCCACCTGCAGGGAGGAGCGGACAGGACAGGTGACCCAAAACTGACCAACAGGGTATTCCATCCCATCTGCCTCATGCTCAGTATAAAAGCTGAGGGATCAAAGGGTCAGCTCTCTTCCTTCAATGGCCGACGTCTGAGGAGGACTCTGTTTGTCTGCCTGTGATCCCCATCCTGAATGCAGATCTGGAATCCAGTTTTCGTCCGTCACTGAGTCCAGCCTGGGACTGCCCCAGTGCCAGCCATTGTCGTGATTATCATCTCGGGAGCTTGATATGGTTTTGTATATATTTTTCATTATTTCTTTTTATGTTATTATTAATATTTCATTAAATTAGTTTAGTTCCTTCTAAACTCATACATCTCTTTTTCTCTCCTCTGCCTCTCTCTTTGGAGAGGGGTAGAGGGGAGCATCTGTCGGTCCCATCTGGGGTCCCTCAGGTCCCCAGTAGTGGATTTTGGCCTAAACCATGACAAGAATTTATAGTCAGAAATACTCTTTTAATTGATTTCATTATTAAAAGTCTGTTACAGCTAAGGTTTTTATAAATGCTAAATCTAATTTCCAAATGCCCTGAGGGAACAACAGCCACAACAATAAAATTAGGAACCCATTACTGAAGATAAAATTAGAATAACTAAGCTCGACACTATACCGTGCAAATGCAGTGTTAAAATGTATGAGGTAAAATGTTTTTTAACTATCCCAATGTTAAACTTCATTTTGTCCTTGGAATGAGCAAAGGCAGAAATTTGTGACAAGCTACCACGTTCTTAGTTACATGCTAAATCAGTATGTTTTCTCAGTATAGTTAAGGCCAAAGAGGCTTAATATATTTTTAATTAATTTTTAGTTAATAAGACTTTTTTTTTAAATGCTTTTAACCTTCCCTTCCTTCAGGATTGTGATTCAGGGAAGTACTGAGAAAATAGATGGTTTACTTTTCAGTCCTGCCTACACAGGAAACCTGGAGAGATATCTCAAGTGAAAAAGATCCTTTGGGAAGCGTGGAGAAGCCACTGCTATCACACCTACCACCTCCGTGGCAAAAGCAGCAGAAGGTGACAGGTATCCACCTATCTATACCAGGGCAACCACTCAAATAGATGATACTTCATAGTGAAATTTCCTACCATAGGTGGGACTCACATTTCAGAGCATACATACTACCGTGCCCTGGATTAGTCAAGCTTCCCTTATCACTCCTGAACAAGTATCTTCATGAGACGGACATTCTCACACTGCCTATGCGCAGTGCACGCACAGGTTGCACAGGCTGGAGAACAACAGTTCCTCCTCACAATCACGTTGAAAAACACATTCCCTTTTTTTTTTTTTTTTCAGGAGCAAAAAAAGAAATTGCATATTTCTAAAACCAGAACTGTGTCATAATATCCAAAATGGGAGAAGAAGGGTGGGGGGTTGTTGCGGTCTGCTCTTTCTTCTCACACTAGGTAAGTCCCCCCTTCCTCCTCCTCTTCCAGCCTCAAACATGTGGCTGTCATAAACTCTTTGAGGAAATATTGTCAAATGCATTCAGCAGACATTCTGACACTAATGAAAAAGAAACATTCAAATGAAAAAAATACAGCAACGAAAACACTGTGTTTTGAGCATTGCTTCACATTAGTGAACAGCTCATTTGCTATTCCTGGGTATTAGAGTCGAGCTCAGTGCTTTTGCAATAGATATTTTTAAATAAAGGTTAAAGAACATGTTTGTCTTATGTTACATACTCGAAATGTCTGTGGAAACAAACAAGCACTCTCTTCTTATGGTAGTGTCTATAGGTCTTGAAACAAGCAGACTGACCAAATACACATGGGTTTCACAAACTGTTCTCCAGTAAAAAACTACATGTATGAGCCAACTCCTTATCTCCACTTCAATCAAATGAGCTTACTGTTAAAGTTTTACAAAGCAACCCAGCAGCAAGGTGAAAGATGAAAGGATTATTGAATAATACATAAGAATATTTTTAGTCAGCTCAGATGTATTCATGTATCTGAGAAAGCACCAGGAAAAAGCCTTCAGAAAGGTGCTGACTGAATTCCAGCAAAAGCAACCCAACTGGCAGCACCCTGCAATGGCTGGGGGTTCCCTGGGGCCGGGGTGCTGGGGTCTCCCCATGGGAGGTGGCAGGGAAGACCCCAAAACAGGGCTGCCAGTGGCCCGCAGGGTCCCTGAGGCAGCCCCAGCCCTGACCATTGGGCACCTCCCTGGGGATGGGGACATGGACGCATGGGTGGGCCCAGCTTGGGGGGCCCATGGCTTGGCAGGGCCTTGGGAACCTGGAGACTGTCCCTGCTGCAGCATCACTGGGGGCTGTCATGGGGTGCTGGGCTGTAGGCAGGGTGGGGGGAGCCCCGGGGGGCTGGGCAAGGTCAGTGAGGGCTGGGGGTGCCCTCAGGGCCCTGACACTGTCATGCAGAGATGCAGAATTACTAATAAAAAAGTTCTTGGTCTTTCTGCTCCTGGAATTAATGAAAATAATATTTTTGCTTTCTTTTCACTCATAGCTTTATAAGCCTAGCAATCCTGTCCTTAAATTTGCAGCAGCTGGAACTGTATACCCATTCTCAAGGTCATTCCTTCCCATCAGGTTTCCTACAATGTTTTTAAATGCAGGGACAATGAAGAATTTCTAATGCCCTGGAAAAGACGTTCCCCGCACGCAAAAGAAGGAAACTACCAAATTGTCTGATTCCAGAGCTGTTCTGCTTCTTACCCTGCATTCTTTAACTGAGTGAGAATCATTGCTCCACTAGTATGGTCGGAAGAGACAACGATTTTTAAAAGATCTTTTCACTGCCTGAGCCAGCCCTCTTCCCTTTTAATGAAGATCACAGGGCGGCTGGCATCTTTGATCTCACCACAGATCCTGAGAGCGTCTAAAGAAGTGGAGGTATAATAACATCATTCACTTAAAAGGTAGGGAGATACTGACTCTAACTGCATCTACTGAAATAAAGTACCAGTGAATAATGAAGAGTCACTCTGATATTCAGAACTTCATTCATTAAAAAACATTTCTGAAAGGAACTGGTTCATGTGTCCCTGGGAACGCTAATACAAGAAGTGCCATGCTAAATCAGACTTGGCATTTGGTCTAGAATCAAAGTACTTGCACATAGTCCATCCTCCCACAACACTGACTACAGAGCAGGAAAGCCCTTATCTTACCTTGCGTACAACTATGAGACTATATGCAATAGTGGGGTAGAAAATCTTTTAAAAGGCGATACTTATCTCAGTAGTATGCAAGAAGCACAGTCCCTCACAATGTAATGGTATGACATCCCCAAAAATACTGTACAATGGAAAAAGACCCAAACTTTGGTCTTTTGGGGCAGGGACAGCCATAAATCTGCAGCACCATGGAGCTGAGCGCTGCCTAATTTACCTTAGTTCTCTGACAGGAAATTTTTGGTGATCTCCTTGCTCCCCTAGCCAGACTGCTAAAGGCAGCTGAGCTAACACGCTCAAAATTAGCTCGGATGTGTCTAAGTTATACCTTGGCTCCTGGAGAAAAAGAGCAGATACAAACCGGTGCTTGAGTCTGCAGCAGAGACATAGCCCAGCATTTTTGGACTTCTGTCCAGAAAAGCATTTCAGCACCCATGTAGCCATAAGGCTCTGAATAGACTTGGCAACTGCATTAGCTTAATAATGGTGAAGCATGTTGTGAGCTTCCTTCTGGACTGGGAATTATCTCTGACGGGTTTTACAAAATGCAGTAGAGTCTCACAAAGCAGAAAACAATGGTTATTCAATTTCTCTCCTCTCCACCTGGATACATTGGAACTAGGATGTTTTGGCATGAAACCCAGACACATTAAAGCAAATGCCAGAGACCATCAAAGGCCCAGCAAAGTCAGTTTTGGGGGGTATGGGCAGGTACAGACAGGGCCCTTTTCCCAAGGCCAGGCAAGCCCAAGTGCCAAGTGACAGAAGTCAGGGTGAACACTGGTAACATGGGACAGGGAGCGCCACATCATGTTTCTGTGAGGACTTGGCCAGGCTATTGTGCCATTGCAGGGCCCAGAAGGCTGCTGCAAGTAGCACAGCTTAGTAAGAAAATAGTGGTAAATAAATCTGTGTGTTACATTCTCCTTCTGGTGACCCTTTTCAAAAGAAACCCACAACAAGCACCTTCAAGAGAAGAAAACCACATAAGAACCCCTCACAGAATCCCAGCCTATACCATGCACACACACAAACACACAGAGACCAGCGTATTTATCCAAAACAATCTCACAAAGGATCTCACTTCAGATCTTGAAGATCACATGGAGGTGGAGGGCCATCCACATGCAGATCCACTGCTTTTGTAGCTGTTTGGATCCACCATCTGCATCTTCCACTTCCCAGCTCCCTCAAAGTGAAGTTTCAGAGTGACAGAAATACTGAAATTCTCCCTGCCTGCAGATTGCATCATTTGGAAATGGCTGTGTTAGCTGATCTTCCCCCCTGTAATTGCACCATTTGACATTTGAAGCTGTGTTTTCATTTCTGGGGAATAATGCACATGCCTCAACGCCCTTCTCAGATGTGTCATCCCACTGCTCTTCCTTTCTTCTTTAAGCTACAGTTCGGTATTGTTTTAAGGGAACATGATTGCCCATAAAGCAGTTCCCACTTTCTCCCACTCCCACATCTTCTCCCAGATAATCTGTTGTATCGTGCCATCATAAATATTTGTGTGGCTACATGGTGAACCAGATCAGAGAACCAATCCAGCTGAAAAACAGCCCCTGGGAAAAAAATATGCAATTTTTCCAATATAGTTCCCACAAGGTCATACAAACGCTTGTGCTGCAATTGTGAGGAGGTTTCTGTAAGGACAGGAATGACTGACTGAGAGAAGGAAGGAGGAACAGTCTGCTTTTTTTTAAGAAGCTCTGCTGGCCTTATTGTGGTGCTGTGGTTTAGCATTTGCTTTCTCCAATATTCATCCTCAGAAAGCACACAGAAACCCCTGTTTCTGTGGCACAGGCACAGAGCTACCATTCCTCCTGAATGCCCAGGGAAAAGTACTTTGCACAGCAATATCTAATTCTTGCCTGCATTTGAGGCCAAGTCCATCATCTCCAAGACAGTGTCCTTACACCTGAAAAAGAGCTTTCTTCTATCAACGACATGCTCAGGGATCATTTGGAGTCAACTGCCAGTGCTCCTGAGGCAAACAGCCTGTTTCTCCTTCTCTCACTTTCTCCGTATTTGAGGACTGATGAGACAGAATACTGCCTGGTTACCTATTCCACAGCCCTATCTTGTAAATGGGAGGAAAAAGCCTGGAAGCATTACCATTTGATGGCATTGTATCAAAAAGCCTTTTGAAAACAGATCACCTCCCCATTTAACAGTTTCTAATAAACTAAGCCTCAAACTAGACCCAGAAAGTCCTGACACTAATTCCCTCAATTTCACTTCTTTTTGTCTCATTTTCTTTCTTCACAATAAAGTGACAGTTCCACTGCCAATATTTCTCAGGATACATGTGATAATCTTCTGTGAGGCACTTGAAAATTGCAGTTAAATGCAAGCTTGCTGCTGAATAAAGCTGTACAGAATACAAAAATGTCCTTCCCTTTCCTCCTCCACTTCAAAAAAAGAGTCAAGAATTACTGTTTTCTCCCCACTGGTTTGTGGTGTGAGATAGCGAGGATATGAAACTAGCTGATCCCATGAGTGGGTGGACTGACTACAGAGAGAACTCTTTTATCATTTCCAGCAACTGTACAATTAACTTAAATTGTGGCTATCTTTTTGCCAGTGGGCTTAATGTATTCAGACTAAGGATAGGTCTAAGTGAACATTACAATTTCCTGAAGAGATTGCAAACCAGCAGTCTTCCCTGAAATCGTATACCATCGCTTACCCTTCACCAAACTAGAAACACGAAGGCTGTATGTTATCATATGCTAGGGGACTTCATGCACTGTCTGTGCCGTGGCAAGCCTGGGGATAGAGCTCTGACACATACATTGATGGACACATTTAGCTTGAGGCAGTTTATCCAGTAAAGATCGGGGGAAACTGTGCACAAAGATAACAGGGAGGGACTGATCCTGGTCATCTCTCCTATTTGGGTAGCTGTGCTAATTTTGGAGAAAGCCGAGCGGGACTTGGCTATGCAACAAACGGGCGAGCATTTTTAGACATTAAATGGGTTTGAACTCTAGGGACCCCGGAGAATGTAAAATCTACTGCTGGGCAGAGACTGCGTAAGGAAGTCAGAGACCTGTTTTTAACATATCCTTGGGAAAGCCAGGAAGAAGAACTGCCTTTGATTTTTTCCTCCAATTCAACTGCCAGTTTCCCCAGTTTCATTCTGTCTCTACTTCTGGCTGCAATAGTGTGGCTGTTGGAGCTGCGATGGTCTCAGGACATAACCAAGGCAATATTTGAAAGGATAGGTCCCAGTTTTTATTAAATTTTGTGTTTGGAGGGGAAAAACAGAGATTTTCAGGTACACAAGGCCATCTCCGTGCCACTGAAAAGTCAGTGTGCTTGGAAGTATGTCTGAGCTTTCTCTAGCTATATCTGTCTAGTAAAAGATATGACACTTCCCTTGAGCACCCCTCTCCTCGATTTGATGCTCAGCTCTCTCTCTCTCCAGTAAAGCTTCCTCTAACCCCGTCTCCAGTCTGACAGCACTCCCAGTCTTGTCTGGGCCCACTCATACATTCATTTCCACCTTTCTTCTCATTCTTCTCACCCTGCCCCACCACCTTCTTAAGGCCTCACTGAGTAGATCTTCTGGATCCCCCACTCTTAGTACACTCAAGCCCTTTTGACAGACCCCTGTCAGGCAGGAGCAATTCCACAAAACTTTGTCTTCTGCAAGCCAAAGCCACCAGAGAAATTCCTGTCCAGCCAGAACCACTTTCTCTGCCAGGCACTGACTGCGAACTGCACGATGGGGCTGTGCTGCTGACTATATCGCTGCAGCCATCAGGAGTAAAAATAACCCTCAGAAATAAAGTTCCTTTCAGCTTTGATCATTTCAGTGATAGGGTTCAATCGGCTGCCTGGCACACAGTCATGGAGGCAGAGCCAGGGGGATGAAGCGGGGATGGGAACGAAAGGCTAAGCATAGGGTGAAGGAGGAAAGTGGTGGGTTGAGGCAAGAACCGCTTAGGGTGTCTGTGCCCTGTGGAGAATGCCAGTGGGTCAGAAAAGAGGTTTCTCAGTAGCAAGGAAGCAGCCAGCATACAACAAACAGGCGGTATTTTTCCCTGTGGTACATAATAACACGTCATTTTGTGAGCTTTGTCCACAGCTGCTGTGTAGAAAACGCAAGAACGTTTTGCAATGTTTTTAACGTTGTTGTGTCACAGTGTTCTCTAGTTCTGCATGAGAGGTTAAAAGGGACAAGAACAGGTTAGGACCCCGTTAAGCAAGGGGAAAAGAAAGGCAAGGGAAGGGAAATTCTCAAGCATTTGCCTCAATGGACCATGAAGAACTGAAGGGGGCAGCACCCTGCAGACACGCATAGGTTGGCAGCACAGCAGGGACCCATGGGACACTGTTTCTGCAACTGATGTTAAGACTGAAGAAAGCCCCTTGAAAGAAGGGTGCTGGGGGGAGAAGGAAGAATTTCTAGCAGTGCTCTGCAGAACAGCGAACCTCCCCTATTAAAGCTTGGCTAAGGGCTGTGGTGAAGAGTAGGAATGCCTTAGACAGATAGGACAAAAGGAGAAAAATAATGCCCTAGCCTTCTGCCTAGTGCAGACCGTATGGACATTTGAGCTGCTGATGAATCAACATGAATCAGCCCTATTATACCACAGACCATAACCATGATGCAAGCCGAGGTGATGCAGCAGCTGACTCAGAGGCACCTTGCACGTCCAGGGTGAGGCACAGAGCTGGGGACAGCAAGCTGTCAGCCATCCCCAAATAAACTCATAAAGCCTGGGCAACAGGCCCAAGGGATTTTGCCCTCTCCAGTTCAAATAACCAATACGTATCATGCCAGCCTGTAATGTGCAAAGGCTCACTGACTTCCTTTAAAAGAGCAAGTCCTCTTTCAGGATTGATTGGTCTCGCCAGGGAGGTCACTGACAGCAAGTAAAGGTGCTGTGACTACAGCCTGGCTCACCACACTCCAGGGAGACAGGGGCTGGTCGGGACGTAGGATCTTTTCTGAGGACCGGCTGAAGGGTAGCCAGGGACATGTGTAAAGACTTGTGTCACTAGCAAGAGCTGCTTGACAGGACATAAACAGAAATCTAAGAGACTATGCAAGAGACTATGCCGAGCCTTTAAAAAGCAGCTCTGAGACAGGGTTGCTGTGTGAACCTCACCACAGACATCCAGCAGCAGACCCACATAAGGCAGCAAAACACACAGCAAAATAATAAAGACCACATTATATTTGAGTGGCATCAGTTTCCCAGTCCAGTCTCTCACCTGGTGATATGAACAGCTGTGTTGGCATGGAGAAAAGGGCCATCTGGCTTGAGATCTCAGCTTGGATCAGATCTGCTACCAGGGAATTCCCCTTGAGACTACATCCCTGAGCTGTCCAAGAAGTCTTGACCCACCACTATACTTCTCTGAAGTATAGTATCTCTAAAATACCCCTCACATGCTGCAGATAATAATTTGCTGTCGGCTCGTAAGGAATGCAACTTAGGTGTCTCTCTACCTGTGTCATATGCAATGCTTGCAGGCATGCAAGAAATGCAGGCAGAGCTGTCACAAGATTTGGGAGCATCCCCCTCCCAGACCATCCTACTGTGGTGCTTCTTCCTGCCTTTCACACTCCCACTCGTTGCCACCGAGGACCTGCAGGCCCTGTGTCTGGGCAGCAACAGCTGCTAGCATGCCCTTACACATCACCCTGGCTGTATGGTCCAGAAGTTGTGATACCCTTCACAAAATCCCTGTGTGGCTGATGTCGCCCTTGGCCTGGCTCTGGCCATGGCTCTGCATGTCAGTATGCTTCTGCCCTTCCTCACCACAAGCTCCTCTCTTCAGTACAGATCAGATCCAGATAGATCTAAACATGTTCACATTAGTAAGAGGATGAGGTTTTCAGAACCCCATGTTAAACCTGGACATGAGTGAGGCCTGTAGTAAACCAGGGACGAGATTCACCTCATTACATCTTTTGGTACCTTTAATGTAAACATTTAAAATCAGGCTAATTGTCTAGACAACCTTTTTACTCTAGTGCAAAAGCACTTCTGGAGTATAACTCATCTGAATTCATTTATATTTCTACCTTAGAAAGGGATGACTCATGTATTGCAAAGTATTTATTCCTCACCATTGAATCCATCGATGAACCCCATTCTAGATGTCAAACTAGTAGAGCTGTATTTGCTTACATAATTTCTTACAAATACCCACTTGGATACATTTATATCATCTTGGAGACGATTTACTTGAGCTTCATTTGGATAGTTGGAGTTGACTCTCACTTAAACATAGCAAAACTTCAGAATTGGTCTCCCACCTATATTTTCATGCATACTAAAAAGAATATTTTTTTTTAATTGAAATTGTGCAAGCTGCTGAAAAAGTGAGCTACATCACTCTGAGCACTGGGGACAGTGCTCCTCTTTGGCCTTGGACCTCTTTGAGCATTATGCAGCGGTCGTTTTGAATATTATCTCATTGGAAAGTAGCAGAAGCTGACAGCTGGAATACCAGAGGGGACACCTCAGATGGGTGGGAAATGTGGACTTCAGCACTTTCTTTGATATCTGCATTACAGCAGCTGAGTGGGGGCTACCTTGTCTTTCATTCCCTCTGCATTTTGTGCATGAGGCAGGGCACCTGGAAAGGAATGTGGCTCTCAACACCAGCATCCCGGCAGGGAAGGCGGAAACAGAGGTATATATTCAACACAGCTGTGCAATCTACTACCAACACACAGTGGTCCCGATCCTGACAGATGAGAGATGGCTTTCAGGGGTAGTCCCGCACCACAGAAGGCACTGCCTGCTTTGTCACCAGCTGTGGAAGAACAGGCTCAGTAACATGGGTATCAGAGAGAGTTTGACAGTGGTGCAGCTACAGGGTTGTCTACTGTTTCTACCTAGACATCTTCCCTTCAACTTTCACATCATTTACAATTAAGCTGTAAAAAACACAACAGTCTTTATGCAGTGCCATGATTGCAATTCTTATTTAGGATAAAGCAGAAAAAAATAAAGGAAACTTGCAGTAATGTTCCTCTTACTAAATAAAAGTTGGGTGGATTTGATCTGACTTTTACTATATTGAGCATACCAGATGGTCAGAGGGCTTCTGTCTCTGTTGGACAGCATTGATCTTAGCTTTGTATTCGTGCTCTTGAAGAAATGTGTGCAACAGCATGACAGAGTCAAAGGATGCCTGAAACAGGATATAAGTTAGAACCATAGAATAACTGAGGTTGGAAGGGACCTCTGGAGCTCGCCTAGCCCAATCCCTTGCTCAAAGCAAGTCCATCATCAACACTGTATCGGGTCACTTGATCAGGTTTGCCCTTGCTCTCAGAGCACTTCCCTGGGACTGAGGCTTTAGCAGCCATGATGCTTTTGCCAGCTGAAGCCATTCCTACTTCACCTCCAAACCTGGTTCTTACAGTGCCCTCCCAGCACAAACATTTACGTAGTCACCTAAGGAAGTGATTCAGCTGAAATATAATCTGTACCTCTAATATAATAATAATTTTTTCAGCTGGAATGGTTCCCCAGTCCAACTTATTCTGCAGTCTTACTCACAACTGTACTAGCATGGTGAAGGGAGAGCCAGACAATGACAAGCAGCCAACAGGAGGAAGGGAAAGGAGGAGGAAAGAGTGAGGAAAATGCCTGCCTGAGCCAGGGCTGCAGATTAATGAATTTTGTGCCAAGCCCAACCCCCAGAAAAGCAAGATTCCTGTTCAAGCCCCTTCACAACTACAATTTCGTCTTCTGTACAAGGGGGAGGTGGCTGACCACAGAGAACTTGCAGATGAAAGATGAAAGGCATGATAGGTATTGCTTATTGACTACTTTCACACCCACTGAACTTATTGGGAAAACTCTACCAAATGTGTAGCAACCAGGTGAATCTGTACATCTGTTCTAGAAAGGAGAAGCAAGCATAAAGTTGGCCTGAACAGAAGTATAAAAGAAATAAAATTTTCCAGCTGAAATAGCCAGACTGGCTGAGCTACAGAACCTGGGGTGTCTCCACCCAACATCTTGTGGAAAGGCACTTTCTTCAGTATTAGATCAAGCCTGAACAAAGCTGGAATGAACTCACCTACCTTGGCTCCAGCTTTCCCATTTTCACAGTATTTCCATATTTGTCAAAAGGATTAAAAATGCTGTTCAAAATAACTGACAAGGAGAGCAACCACTGATCAAAATAATCTGAGTAAATTCCAGAGTAGTACTAGATTGCTACCGATGTGCTGAAAATTCAGGCAATTGATCCTCATTAGTGCTACTGCCAACATGCAAAAAAGACCCGATTCATCCCAGCTAGCAGTAGGTATTTAATGCAGACATCTGAGTTGGAAGCCAGATCACACTATTCTCTCTGTGTAGTCCATGACGAGTAACAAGCACCCCCTGAAGACAATTCATCCCGACATCTAACTTACCATTTCTGTATAAGCCCTTCAGAGGTCAAGACTGCCCTGCAAGCACTACCCAAACCCTCATGCTCATCACCAACCAGCAAGAGGCTAAACGCACTGCCCTGTCGCTTTTGAGTTCAGTCTCTCATTTCTACTGGCCAGAGTTCAATGCAATTTGAAAGCCAAATACAGATTGAACTAAAACTTGAGTTACCAGAAACTATGCTTACTAAAACCAACCCAATACTGAAGCTTGAGCTTATTTTTAAAACTACGTGATTGATACTGATCTGACCGGATTTAAAGATAACACTCCTAACCAGAGTATAATATTCCCATACAGATTCAGCAGAAGCTGAGATCTCCAACTAGTCCTGACTCTCATTGTTACCCTGACTTTAACATTAAATGTATAATAGACTTCCAGTCCTACTAAATGTGGAAGTAGGAAAAAGCTCCTGGCTCCTAACTGTCAAAATTCCTAATTAATTTCAGGACATGTACCACATGAGTAGTACAGAAAAGCTGCCTTAACAGCAAGGAGTGGCTTTAACTAGAACCCTGTACCAAACCTTTAGCCTCTGCCTACAGCTATATCACTGATTACAGGTTCAAACTGAAGGGTGACGAGGAGAGCCACAGCCCACAGATCAAAGATATCTAAGTACATAATAGACACAATACACATGTTGTTTACAGACTGACATAAACCAAACTCTGTACTGACAGTATTTCTCACAGTTAATATCAAGAGCACAGTTGAGTTCCTCTTTAAATAGAATACAGTATTTAAAATTAATATGTTCCCTTCATAAAGTATTGAGAGTAACTTAATTTTCTAGGATTGATTTTATGGACAAGACCTGTATAATTAAGAAAAGGGAAAATGTCCTAATTCTACTTCCCTGCTAAATCCCATCCTGCAAATTATTGCCTTATTCAGAAAGCCAGACTCACCCTGCTAATTATAAATTCTTCTCCCCCAGTTAGGTAATGGAAATAATAACAAATGACTTAAGTAACTAATCACAGCTAAATAGCACAGCTTGTATTGTGGATACAAAGTATTCCATACTGCAAACATTCATGGAATATGAACAGGGGAAGCGCAGTCTGTCTGCACAAACTCCACAAGGGGAAGATGTTACATTCACTGAGCGAAATGCAGCTAATAAAACAATTATTTGGGACTAATATGAAATGTAATTAATATGTCATCATTCAGAATCTTTCGCCTCCAATGTGTGACTTTATTTTCAAATGCTACATGAGCTGTTTTCTGCCTTTGTACCATGCTACTAAAAGATTTTACAAGTGGGTAGCTAAAGAGAACTCAGCAAGACCTGTGAGTAGAATATTTCTGTCTGACTTACTCTAAATGCATGCAAAGTGAAAGACTAGACTGAAAGCTGATTACACTGCTTTTAAACATGTCCCTGAGTATCACATACAGTCTGCACAGTGACTTTTAAGTGTCACATGATTATTATGTAGAAACCTTTGGTGCATGTTAGCTTGAGGCTTTCAAAAGGCATAATATATTTTCACATTACCAAACCTGACTACAAAGGAAAATTTAATAAAAACTCCAATTAGAAGCACTCCTGGATATGAATGTGCTGAACATGGTTTTGCACTTTGAAATCCAAGTGCTAGGACATTTAGCTTAGAAATTAGAAGACTCTGGCAGCTAACTAGTCAGACTACAGCAGGGCAGTAACAAATGGAAGGCAACTTCCATTTTACTCCCTAGCTAGCAGATTATTTGCAAAAGTTCATAGATAAAAGGACAGGAGAAGGATACCAAACATCTGTTTTTGCAGTGCAGTATTAAAATAACCCTGTATGCTCATAAGCAGAAGTACACTTACCATATAAGAGCAGAAATAAAGAGGGAGGAAGAAAGATTAGTTGCGCCTTGTGGAAAGGAGGAATGGCCAGTGGCTCACTCACCTCTGGTTTGTCACGCCTGACTCCAGTTCCTTGCCATGCCTCAGCTAATCTGCGTCGCGCTGGGAGATCCACTGATTGTCTCTGTGCCTTCTCCTGTAAAATGGCAATAGCAGACCACCGTTACTCCACCAGCATGGAATAAGGAAGCCTGGTGAGAGACAGACAGGTGCTGAGAAGCTATGAGTATAGCCAGATGTGTAGCAGGGGAGATTTAACAGCTGGTTGCCTTAGGATGCAATGGTCCTGCTCCTCCACTTTCCTTCTCCCTCTTCCTTGCCTGTATCCCCATTCCCAGTCATACAGCTTCAGCTCCTCTCTTGTGTAACTTCTGATGCTCTGTTTGTACAATAAAGCCAATTCAACTTACTAAGCAGCAAAAAGCTATACTATGTTTTTGGTTTGGGGTTATTTTGGTGCTGCCAAGTTAAGTCAGGTCCCTGTCAAGTCAGATGAGTCCTAGAGACCATGAACAGGACAGCCAGAACTATGCAGCCTGAAGAGGGAGGAACAGAGCAGGGGACAGCAGCAGGATCTCCCCTCTTTAGCATCACTAGACTGGAAGCTATAGCATGTAACTGCCCTCGACTGATAGGCGCCATAGGTAGGAGTGCATGGGTACAGAGAAAAGCAGCAGCTGTTTATCACAAGGAGTGGTGATCAAGGCCTGATCCAGCACAGACACAAGAGACTCCAAGAGATTGACAAAGACGTCACCAACAGTATAATGGAGCTGGAGGTTGATATTAATTTTTTTTAAAAAGAGAGTGAAACTGTAGCAGCCCAAAAGTCCAGGTAGGGAAGTTTACTGCCAGCTAAGAACAATACATAGTCCCTCTCCCTTAACACAGAAGTTATTAAGCCTTGGTTTCAAATGACTGCACAGTGCTACCCCACCAGATTTGATACTGTTATTCAGTTTGCTTGCAAATAATACCATCTTCCTAATCTATTTTGCTTTCATAACATGCTTCAAGGACAGCCTGTGCATTTGAATAAGGGGCTCCCAAGCAGTCATCTTCAGCAAGATAAAGCTTTGGGTCCGTGCAGCAAAACATAGTAAAGACATTATTTGTTGACTGGATGCCCTTGTTCCAGTGAGGCCCAACAGAACGTCCTGGGGCGCATTAAGAATTGTTGTTAGCTTTGGACTAGTGTTCTGCCAAATTAGAATCACTGTTATAATGAATGTGTAGCCGTTGTGTGATTTGGTGTGCTCGTTCCCCTTCCAGAATGACAGAGTAACAGCATGCACTGCTCTTACATCGTACTGCTGTGAAAGCTAAGGCTGCCACCATTTGATGCACAGAGGCTTTCTAAATCTGAAGCATACAGCTGGAGGGGGACAGAGAATATATTCCCAATCACCACTGACTCTGTCCATAAGAGGGCAGTGATATGCATCTACACCAGATCCACCATCTCCCTGAGTCTTGGGATAAGACCTGGATAAATATAGTTAAAAGCATTCCCACTTCTGCAGAAAACAGCAAGGACGGGCATGAGCCTGTTGGCATCACTCCTGCCCACCTTCCACTTGCCAGCCTGAGTGACTAAGCTTTCATTTAAAGCAGGATCCCTTGGGAAACACTGTCAGCACACATATGGAGCACAGACCATGCTCATGACTCTGGCTCTGCAGCCCGGTGTCCTAATTGCTCTGCTACCAGGCCCCTATGGGCTGACACAGATCACATTATTAATGGCTGGCTATAGCTGTTGGAAGCTGTGAACCAGGTTTATTACACAGATAAATGCATCACCTTGAAGAAGAATGTATACTTTGCCTTTCACAGTACCTTCCCTGCAGGATTTATCCCCAACTGTGGTGGTGAATTACATTGCGTGAAGAAGGCAATCAGATCATAAAACCTGTAAATATTCCCACCCAGTGTGATTAGCAGAGGAAGGAAGTTGCAACTGCTCACGTCTGCTATACACATTTTTCCAGATGCTCAGAAAGAATGGTGATTATATTTTGTTTTCTCATTTTTAAAAGATAAATAAGAATATTGGCTGTCAAGCTTCAAGAGTAGATCAACCAGCCTTTCATTCTCAGGAGAATTCCAAAATATCAGTATTCAAAGGGCAGAGAGCACACCTAGCAATACGTGCTGCAAAGCTCCCAGTACACTAGAAGTGTAATAAATAAATGATCATAACAATAAAGCTGTCTTGTATGTAAATAACAGTTCGCCTTGATGTTTAAATTTAGTAAGCACTACTTGCCACTGTACATAAGTTTTCATTCGCCTATGATAAGGCCAAATCACGAAGTGTTGTTCTGATGATCATAACATAATGGTGCAAGGAATGGGATGTGAAAAATAGGTAAGGACAATTTAGGAGAATGAAAGAAATAAAAATACACTCCTGGGAAATGAAACCAACAGAAAGTAAGCATCTCCATGATATTTCAGAGAAGACTTGAGGCAATTTATTACTTGTTTAAAAATTCACATAGAAAGGATAATGGGCATTCACCCCATTTTAGGTACCTCCCAAGCAAGCAATTCTCGCAATACCCAGCAAAGAGGGAGAGGTTCCTTTGCTGGATGATCAGCACTCTCTTAACTCAGGTGTTTTCAGTTGCCTTGTCTGGGAGTCTTGCTTGCTGCTACCTACAGAGGAAGTCTAGGCAGCCTGAGGCCACAGGATTCAATGGCTGGGCTGGCTAAGACATCATGAATGCCTATCTTAAGTACCTAATGCTGGGGAAATGTGCCTTCTCTCCCCTATCCTACTGCATCAATGTGACAGTCTTTATATTATTCACACATTATTTCTCAAATAAAAAGTTCTGAAATTAACTCAGCTGTTTTTCTTTGGGGTTGTTTGGGTATTTTTGTTTCCTGAAGATCAATGTAACTTACAAACACCCAGTGCAGAAAACAGCCTAGTAATATGAAAGGCAGGATGAAATATATCTTTTAGGGGTAGTTACATTTTTTCCTGACATAGCAGCCTACAGGATCTTAGGCTTTCACTGCCTCCCACCAGGCAACTTAAGAAACTTCATATGTTTTCCAGAGAACGGAAGACAAAATGTGACATTTTTTTAAGAGCTAAATAATTTCCAGAAATGTGTTTAATTCATTATTTTTCAGAAAGTTTTCATTTGGTTATAGAACTTCTTATAGAAATTCTATTTTCTGCTCCCTTCCAAAGCTTTGGTTTAGGGTTGTTACATCTAGCACATCAAACAACCCTGGTGGAGATAGGACAAGCTAGTTTTATTCCATTGAAGCTGTCTGGTTTGGAGTGTCCTAGGCTTCCTGCTCCACTGGGACTGAACACATAGCTCTAACCCATGTCTCCCAGCCCATTACAAATGTCACTATCGAAAACCCAGAACCACGTTCCTCTAATCTTTGGAAGTATACAGAACCAACTGCATAGAACAATGTTCAGTTTTGTAGCTGGAACTATCACTTACAGATGGCTAAAGAAAGAAAATGTGCTGCCACACAATAAATGCAGCCAAAGAGGAAAGAGAAGAAAACTGGACAGATCAAGAGGGCCAGGGTAGACAGCACATTGCACAGAGCAATAACAGTACAGCGTCCCTCCTTCCTCTCCTGCTTTACAGCTGGGTTAGGCTACTCTTTTAATTTATACAGATTCACTTTCTAGAGTTCTGTACTCTCCCTTGTTGGTGGGAATACCAAAATCCAGCAAAACAAAACAGATGCTCAGGTAACGGACTAAGCAGGCAACCAAGTAGAGGCACTAAGGGTTGCTATGCTGTTTAGAGCAGGGACAGATGGCAACACAGGACTCTATATTCCCTTGAGTACTACTCAGTTTGGCTGGTTTGTAGTTCATTCCTGTCCAAACGAGCTATATTTTCTGGATGTCACCTTTTGCCAGATGTCACCTAGAGCTGGATAGCATTACTCCTGTCCTTTTTACTCTTCATGCCCGTTCCCTTACCATTCACGCAGTTTTCACTGATTATCTGTAACAATGTGGTCTGAAAAAAAAGCCAAACATTTCTTTTGATTTGTTTTTTTCCAACTCTGTGCCATTCCTGTTCTGCTAATAACTGCTCCAAGGAACAATATTCAGCAGAATGGGTTTTATATAGTATGTAGCCAGCAGAAGCTGCTGTGTAATGTTGTTAAAGAGACAGTATATGTTCCACTACAGCTAAGACTGTTACGCCTGATCTCAGGCAACTAAAACAAGTGTTTTTATGACCAGCTTACCCTTTAGCTATTGTTAATGCAAAAAAGACTAATTTCCTTTTTAGGTTTTCAACCGATACCAGTTTGATAAATACATTACCTGTTATTGCATATAAATGCAACCAACATAGATGTTCTGGGTTTTTAAGATTTTTTTCTAGGACATTCTTCTTTCTCTCTCTTCCAGGACATCTCTTTTTTTTTTTTTTTTATGTCTTTTCGAACTGGATAACAAATGGGTTCCAACATTAGGAATGTTTTTTCTTAATTCTGTATTTTCTATATTGTGTCTAGATTTAAAAAAAAAAAAAAAAAAAAAGGCCTGTAAGCCTGAAAACCCACACTGGCACCAAGCTGAGGCTGAAGTAGAAAGCTTTTTAAAATGCTTCTCAAGCGTTGTTTTAAGCTGGAAGCATGAGTACAATGTTTTTCTTGGCATACCTTCTTGCCTTTGAAATACACAGACCACTAGTCTTAATATGTTCTTGTTTTCCTTGTATTTTATTTTAACAAGATGTGTCCCTTGGGAATGCATGGTGAGACCCTTTTCATAGGGTGGCTCTGTCATCTAACTGTGGCATCTCTCCACTGCCAAGTATGCAATGTATATTTTTGTTAAGTGTTTATTTAAGTGAGGTTCAGAAATTTTCGCAGACCAAAGTAAGCATCTCAGACTTTGACACCAGATGTAATATCTAGTGGTAACCCCAGAAAATATTAAAAAACAAGTGTTTTGTTGCAGAGGAGGCAGGTAAGCAAGCCTTGGAGCTGTTAAAATAATGTGAACATCTTCTTGAAAAAGCCTCACTAAATTCAACACTTAACCTCTCCATTAAAAGTTTTTCAGAAATATTCCAAGACCCAACACTGTTCTAACAGAATTCTGCAAAAAGCAGTTTCACAAACTTGGTTGGCAAGAGATATATGAACACAGAGAGAAGGATGAAAGGGGAAAAACTGGTTTATAAAGATGGGTGTATTTGATCAGAAGACAGTAACAATATGAGTTATAAAATACAACTTTAAAATGCTGTCCCCTAAATTTCCCATTCTCATGATTTTTAAATCAGTATCAGGATTTTTTGACGGGTCAAACATTAACCTTACAGTGATTGGGCTGTCTGTACTGAAAAGATCTCATCACTTACAGATGGTGAGCAGTCCATGCAATCCATTGGTCAAATACAGCTGTAATGATTACTTCAAGGCTTTCTAAAACTTAAATGCGTTCATGGACGCTTGCCAAAAGGAGAAAAAAAGAGCTATGTTTGGAACAAATAGTTACATTAGTCCTCACAGACGCTTTCAGTTGCTGATACAGCTCAGAGGCTAAAAATTTTCTAAAGTCTCAAAAAAAAAAATCAAAATAAAATCAGTCTGCACTGGCAGAAAACTAAAACTTTGTCAGGAAAGCTCTGGAACATTCAGTGGATGTGACAGTCAGACCATTCATTCAGCTTGCTGGTGGCTCATGTTCAAATCCACTATTGACACTCTTCCATTATTACAGGGTACTTGAGGATCTCCTGAACAAAATAAGAAAAAAAAATATTTCAGGAATTATTATGATGTTGTAGTCCACTTGTAATTTCTTGTACTTTCAAATAATTTAGTTTCTCCATCCTCCCCTCTTTGCTTGATCCAAATACAGCACAGACCCCTATAATGCAAAATTATACTCAGTTTCACTTTGATTCAGACTTCTTGGACATCCGCACCCCATGTAAATCTTGTGTGTTTTCTTGCAGAAGTCCCAAGTTCAGACTCTCTTGGCATTTTAAAATCTTTATTAAATAATTGTAGCTTCCTATTGCACACCTCCCAAGCTTAGCCTTCATTTCCTTTTTGTTTTCTTCTTCTCCAAATAAACTGAAATTAATAATTAATGTTGCTATTCATGAAGAGAACAGATTCCAAGTGTTGTGGTTCAGGCTGGACTGGCCACTGAGGTGAAACAACAGATGCTCTCCCCCACCTCTCTCTCTTTCCATCTTCCTGATATAGCAGGAAAACAGAAAAACTGTCCTTCTTGCATAAGCCATACATATATATGTTAAATTTGATATACAGAGACCAAGCCTTCCAGGTTCTTGGCAACCTAATTCTATCACTGCTTGCAGATGAAGCGAGATGACTGGTGGTAGTAGGAGGGCAGAGAAGAAGAGTGGGTTTTAAATTACATACACTTGGTAATTCCTTGCAGAAATCAAGCCTAATAGGTACAGCTGCTTCATGGACATGGAGACGTTTCAAATGGCCAGCATTGCCCTTGACAGCAGGTGGTGTTTTGGATAAACAGCATCAGGAAGTAGCTAGCACAAGGCAAAAGAAACACACTTGGAAAAACTGCATTGGAATTTGATCAAAATGTTTTGCAGACAGCTCAGCTCCTACAAGACATTTCAGTTCAAAAGCAATATCCATCTGGGGAAAAATCACAAAGACAAAAAACTACACAGCAGTAACACTTGGTCAAAAGGGCTTCCGCTACTCTAATAATCATTTGTGTCTTACATATCAACCACTGCTTCAGCTTTAGCACCTGAATTTGAAGACCCAGCGTTAGACTTCAGCCTGAAAAAGCTTGAAAGAATGAAAGAAAGGAGGGGAGTAATGTCCCTCAGCAACACTGCTTCCAATGTGGGGTCCTCCCGGGAGCACTCTAACTTGGGTCCTGCCATTCCCCTCACCACTATATGTTACAGAGAATCAGCACTGCAAATGTGCAAGGACAAGATACAGCTGCTGTGAGAACCACTCCTGAATGGGTGCAGGTCTGAAAGACCTGTATTTAATCCGCGGTGTTACGTTCAGTGTTGTCTTCTTATTCTTAAGGGATTCAGCAGTTTTGGACCCTGGATGCTTGTGTGAAAGGTCACCTACAGAGAGAGACAGGATGAGGAAAAATAGACATCATGCAGTTGCAGCAGGATTATCCATCTCCAAGGAAAGGGTCTGCAGAAAACGGAGCTTTCTCAGGCCGGTGTCAGACTTCTGGATGAGTTCCCACTATAATTATCCCCAGCACAAAGCCCACTATCTTCTACTCTTAATGTGAGTCACATAAATACATACAGAACCACGTACAGATAATGTAATAAGTATTTTAAAAGACATCAAAAATAAAAAGAGCATAAAAGTCACTTTTGGAAAGAATGAGAGACAGAAAACCATATGTTGCAGATGACAATCCTGTCACTTGAACTTCTGGAAGACATTCAACCCTGTGACGTGCAGCATATAAGAACTGAAACAAAACTTACATAACATTGCATTACATTGACATGGTTTTCTAGGCAGAGGCACTGGCTGCAATTCATATAAACATATCCATGGAAAAATAATAGCTCATCCACATGTACAAGATTTACCAAATAAGAAGAAGTATCACAACGCTTGACAATTATCATAGCATACGCTTCATAAAGTGTGGCTATAAAAAACAATATCCAGTGTTTCCTAACAGGAAATATCTAATGTGGGTTGATGTGGGTTTTATTCAATTGCCTTCTGCCTTGCAAGGTAACAATCTTAATCCATGGATATTACACAACACACTTCTGCGGGGCCCCACACAAGCCTAGGTTTGGTAGCACTCCATATTTTCATTTTGATGCAACACCAGGACTTGTTTTATGTATCCCCCAACAGAAACTCCAATTAACGTTTAAGCTATGAAGACTATTTTTTAAAAAGTTATGGTACGGCTCTCAGCCTGCTAAGCAAAAATTCAAAACATTGAAACTGCATGTTAAACATTACAAAATGGAAAGTGGAGGTCACCAGCAGCCTCATCTGCAAACATATTTAAGTCTTTTTTGTTCTTGACAAGTAAAAACTAAGCATTTGTTAAAAACCTATCCATGATAATTGTCAGAAAACTTGTATATTTCCACAACACCTTGGAAAAAGGCATAAATAAGCCCAGCCTTTGCTGAGAATTTAGAAGCATAGCTTCCACTGTATTACAGGGTCTGTATACTTCAAAAAAAAAGGGTTCTGCATCAGATCCTAGTGAGTTCCAACATAAACCTGGTCAGCAGGAGTTGAGCACAGCATTCTTCTCTTCTTTTCATCTTCTTTCTCATGTGATGCAACAAAAGACATGAAATGCTTCCAAACAGCTTGATCCAGGTGCATAAAAGGAACTGAAAGAGTTTCTGCTATTACAATACACTTGCCATAAAATTATTTTTATTTCCCCAGCCCTTGATTGCTCCTGTTCGGTCCAGATACATATGCTATCTCTGGCCCTTGTGCTGCCTCAGCAATCTGATCAGAGAATTCTCTCAAGCTGTGTCTTTACTGTGGGAACCAGCAGTGTTTTGCAAATCTCAGGTGTATGCACACCTGGCATGTCTTGTCTTGACCTGGGGTGTATCAAGACTCAGGGCCACTTGTTGGCATGCAGCTCACAAGGAAAGAAAAGTGTACAGATCACTTTCTCATACTTTTTGTTCCATAAACTCTATTTTCTGTAAGAAGAAAATGTAGGCAGGCAGAGTGGGAGGGCATCACAACGTGGTCTAGTAGGTGCTCCCATTTAGACCTTTCAAGAAACCTTAAAAGAAATTAAATAATAAGATTCTTTCTTCATAATGGTGCTTATTAACGGTTTTGCACATCTTTAAAGGAATAATCACTCTACAAAGTTACGGGAATCAACATCATTATTTTTTTATCCACATGCCAACTTTCTGCCATCTCAGCCACAGCCAGGACTTCCTCCTGCCTACCTGTTTTGTACCAGTGCTCCCTTGGAAATTCTGCATGTTGTCCAGGCTGAGAGCTGCCTTAGGATGCCTTCGCATGGAAGTGCACAGGGCAGTCTGTGCTGCGATGACCACATACACCCAGAAATGAAGAGGACCAGAAAAACTGCACACGTGCACGGGAAAGGATCTTCTCTGCCATTTCAAGCAGGAGTATGCTGACACTATCTCAAAGGCTACAGGGTGTCAACCTAGGCCTATGTCAGGCCAAACATTTTGGTCTCAGTCACATGAACAAGTTAAGGCACCTTAATAAGTTGTAGTCTGTCAGATTAACCATACCAGCTATCCATGGGCATGCTCTTGAACTACCTCAAATATGAGATAATGTGGCTCACTCAAATATCTTTCACAGAGGCTTAAGCTATGTCACATCACCTTACAACTGCGGTGGGCTAAGTTTGCACACCTGGAAAAATACCAACAGTTACTAAAGCTCTTCTGAGCTTTATTAGCTCAGGGGCATCTTTTCAAGCCCCTATAACCCAACCTGGGCTGAGACCTTAGCAACTGACTGCAGACACAAATAATGTTCATATTGAGCCATGCAAGTAACTATTTATAAACTGGACGAAGAGTAGGAAGATCTAAAGGGCTGATATAAAGGTACAAGGATGTTAATACTGCTAATTTGGGGATAATGTCATTCACTTCGGGGTTAAAATTGCACTTCATTTTTTACCAAGCTGTAGAGCTCATTTTAAAATTATAGATTACTGATAAAGAAATAATTCTGGTAACATATTTAGATATGTATCTCAAACAGTATACCTAATTATTACCATCAAAGGTGAAGGTCCCATTCACTTAGATCATCTTTTATAAAGTACAGGCACTCTGGGGTCTCTGCCCAGAGCACCAGCTCAGAACAGTACAGCACATGCTCCACACAGTGTTAAAGGCTCTTCCTCCCAGTGAGCACCTTGCGCTATAGGTGAAAGCTGCTGCATATACCTGCCTCAACACACAGCTCTCCAATGCCCTCTGCACTGCCCACACTGGGGACAAAATCCATGGGATCCACACTACTCTTTCTCCACCAAGCAAAGGCCACCTCCAAAGCCTGAGTGCACTAAAACCAGCTTTCTATAAGAAAGCCCCGTCCAAACACAAGAAATGGACATACCTCCCCAAAACGAAGCCTAGGCTTTTCCCAAAGCAACAGAAAGTTAAACCATGATGAACACTGTTCTTGTAAACCATCTCTTCACTATTTGGGGTGGTGGAGGTTCTCTTGGAAAGCCCATGGATTTTGTCTAAATTCACTATTCTGCATGCCATAAAAATCAGAACCATTATCACTCAAGTCAAGAATCAACTGTACTTACACTGGGACAAAACACACTGCTGCTTTTATAGAGGAACATGTTTGACAAGCTCAACTATCAGCAGCATTATCTCGGCAGCTTCTAATTCTATACCACTAGCTCAAAACACGTTATCAGCGGTTGTATTTTGGATGTGCACTAAAAAGCGACCAGACACTTATCACAGTAATATTTCTACCACACAGTTAGCAAACCCACCTACATAAGTATTCCCCCTGCTGTTCCTACAGTGTAGCAAACCCCCAACCTACAGCGTACAAAAGCTCTGTCATGTGCCTTAAGTGTAAGCTTTGGTTTACATTGGGGGGTGGGGGTGAAGTCATACCCATACAACTCTGCTGGTTGAATTAATGATTTTGCGCCGGTGTGGCTGCAATGATTCAAGTTCCAGTGCAGATACATATGGTCAGTTTCACTTCATTCCAATGCAGACATTTGAAAGTTACATGTCTAAATCTCATTTGTGTTAAATACCCTGTACAGTCAATGGAGAGGGACTGATGCCTCCAGGGTGATTTCTCTGATTTGTCTTAGATATTTTACATACATATACTGAAAGTATTATTTCTCACACTGACTAAAAGGAAGCCCAGGACACTTGACTAATCTACATGTGCCTAAATTTGGGAAGATGGACCCCATGTACAGCATCATAGAGCTTTATACAGGGAGAGCTTACTTTTCTTCTCAGACCAGAATAAGGTATATCAGTATAAGCATTCCCATTTAAGTATAACTGCATCCCACTGGGATTTGGGCTGGTTAGAAGTAGACTGCTCTGAAAAAAATGTCCAGTGCAAAAAAATTCTGTGGTACTTTAAAGTGCCTGTAGCTAGCCTCTGCCGCTGGAGTAAGAGGCAAATACCATACCCAGGACTTTCCAAATCCCAATCTTGCATAATTTATTATTTGAAAGAAAGAATTTACATAACCTACACTAACTCAGGCAACAGACATAGCTTGCACATATTAAATTTTGTCCTGCTTGTAACAAAAAATGAAGAGAACCAAGCCACTCTTTCACTGTGACAACTCCCTAGATCCAGCTCCTTTTCCTCACTTTTTCTACATTTCTGCATTTTTTGTTGGGATCCTTCAGCCTTTTATACAAGCACTTCACCTTTCCACAGTGCATTTTACCTTTTTATCAAGGTCTGTAAAGACAGGAGGTGTAAATAGCCTTACTTACTAGCTCAGAGGAAAGGCTGATGTAGTTAAAAAATAGTAAGCTAATAGCTAGGGTCCACTGTTTACTTATTATAGCTGGGCTGCTCATTATATCTGGGCTGGTACCCTAGGAATTTACTTATGTCTCCATAAGCGGTCAGGGTTGTCTCTCCTACGATGGTGAAAGTCTAAAGGCAGAGGCTCCCTAAGGTATCGCGACAGCCCAGCTCACGTTTATGGAGCAGGCTGGCTCTCCCAGCCTGCAGTGAAGCCCCTACCATCGCTGCATTGCTGTGACTGCACACAAGGTAGCTGGAGTGCAGCTCCCCCAGCTACGGTTACCTGACTCCTCATCACACCTCTGGCCACAGTCTATACAGACCCACTTTTTCAGCATACACTTCTGTAGTGCTCTCAACAGTTTCAAGTCCTTCTCTTTCCCCATGCAAAAGGATCAAGTAATGTTAACTACCTCGAAGCTGAGGAATTCCTCTGCAGGAAAGTCTAGCTCCTTTATTCCCTGGCTGTGGAGGGGCTCCTTATTTTGTGAAGAGGTACTCTGTGTTCCTACATGAAGTCCTGTTGTTTTCTCCTGGGGTTTTGTTGTTGGGGTTTTTTTTTTTCCACCAGGAGTCCTTTCCTCCTCCTCTTTCTCTCACAGAGGCTTCTCATTCCTATTCCTGCCCTAGGATGACCATCTCTGAACCCTGCTATCTGGGGCAGATCCAGATCCAGCCTCTCCTCTTGGGCAGATTCCACGCTAGCATTTCTCTTTTCAAATTATTCCAGCTCAGTGAGTGATCTCCACAAGAGCACTAACTGACCAGAGACTCAACAGCCCCTTCACACTCCAGCTTTTTCAAGGCCAGTGGGCCTCCAGCTACCCCTTGATTTTTATTTTACTTGTCAGGGACCTGGAGGAAAGAGGAACTGATGGTCTTCAGTTACTAAACAGATTGTTTCCAGTTTGATAAGGACTCTGGTATGGTCTGTTCTCTCTTTGCTCTGCCAACTCCAGACTGCTCCACAAAGGCTGCAATGACCAGTGGGTGAGTTAGATGTTTGCCTCAGAGAATTACAGGTGCTTCAGCTCTCTCATCCTATGCCATTCAAAGTTAAGCACAGCTCAAAACACAATCAGAAGTTGCATTTTTAAAGTGTTAAAACCAATTAACAAACAGCTGACTAAAGAAAAAAATTTTACGTTCCCAGCAGCAAATAGATAAACTTCTGTTATTAGTCATACTGTACTCTCTGTTCCATTGCCTGCTCCAGAAACTAAATACCTCATTTTATTCACATTTCTGAGATACTTTATCCACCATAACTTAATATTTTCTTAGCACATAACTTTGTGAAATATGATCTCTCTTTCTTTTTATGCTAGTTGAATGATTTTTCATGTTTTGATTAGGCTGAAGAGAATGATGGAATACTCCAGTTACATAGACACACAGTTGCCGTATATGTATCGAATTTAACCAAGACTTGGAACTTTCAGGCAGTCTATATTTTTCTCACTGAAAAATAACAAATACAGGAAGCATTAAGATATTTGCATCACCACACACACACACACACAAAAAAAAAAAAAACACAACAAAAAACCCCCACATATTTGTGACAGGAAGGACAGAATTTATCTCTTCTAATCCAGGAGTTTAAAAATCTGACGCCAAAGTGTAGGGTGGCTATTCCTCACTCTATGTATAGTCAGTGAATATACCGAGTACCTCTTCAAGACAAGTGATCTTGCCCTAGCTTGTGACTACCATCAGATTCATTGCTCCCTGGAGGTCAAACTGTCTCTCTTTTGACTCCAAAGAAGGCCCAGGAAGGCCAGTTTAGATTTGGACATTTAGTTTTAAGTATCTAAAACAGAGTGAGTTTTTATTTGATTTACAAGCCATTAAATAAATACGAAGTTTCAAAATTGCTAAAAAACAGAGACCAAAACAAAGTCACAAATTCAATTACCTGAAATGAGATAACAGAAATCACAACTTCTACGCCTGCAACATATGGATGAGCAACTACCAGAAAGAATGGTGTGATGGTGGCTCTGAGACAACAGCTTTAGTGTCTGGAGCAGCAACAAGACTGCACCAAGAGAAACCATGGGGAACACAGACCCATTGACTTTGGAAATCATCTAGACTTGTCACAGTAACATATTATTCAGAACTGCATGATCCTAAATGAAGTTTTCATGAGCGTTTAGGAAATGCCATTCTAACTAATTCATAAAATTGGTTAGATCACAACCAAAGATACTGTCCTTATTTCAAAACATGAAAGATGAAGTGGCAAGTGTGCCACCAAGCACCTTTGTTCTTTGTTAAATCAGGAGCACACTCCACAGAAAAGGCATTAGCTTTGCTTTCAGCCTTATATGATGCATCTTAAGCTGTGAAGGAAGCAATGCAAGCTCCTTATATGAGAGTCTGATATAAGTGGGAAAAAAAGGTCAGAACTCCCTAAACATAGTAGACAATCTGTCCAAAACTCTGCAAAAATCAAATATTTTAGGAACAGAAGGCCCATCTCTTAAAAATGGCACAATTCATTTCAGTGAATCCACTAAGACGAAAGCTATGACATACTGTGGGAGCAAAATCATCAGTAAAGTTTACAGCTGGAGATGCCTGACATGCCTGACACAAAAAGTTCCCAAGAAAATCCAGAAAGGACTGGCAAAACCAGCTCTCCAAATTTGCTAATGTAATGTTAGCAGCACTTCTATTATTACATAAAGGATTTTACAGGTATTCAGCCATTATTTTTTCAGGAAGACTCAGAACTATTTACTGTCTTATGACAGTTCCAAATGTGGATGAATGTTAATTAAACAACAGGTTTCTGCTATATAGTTCTGATTTTGACTGACTAATTACTCAGCTTTATCTGTTAAAAGCCAACTGTTATCTTACAGAAAGTTATTGAAGCCAGTTCAAAAATATCTCCATTTGCTCAGCCAATCTAAATATCAGATTATTTTTTTTCCAGAATCATAAAAGTTGATTAAAACCATTTTTCTGGGACTGAAAAACAATGCTATGAGCAAGTAGGGTATTAAACACAGTTTAACTTCACAGCAAGAGATTTACACCCCAACCAGCGTAAAGCTCTTGTAACACTGCAGCCAAGCCCATAGTGTATTGTTCCTCTTCAAGATTTCCATTGTTCAGAACTTCTTCATATGTGCAAGACATTCCTTTTTGACATATTTCAAAAACAGTGTTATAATGCACAGTTCTCCACTGTGATTAAATTTATCCTTCTCTAATGAAGTGACAGATACAAAGTTATGTTCTAAACTGTGTGTTTTCTCTAGTTATAGGCATAACCCATCATTTTTGAGGCAGCTAAAGACTGTCAAAGGCCACCAGTGCACGTTACCCCAGGTGGGTTCCCACACAGTCCTCTCTAACTTCTTTTCAGGTTCTGCTGTGAATATGAACATCTTTAAGGGAACTTTTATGGATTTTATATTCAAGAAAGACTTGGTGATTTTCTGCCATGCAATACATTATCTACAAAATTCAACGTAGCTTCTGAAGGGTATGTAACTATGATTACAATATATCCCTTTCTTTTCCTTTTCCCCTCCCTCTTCCCTCTGCTCTCCTGTCCTCAAACCACTCCAAATAATGCTGTTGCTTTACCTTACTGCTGTGATGGACTATGATAGTGTTTTGAGAGACTGTCACACAACACATCCACACAAATTTCGGTCATGCTATTTACTCCATCCAGATGTAATGCAACCTATTTTTATGGTATCTGGAAGTGGGTTGACGTTAAAGTAAATGAACAACTGTTAATGACAATTCACACAAAACTATGCCTATCTTTATTGTTCATGTGGGTCAGTCTGATAATACTGCTCTGATCACAGAATCGCAGAACGGTCAGGGTTGGAAGGGACCTTCAGAGATCATCTAGTCCAACACCCCTGCCAAAGCAGATTCACCTAGATCAGGTTGGACAGGAAAGCATCCAGGCAGGTCTGGAATATCTCCAGAGAAGGAGATTCCAGAACCTCTCTGGGCAGCCTGTTCCAGGGCTCTGTCACCCTCAAAGTAAAGAAGTTTTTCCTCATGTTGAGACGGAATTTCTTGTGTTCCAGTTTGTGCCCATTGCCCCTTGTCCTGTCACTCGGCACCACTGAAAAGAATCTGGCCCCATCCTCTTGACACCCACCCTTTAGGTATTTGTAAGCATTGATGAGATCCCCTCAGTCTTCTCTTCTACAGGCTAAACAGACTCAGGTTTCTCAGCCTTTCCTGATAAGAGAGATGCTCCATTCCCTTGATCATCTTCCTAACCCTCCACCGGACTCTCTCCAACAGTTTGTTGTCTTTCTTGAACTGCGGAGACCAGAACTAGACACAGTATTCGAGATGTGGCCTCACCAGGGCAGAGTAGAAGTGGAGGATAACCTCCCTCAACCTGCTGGCCATGGTCTTTTTAATGCACCCCAGGATACCATTGGCCTTCTTGGCCACAAGGGCACATTGCTGGCTCATGGTCAACTTGTTGCCCACCAGGACTCCCAGGTCCCTCTCAGCAGAGCTGCTTTCCATCAGGTCAACCCCTAACCTGTGCTGGTGCATGGGGTTATTCCTCCCTAGGTGCAGGACCCTACACTTGCTCTCGTTGAACTTCATTAGGTTCCTCTCCACCCAACTCTCCAGCCTGTCCAGGTCTTGCTGTATGGCAGCACAGCCTTCTGGTGTGTCAGCCACTCCTCCCAGTTTTGTGTCATTAGCAAACTTGCTGAGGGTACACTCTGTCCCCTCATACAGGCTGTTGATGAATATGTTGAACAAGCCTGGACCCAGTACTGACCCCTGGGGAACACCACTAGTTACAGGCCTCCAATTAGACTCTACCGCTGATCACAACCCACAGAGCTCTGCCATTCAGCCAGTTCTCAGTCCACCTCACTGTCCACTCATCTAACCCACACTTCCCAAGCTACAAGGATGTTATGAGAGACAATGTCAAAAGCCTGCTGAAGTCAAGGTAAACAACGTCCACTGCTCTCCCCTCATCTACCCAGCCAGTCACGCCATCATAGAAAGCTATCAGTTTGGTCAAGCATGATTTCCCTTTGGTGAAACCATGTTGACCATTCCAAATAACCTTCTCTTCCTCTAGATGCTTAGAGATGACATCCAGAACCAGCTGTTCCATCACCTTTCCAGGGATGGAGGCAAGGCTGACTGGCCTGTAGTTTCCTAGGTCCTCTTTCTTGCTCTTTTTGAAGACTGGCGTGACATTTGCTTTCCTCCAGTCATCAGGCACCTCTCCCGTTCTCCATGACCTCTCAAAGATGATACAGAGTGGCTTTGCAATAACATCTGTCAGCGCCTCAGCACTCATGAATGCATCATGGATGATTATAGGACTATGCTAAAAATAATGAAGTTATATTAAATTACTACCTGTTGCCACATCCTAAAACTTGCACAGTTAGGCATTTATGAGCTGCTACACAAAGCATCTTTGAGCTCTGAAGAGTATTCTCACCAAAAACCCTGCAGAACCTCCTCACAGATTTGATATGCAGAAAGTAGCGGCAGGTAAGATGATATAAGTAAAAGCACCGGACAGGATTCATGTACTAATGGATCAAAAAAACCCTACAAAAATGAGAATTAGGTTTTTTCATATGAAAAGCACATATTTCAGTCCAATACTTTGCGGATAGACTTTCTCCACCTGCCCTTTATTCAGAGAAAATACTTATTATGACTCAAAAGTAGCAGTTGATCTTCCTTGTTTCAGGGATAGATAGCAGCTTCTGTGAACATGACTGGACCACCACGCATGTTTGTTGGTGGCTTTTATTAGTTACAAATCATAGTTCTTATTTATTCTCTCTTACCCGTTCTTTTCATTTTTGCTTCTTCAAAGTAGTCTTTTGCATTCTCCTCCCTTCCTAATGCTTCCTACACTCCCTGATACTGATTTTATCCACACACTGACTCTGCTTCTCACTCAATATAAATCTTTGGTCCTACTTTTGCCTGTCCACCTACTGACTCTGCTGGCTCTGATGCTCTGGCACTCTGTCCTGCTCCACCTTCTCCCCCTGAGTTTCCTTCCTCTCCTCCCTCTAATGATTGCTTTCCCTAAATTCCAGTCATTAGAGAGGTCAGGAACAGACAGCGTCACAACCACATGGAAAAGTGTTTCCTCTACTTCCCATTTTAAGATAAACTGTGTTCCAGATGGTTACAAGCATTACCCTGTTGTGAATTGGTAGTGTGCATTTGCTCTAAAATTAGGCAACAGAGTGTAAGAGCATTAAACTGCAAAACAGAGAGAGACAGGAGAAATTGCCATGTTGGTTGTTACAGCTGCTTGCCACACCTATAATTAGCATTGTCTGACAATTCCCATTCCATGGTGTTTTTTTAAGTTCTGAATACTTTGCCAGATCTCCATCCCAGTAGCTTAAATTTTTCAGCTGGACATTTTCTTAAAGAAAGTATCAGTCAAAATGGTGCAGCAATGTGTAAGAATGAATACAAATAAAAGCCGGCTTTGCTCACATTTTACTCATGTCAAAAAATGCAGATAAACTTTTTCTTTGGAAACCTTTATATCTCCATATTTGGGACAGAAGTTTGAAGCTTAGCAAGGAATAGCCTGGTGTAAGAGAAGACCTTTTTCTCATGTACACAGGAGGAGAGGAGATGAGGAGGAGGGTAGTCTTGGACAGGAATCTTAAGGATTGAATTTTGGAACTAAGAAAAAAGGTTAGGGTGAACAGGAAAAAGCTATCTACACAAGGCAGAGAGATCAAAGCCCACTAGGATGTGGTCCCCTTCAGAGAAGGCATCTGACCATCCTCCTGCTGTAGCAAACATGACATGGGCAAATTCACCCCCTCCACTCTGGTGAGGGGACACAGGAAGGATGGGAATACATCCAGTCAATCTAAACGCTTCAAATGGCTTACACGGGGCATCAATATCATTGCCACATTGGTGAAGTCGCTTCTTTGTGTTTAAAAATCTAATAAAGTAGGGCTCGTACTGTGAAGCATTTTCTATTTGCCTTTTAAGCCCTGTGAAGTGGCACACAACAAATCTGTCACAGAAAACAAAATAATCTGTGGCTGCAGAAAATAATTAGGAAATGGCACAGTTGCTCTCATTACCTTGTCTTTATCTCCCCTGCACTACAATATATTTGGTTTACAATATAATCTTTCACTGCAGGAATACATACCACTGGTTTGCAAAGACCCTGTACCTCATTCAGTGCACACAAGATCCTACGCAGAGAGGCCTTCCAGAGAAGACTATTGGCTCTTCAGCCTTGCTTCTTTTGCTGCCGAAGTTGTAAAGTGCGTGGTAAAGTAGATTTATATCTTCCAGAAGAGAAAGGATCATTCCACAGACGAATACTTCCAAGAATAAACAGATCCTATATTTGTCTCTGCCACAGACTTCCACAAAGGGTACTTTATGGACCTGTGTTGTTTCAGGGATATGTATAGCTCCCTAGAACATGTAAAGAGCAAAGTGTCTGTGGTTAATAAATCCCTTGACTATGCTCGCTTTTCAGCCTGCCTGCCATCTTGTCCCCAAACACCCCAACTGGAAGCCTGAATCCCCATTTCCCAGAACACGCGTCAACCAGAAGACTGGGAATCAGAGATGGACGGACTGCCATGTCCTGGGTCCCAGAAATGTGGGAAGGAGTCAGAGCCTGCAAATCCTTCAGCCCCAGAGCTAGAAACAGTAGCTACATTGAGATCCAGATACTTCTAGTGAATAAAATGTTTAATGAAAGCAGACTGAGGAATGCGTTGTTTACTTTTATCTACCTAACTGCAAAGTCATAAGTAGAAACAAAGTACTCTGCATTTCTGGCAGCTGAAACCACTTCTATTTCCTCCTTCTGGTAAAACTGGACAGCCACTGAACATGAGTCATCCTGTGGCAAAAACACACCTGTCAAAGTCCTAAGTTCACCAAGAAGCCTTACTGGTGTTGGTGAATCTCACCTGGGGCCTCTCCCGCCACCCTGCCCATGCCCCAGGACCCCATTTCAGCTCAGACCCTGCATTAGCGATGCCGCAGGAGTGCCAGCCTCTAGCCCTGCCTCCTGCACGGACTTGAAATCTGCATTGCAGCCTTGTCTCCAACCCTGTCTCTGACCTCGTCTCCTTTTGTTCCCAGATGGACACCCTGGATGGATCCTAGACCTGGGTCATCACTCTCCCAGTTCGGGGCTGTCAATGGAGCCTGCTACCAGCACTCAGCTCTGCCCACCATGTTTGGCCCCCAAGGGAAAGCACTCCATTGGTTAGGACACAGCCTTCACTGGGGTGACTGTCAGCCCCAAGATCCCTGTCCCACAAAGGAGAAAAGTGCTATGAAGTACTAGATAGCCTACATTTGGGTTCACTTATAACACACTTAGTCTCCAGGTAAGAACTGGGTCAAGCTGTGACAAGAAATCATTCTCAAGAATACCAAGTTAGATAGGCACTGCCCAAACCCTGCCTACCCAGGACACAGGGTATATGTCCTTTAAATTCAGGTTTTCGTGTCCTTCTGTTTCATAAATGCCGTTCACCTTCTACCAGAATAATCTTGTGACTCAACATCCGTGAGAGTTGATGTTCCTCATTCGTCTCCCACATACCTCCCCTTTTTGAAGAGTATGAAGTACCACTAAAGCACCTTTTACAAAACGGTTTGGCAGTGCATCAGATCCCTCCACCCCCAAACACCTTTTGCTTTCAGAAACTGTATCTGAGTTGGACACTGGCACCTATAAAAAGCACTCTCTTGAGTGCCATCTGTCAATGAGTCTTCAGCAAGGCTGTAAAACAAGGGCACTGACAAACACATGCCAAAACACAATGCACGTCAGTTTGAGCATTTACAAAAAATATTCCAGGTTATATAACCACAGCAGCAGTCCTATATGGTTCCTCAGCCTCTTTTACGTCAGCCTCCTATCAGAGCTGGCATTCACTGTTGGCTTTGCGCCTTTTTCCATCAGTCAGCCTTGACAAAGGGGATATCATCTGCCCCTTTGCCAGTTTTAACACCAGAGTCAAGATGCTGAGCAGCCACAGCAAATGCAAACCCTGGGGTGTGATGTAGTTTGAGGTAAGTAGAGAAGATGTTTTCCAGGAAAAATGTATCCAAAGCAGACGTAAACCTGCTGAACCTAAAGCATGAGTCTACGGATTAGGTGATAGGACAATGGCCTGATAATTTGGATGCTGGATGCTCACCCCAGCTCTTCTACTAATATGCTGTTTGACCTTGAGCTATTTCTCTCTCTGCTCACCTCCATACTTTTGTTCATCTTAGCTATTCCAGTTAGAAACTTAACACTTTCTCCAGATAACTTATTTGAGAAATCCTGTTACCATTCCCAGCATTTTTCGCATGGTATGATCATCTCCAGGGACTTGGCACATTCCTGCACAGCAAATTTACTTAAGATGAGTCCACACCATGCAAACGTGCATAGCTTGCTGGTGGTAGCTGGCTCCTGAAAAGGGAGTTGTGTTCTTCCTTGGTAGTAGCAGCAGTGGTTCCTGACTTTGTGCTGGCCATCGGGCAGGTGCAGGAGGAGGCACCTGGGTGTCTGACAGCTGCCAAAATATCTGCTTCCCATCCTCTCCAGGAGAAAGACAGCAGGTTGGATTTTGTTGTGTGTGCCACTTTGGCATAGCTGTAATACCGCTGGCAGCTTCCAGCCTGGGGACACCTGCTACAGAACCAATATATGTTTTTAGAACAGTCCACTGCTGTGGACTGTTTCCAACAGCAGTCTGTCCCTGCATCACCTCATCAGACTTGTGAGCCCAGAGAGAACTCATCCATTGCTAGCCCAGGAGCGCTGGCATCACCTGGCACTGCATGCTGCAGCTGCAGCCCCATGTTCACCTGTAAAACCCTGAAAAAGATAATCCTCAAAGAGATCTGGCAAGTGTGGGGGAAGGAGAGGAAGGCACAGGGAAAGGCCACTGTAATCTCGGCAGCAGAGCACTGTGAAGAGAGGCAGTACTGAAACGGCAGCTAGTGACAGCAGGCAGTCAAGTGACTGAACTAATCAGCAAATTTGACTAATGACCTCAAGTGCCAAATCCATTTCCAAAAATCCCATGGGAAGCTCTTAAAAGTAGCATTCTTGCTGAAGACAGTGAGGAAGACAGGTGTGTATTTCCCCATCTTTTCTGACTGCAAAGAATTAATGTTTTCATTTTTATTCGTATTCTTAATACTGAATGGGCAAGGAAGGAGTTATGAAGCAGGACAACTGTGAAAACTGCCTCTACACAAACATTTATTACCCATACCATTTTCTGCACTGGTTTCATAAGAAGCCATCACTGAGAAAAAAGACAAATCACTATGTTGGCACTAGCAGGTCCCAAGACCTTTCCTTGGTGAAACTAATAACATTAGTTAGAGGATGTGATATGCAATGACATGTCTCTGGCTGTCACTGCATCCAGCAGTTCAGGTCTAGGAGCAGAGAGAGGGGATGAAGATAACTCATGAAGAGCAAAGAAGACAAAACACTCGAGTTTTAATCTGAGCCATGTGGCATAAAATCAACTGTTCAAAACAGACTGGGCAAGTAATTATAGTACTCTCTTCCACTGTATTATTTTGCTTATTTCAGAATCTCTCTTTCCTAAAACAAAACTTCAGAAAAGCAATACTTTAGATACTTGAGGATGTACAGCTTCTCTCATCTCCTGTTTTGTTTAGAGCCTTTACATAAAAGCATCAACAATAAAGAGTCGAAAAGAGGAGATGAACTGGGAATTCAACCACTAGTCCCAAAATAGAAAAGGAAGAGATAGTAGTCTTGTTTCCTGACATGAAAGGTCCCCAGAGGGAAGGCAGCAGGCTTAAAAAAAAGAAAAAACCTCTTCCTTCCAAGACATTTTTCAGATTTTCCCCAATATTTTTTCGTACCAAAATATCGTCAACATCAAATCATTCTCCCCAACACTTTTGCATTAAAACAGCATTTTCTAGTGGAAAACTTCTGTCAAAATGTCACGACCAACTCTATTTAGTAACTTCTGTTGCCGTGGAGATCTTCTCAAGGTTACAAACAAAGCATTAGAAATAATATTTTCTCAGCCAAGCTGTTCCTTGCTTACCCAGCAAAGGAGCTGGTCAAATCACCACTCCCAAGAGCATTCACCTGCGAGGAGGGAGAGGCAGGCCAGCCTGAAACGGAGATTGCAACATTTTCCAGGCAGGTTGAGTCATTTTGTGAGATACTTAGCCTACTTACAAACAGTTATTCCTGAGTTTATTTTTTAATTTATCTTCCTTTTCTAGATTATCGCATCTGAGAATCTCCAGGCCCTGAGTAAATGTTTAATAATGTTTTACTGTAAAGGTACCACGCCAAACTCTCCAATCCTATGCCTGCATTTTAAGCTACACCTTTGCCTTTTTCCCTTGAAAAAAAGTAATCCTGCCTTTTTCTGCCTTCATTTTATATGGCCTCTATCACCATCTATTTTTAGAGAGCAGGGAATGGTAGACAGCAGATAGCTGTTGATACCAAGCAGTGCTGGGTGAGAACCAGGCACCAAGGACAGTAATTAAACTCTTTCTGTTAGTAGTGCTTCCAGTTTGAACCTTCAAAGTATAGATCATGCCTGCCTAGATTTATATATTGTTTCTCAGACAATGACATGGTCTTGCCTGTGTCTGCACACATAGATGTATACACCTCTCTACTCAAATAATAGTAATGGGCTACATCGCCCCTGACCTGATACAACCAATGAAGTAGGGTGTTTTAAGCACTATTCTTTAGAGGAGTTACTCTGGGATATATCTGTCCAACAGCAGGGAAGAGCTCTCTTCACTCTGTAATATATGATAGACCCACCTTCTGCTTTCATTTATTAATAAGAGGGCTTCCCACAGCTGCCTTTTTGAATCCAGAAATCCCTTGCTCTATATCTTTCCTGACAGCATAGTTTTCGTGAAGCTTCTTTATTATGAGCTCCAAAAGCAGCTTCCCTCCACCTATCAGAGAAATGTCCTCAGTACTCCTTGCCCTAAATGCACCCAGTCCCAGTTTTTCTGGTCTACAAATCTTCAACAGTATGGTAAACTCTGCTCTAAGGCAACAGGAAATGGACCCAGAAGTGCCATGGCCATGGGACATTAGGCACTCATCCAGTATAAATTCACTCTGCTGGTTTAAATGCAATAAAGAATTTTTGGTGGATTAATTTTGCACTGGCAGATTTTACGCCACATCAAGTACTGCCCATCTTTGCATAGCCACTGTAAAGCCTGAATAAACACACAAAGCAAATATCCATACCAGAATGTGTTCAACAGAACTGTGATGATGTGCCCATCCATCCTTTGGCTCAGGTTTGTACCGCTCGGTGACCCAGGAGGGGATACATCCGGCAGGAACAGTCATAGTACCAAGGCCTGGGGTGATTCATAGTCCCTGCAGAAGTGGGGGATTCTCCCCTGGATCACGGGATTATGATTAGGTCTGTGGAAACTGCTGTTTGGTGGGGCAACTTCTGCTTTTCTAGCCTGCACCACCTTTGGTTTGCTCTCCTCCAAGGGAGCAGGGAAGGGCCCACACCCCAATAATGCAGGCTAACTGGTTGCATCTTGAAGGTTTGGCCTCAGCCCTCTGAAGTGGGACAGTTTCATCACCCTAATGAGGGGTGGACTGGACCACTCCTTGGTGACAATATCTGAACTCTTCAGAGCAGACTACTCACAATGATTAACAGAGTCTGTCATTCCACTTGCAAAGCTATTGATGATAGGTTATCACTCCTCAAACATGTCTTTAGGTTGGAGAATTTTTAGCTACCTGTGGTTTTATAGCTTCCCCAACCTTTGGCCATCCTGTGCTTAAGCAATTCAATAAAAGTGACTTGTTCAGCAACAACTGAAGATAGGAAGTAGGGAATAATCAGTGTGTTTTAAAGACCTAAGTGGTCATTAGTGGAATAAAATACTTTAATCTCCTCACAGAGTGAACCTAAAACACTCTCCTAGTGGCCCTATTGAAAAAAAAAAAAAAAAAAAAAAAGGTTAAATAGCAGTTGTGCAGGTCTCAGGTCCCTTTTAAGTAAGACCAAGGAGGTGATAAGGAGGCAAAAAAAAAAGCTTTGCTCTTTCTAGGGAAGATGGGAAATCTGAGACCATAGTTCCACAGTAACAATTTTTTTGGCAGAAACATTCTGTCCCGGAGCTCCACCTTGACCTGCCATTGGCCAAGCAGGTCCTTCACAGCTGCACTGTGAAACACTAGCCCTGCACCACCACTTCTGAGACGCTGCTGTGAACTCCACAAAGGAGCTAGTCTGAGTTAAAAACAAAACAAAGGTTATTTTTTAACATGGATTAGTTCCTTGATCTGGTTCATGACGTTTGAGTTGGCTGATTGAGGGGTTAGTTCCCTGCAGTGCAGGGGAAGGAAAGAGTGCATGGAGATACTAGGAAAAAGAAGCAGGAACCCCTTTATCTGGCACTGCCACCAGATACCTCATACTGTGGAACAACAGCTGGAAGTCCTAAATTCTAAGAGGTCTAACTTCTTGAAAAATGTCTAACCAACCTCTAAGAAAAAAATGAGACCATCTTCTGATGTCTTGATAGGTTTGAATGTGGCACCTTGCTGAACTACTAAACATTGCTGTGTACATGTTGCTTGGTAAAGAATCCTTCAATTTATGATTTTGGCAACTGTCTCTTGATTAAGACCCGTCCTTTGTAAAAAATAAAAGAGCTCCCTCTCCTCTATTTTACAAATACTTATGATGATGTGAGAAATGCCAAGGAAATTGTGAGGAGAAATCAACAGATACTCAGGTGGAGCTTGGACACAATGGAAAAGGGGACCACAAAAATACCTAAGTAAGTTTGTTTCAATAAGTAAAAACAACAAAAAGTCATAAAGCAACTAGCTGTTCTTGTAGGAAACCAGCATAGTGACCAACATGCTCTTCAACCATAACTTCAACCATAACATGACCTACGAAAAACAGATAGGTAAACAGTATGTATAGTCCTTTCTTAAATCACCAAACTACTGGGCAGTAGATTACCATCATTCATCATAGTTGCCTAAAGCTTTAAATTCAGCTGTATGATCATTAGAAAAAAAGCACTGTGAACTGTAACTGCTGTACTCAACAGATGATGACCTCGTTGTGGGTCATGTGACTAAGGTCAAGGAAAAGAGAAAAGTTTTTTTTAGGCTGGTAGCCTATCTGCCACATTTTTATTGAAGAAATAAATCCACCTTTAGTTGTGAGCCCCTGTACTCAAAAAAGGAGCCAATAAAATCAGGAAATCAGTCTTCAGTGACTCCCAATAAAGAGTATCTGCTTGCTCAGATCTGTCAGGTTTTGTAGGCCATTAAAAAATAATCAGTGAGATGAAAGTGTAAAAGAGAGAGGTTGGTCCTTAACATGTCCTGTGCATTAAACTCTTTTTAAACATTCCTGCTTGAACTCCATTCTGGAATAGCTTCATTAGTACAGCTTATGAGTCATTAATTCACCTTGTCAATATTATCAGAAATTCTCTTCTATAGCTTGCCAACTATTCAGAGAAAGGAGAAATGTGGCACAGTTATAATAAACCAATTCAGGGATGTGAACTGCATTCATACCTATGCTGATAATCGCTCTGTGACTTGCCCTGCAAGCTCTCCTATCAGTTGCCCTGACCTTGTTTCTGAGATTCGGAAATTCTTGTGTCCACATAGAACTCTTCAGATAGAGGACCGAGTCTTCTGGCCAGGCTAGTGTAAAATGTATGAGCAGTCCTTGAATTAAGGATGAGAAAGACACCCTCCCAGCAGTGAGTTGTCCCCAGCCATCCACACCCTATCCATGCTCTAACTTCTACACACCAGTGGTCATCTACCCCATTTTTAAGGGGCACACTTAGGTACATAAAAAGAGGATACAGATTCTCATTTAGCCTCGGCACACTCCTACAGCTTAGGATAACCCAGGAGAAAGAAGTGGGGTTCAAACCTGCTGTGCAATTCAGCACTTCATGTTTGATATTTTAGGTAGCTGCAGACTGCTTTTCATTTTACTCAGAGACACCTGCCTTTCCATGGATCACCTTGGAGCCATGGGGTCTAACAGCAGGCTGTGAATTCCACCTGGGAAGCTGGGACCCTGCAAGGTAAGTGCAACTTTGACAATGCTGAAGTCTCCCTGTAGATTTAGCAATTGGTGTCTAACCAGTGCCAGAAATAAATAGCTATTACTTTCAGCTGGCAGAGCTGCAGTAATAAATCCACAACTTATTTGTCTGTTAATTGTGTCAGGTAGTTTTCTGCTTACAACTACTCCCTATGCTCCCTCCAGGCCAGATTTGTTATTTGTTCCCTCTTGATACCAAGGCATTTGCAAGTCATATTCTTCAGGGTCATAAACTTCCTTAATAATTAAATTAACAACATGAAATTTCAACTGGTAGGACTGACAAAACCAGACTTTGTAACAAACTACTGTATTTTTTTTTTGTCCATAGAGGAATAAAAAAAGTGCTATAGACGTCATCCCATGTGGAGTTGTTTTCCGTTTCATTTTGTTGATCTTTTTGTCCAGATTTGTGATTATTGCACAAAAAAAAAAAAAAATAAAAGCAAAAACTGCCTTTCAGAGCAAACTCTGAAATATTTTGTTTAAGGATATGAATTTTTCTACGGTGTTACCTTCCACGCTACTGCTAGACAAAAATAAAAGCCAATCTATGCAGTCTAAAAATTAAATAACCTTGCAGAAATAAAATGTTACTGTACACTTGACAAATAAAGGAAATATTTTAAGATCTACCTCTAAAGATGCATGAGAAAAATATTTACTGTGTTTAACCTATGTTCAGTGAGCAAACAATTTCCTTCCATTCCAGAAGAGCACCCACCAATAAGACAAGGAGACCAACCACGCTTACAGTAAAAGCCTGTGTCAAGCTCTACACCTGCATATGACAAAGACAACCACATGAAAGGATAAGGGCATCAACTGGCTGATGATAGAGACTTAAGCCTCCGAAATCACACAGCAAAGATAAATTAGAACTATATGCCACGTACATCAGATGGTGAAGGAGGCAGGAACACAATGCTCTGGATACTAATTAGTGCCATAATGGAGCCAGTATCTCATGTTCTAGTGTGTCAAATTCCAGCAGTGCCAGTGAGATCAGAACAGAAGTCACAGCAAGGTCACTGCAATCTGTCAGCAGGACAGCTTCAGCCAAGTACCGCATCCTAATCCCTGTCTGCTGAGAATCTAGTGGAGGAGAAATGCCTGTAGTTAAAATGCGCCTAAAGCAATATTCTCCAAGGGCATCAGGCTGGAAGCAGAATAGTGCTACACAAGATAATAAAATGCAGTTGATTTTAACTCTTAAATGAGCGTTTTTGGTTTTGACACAGGATGTGCTGGTCTATTCACAGAAACAGCAAGGACAGCAGCAGTGCGGCAGGGACACATGACAATACAAACACCCTCAAACTGCACATCGCCTCCCCCACTTCCAGATTGGAAAAGCTACCTCTGTATGGACAGGTGACTATGCCCATATTCACCCCTTTGGGAGCTCACCCTAACGAGTTAGTCCGTTCAAGACAGAGTAACTGTAACAACAAAGCGCTCCACGAACGATTTATCCTCCCAACATCACCTGTCAGGCAGAGAAATAATGTACATGCTGCGCAGTGCATAAGGCACAAAGCAAAAACCCTTGTCTTAACTTTTGCCAGTCCCAGAGGTAATTAATCAGAGCTTATCCGCATGTGCTAGCCTACCTTTCTACAGTATGGTCACACTTGCAATGTTAGCATACTTCTGTCATGTTTCGCACCTGCCCTCAGGCTGTAGGTAGCCACAGCAAGCAATACAGCTGCCAGAGCAAAGATTGCTCTAATACACTCAGAGTGCCTGGAAAGTAGGACAAAAGCATATGTCTGGGCTGCGGTATGGTGCACTGGCATTGTTGCTTTGTATGTAGATACAATCCTTATGTGCATGTTACAAAAATAAACATTCTTCTTTTTCCACATGCATTGAAAATCCTTGATGCTAAAAAAGTAGCTGCCCTAATTAGGTCAAAGTATGTGCAAATATAATAGAGAGAAGGACCCACTCCTAGGGATTAGAAGACACTTTAGTCCCATCTCTGCTCTTTTTGAGGTCCATTGACCCCTGTTGTTTGCTCATTCTGCCATTAATCTTCTGTCTGTTGAGAATTATTCTTAGATGGACTTATCCCCGGGGAAGAAATTTGGAGTTAAATTTAACTTCTAATGATTCAAAACAGTTGTTGAAGCAAAGGAGGTGGGTAGGCCAGTTAGTAGAAGACACAATAGCAGCGGCAGTTATGCTGTGCCCTTTTCAGACTTCTGCAAGCTTCTATTCAGGTAAGGTTTCACATTGCAGCTGGCCAGATCTAAGAGCCAGATCTTGCTGCTACTAGGGGTGGACTGCCTCCTCTGCCATTCCTTTCCGTGCATTCCTGCTCCATCCCTTGTGTGGCTGGGAAGCTCAACTGAGATGATCTGGCTCACTAAATCCTCAGAAGAATATTCACTTGCTCGTGTTGAGTTAGTTTTTTGTGGGTTCAGTGAGTTGAACTGGCCCGCCATGAGCAAGAGGAAGCCAGGAAAGAAGAAGGGGAGAGTCATGCAGCTGGTGACAGGAGGAAGAGTAGGAAGAGGGGAAGAGAGGGAAAAATGAGAGAAACTAGGTTTTTACCATGACAGTGACCTTTAGATCTGCTGTGCTATACTAAGAGACCTCACCCTTACATACTACAGTGGAAGAAAAAAAAACAGTTTACTTACAATGTCTGAGGTTGACACCTTCAATTTGTACCACAGAAATCTTTCTCTATTTTGCAATGAAGGAGCTCAAGTAATCAAGTGATGGTACAGGGACTGCAAACTACAGAGGCAGAAAAGAGATGTTTTTCTTACAAAAGAATTACTCTCTGGAAGTCTTAGCAAGTGAAAAATTCTGTCTTACTCCTCTCCAGAAAGAAATTAAATCAGCTAGGCAATAGTCTGGTATGTGATAACCTATAGCCTGTATAAATGGGCAAGTGGTTTGAACTCTTTGCTGGCTGCCTGGGTGGACTGGTCTTTGCAGATACCATGTTTGATATGGATACCTTTGCCCTTGCCCCATGTTCCCAGGGGTGCCAGTGTACAGACCATTTAAGTGCTGGAATTTTTACCACTGGATTTCCAGCCAATACCCCTCAGCCCCTTTATCTCTTCTCTACACTGATCTTCGGATTCCCCAACCCTCTGCTCAAACGGCAGCAGCTTGATGTTCACTGTTCCTCTTTCATTATTAATGTAGCAGTTTTTGCTCTCTTCAGCTCAGTCTGACACCAGGCATCTCATATGTTCCTGCAGTCAAGCACTGGTATAAAGACTTTTGGCTTTCTGAAGGTCCACTGTTCTGCTGCTTAAAATGTAGAGATGAATGAAAATTAAGAGACTGTAGGCAGCTTGGGATAATAGATGCTAAGAAAAGGGTTTATGTCTCCCATTTCAGGCCAATGATGCAAAAAGAGAGCCAGCACAGGTAAGTAGTATATGGGAATGAGTGCCCAGAAAGCCTGTGGGTAGGTGTTAAAACTGGTGAGGCCCCACCTCGAGTACTGTGTTCAGTTTTGGGCCCCTCACTACAAGAAGGACATTGAGGTGCTGGAGCATGTCCAGAGAAGGGCTACAAAGCTGGTGAGGGGTCTGGAGGGCAAATCTTATGAGGAATGACTGAGGAAACTGGGGTTGTTTAGCCTGGAGAAGAGGAGGCTGAGGGGAGACCTTATCACTGTCTACAACTACCTGAAAGGAGGTTGTAGAGAGGTGGGGGCTGACCTCTTCTCCCTGGTGACAAGTGATAGGACAAGAGGAAATGGGTTCAAGTTATGTCAGGGGGGGGTTTAGATTGGATATTAGGAAACATTTTTTCACTGAAAGGGTTATTAAACATTAGAATAGGCTGCCCAGGGAGGTGGTGGATTCACCATCCCTGGAGGTGTTTAAAAAAAGGGCAGATGTAGTACTTAGGGACATGTTTTAGAAGTGGTTTTTGTCAGGGTAGGTTAATGGTTGGACTTGATGATCTTAAAGGTCCCTTCCAACCTCAGCAATTCTATGATTCTATGATTCTGAAAGGCTGATTACGTCTTTGTACGAGTACATGCATTCAGTGAATCCACCTGGCACTAACAGCTGATAAAAAAGCCACCAAGGTATAGCTTGTGACAGTGCTTTCATGTGTGGCTCTGACAGTTGCTTTCGATTCAATAATGCATCCCATGTTGAAGGGGAAAACTCCAGTTTTCCTGAGTATGCAAATAATATGAATATGCATATGTGAATATGCACATAATGAAGATAGGACCTGATGCTAGAATCTCTCCCAGTAGCTGAGTCTTCCCTCATTAGTAAGGCAGAGCAGCAGAGCAGTAATATTCCTGTCACAGTGCAAAGACTAATTGAAAAGTCAGGCAATCAATTGTTAATTTCATAGCATCTCTAGTTGCTATAAAAGTACAACTTTGTCATAATCCATTCATAAGAGATTGCTCATTGCGCCAGCACAGACGACTTCTTATACCATTGTACCTCCATATGGAATTAAAATCAGCAGCACAGGAAGTCTGAGTAAGTGAGCATGAAAAAACATCAATAGCAGGGATAACGCCATAGTATAACAAACACTTATCCACCATGAATAGCTCCCACCAGAGGAAAGATGTAATTTATAACTCTGCTTCAGTCTCATTTATGAAGACTGACAAATGAAGAAAGACTTCCTTCATTTCTGCTGGAATCTTGTTCTTGATGAAGCTATTGAATTCAAATACCGATCACTTGACAGGCTCTTCTTTAGATCTACTCAGCAATTCATTTACTACTTAAAAGCTGGCTGATACTGACAAAAAAAATAAGATTTTGGTGAATAATTTAAGACTAAGAAGCTCTCCTCTAAATTCAGTGAGCACTGTGTTCTATTGCTTAACATGGTGGACATTCATTGGATGGATGAAAATCCCAATATAGGAGAAATGTATTTCAACATAAAATGCCTACCATAAAGTTATTAATATAAGCCTATTTTTGAGAGGCTAGGCAGAGGGGACAAGCAAAGCCTTCTGAAAATAATGGATGACTTCAGAGTGTGACACCAGCTCTGCACAGCTCACGTCGGTATACGGTTACACCAGATATCAATTTTGCACAGATAGGTCTCATGATAGGTAAGAGTGTGTTACATGACAGATCCACATTGAATGGTGTCAATTTTGGCTTCTTCACCGTTACAGGAAACTGCTCAGCTGACCAGAATTATGTAGTATGTGAAAATCAATCCCTTACACAGGATGTCGAAAGGAAAATTACTTTGCGGGCAGCAAGTGTAAGTGCACTGATTAGGGTACTAACTTGTACCCCATTGGACTGTAAACATCCCTCATGCTTTCACATTCTGTCATTTTAACCAGCTGCATCGATAGGTAAGCAAGATAACTCCAAGACAGAGCCTAGAAATATGCTTAAAGATGGAGAAGTTTAAATCAAGGGCTGTGGACCAGGAATTCTCAGATCTATTTCCTCTTCTACCACTGCAAGGCAAGAGGTCATATGGCAAGTCATTACCATGCCATTACCATTACCACCGTACCTCATGAAAAGCAAAGATAGTTCATCCTCCTGAAAAAGAAAACAGTTGGATTATCTACTACAGAGAAGTATTGAGAACAGTAATTAGGGAACTATTCTTTTATCTGATCTTGATTTCAGTCTGCTTCTTCCATTATATGATGATGGGTCCATTACTAGCAAAGAGAATTTCACACATGTAAAGAGCCATATATTAGTGCATAAACCTCACTTTTCAAAGCATAGCCTTTTTCTTGTGCCTTTTCTTTTTTTTTTTCACTCTGTAAGATTAACAGAACCCAATCATTCTAGTGCAAGGATGAAACAGAACAGATCGTGTGCTCCAGTGAATGAAACAAAGTAGAAAAAAATAGTAGAAAAAAATAGACTCATACATGACTAAGTAGAGAGAGTCAGAAGAAACACAGCAGCTACAGAAGAAAATTAAAAATAGTAAAGATAAGCCCAGTGACTGAAAATGTGAGTTATGAAAGAGACTCGCAGCACATATAAATGAATACTTTTGGCTTTCACACTGGAAAAAGAGAAATCTTTTCAAGATACAGAATTTTAAGCCAATAGTTAAAAAAAAAAAAAAAAACCACAACAGTGTTTATAACAACAATAACTGCCCTTCTCATAGGAACAGATGCATATCTCCTTCAGTTTACTGATCGGTTTCTTTAGTGGCAATGCCAGCTTAACCAACTCCCACCTTCCTCCCACCACCAGCAGTTTGATCCTGTTCTCTCCTTCACAAGTGCAGATGTTTTGGAGGTCCCAGGGTGAACTGGTTTCAGACTGACTGTACCCCCAGTCATCACCTAAATCCTGCTTTTTTTCAGCTGGGTCAGTTCCCCAACTGCACAAACAGCAGACCAGGAGATTTAGGAGTTAGAATAAGCTACCTGAAAGATGGGGCTGGTGCCCAGAAGGTGCTTAGGACAGCTTAAACAGACTTGCCATCACTTGCCTCAATTCACTGTTCAACAAAAACTTTGTTTTAGCATCAGCTGGCTCTGTCTCTGAGATAAGTAGTCTCTTACCTCATGGGTCCACCCACTCTCTCCCATCCCATGTCTCCATTTCCTTTTGGCAGACACAGATGTTTTTTTCTTTTTTACAATAAACAGGACTGGGGAACTTACTCAGCTGAAAAATAGATTTCACCTTTGTTTTCCTCAAGTCAGTTCTCAAGGGATGCATCTTCCACTTATTTCACACATGTACAAACTGGAGGGCGCAAGCCAGTGCCTGGGGACAGGGAACCACAGGACTCACTCTGTCTGAGACTGGCTTAGCTAGTTTATGTGTCCATGGAATTACAGTCCTGTGGGCCCTAAAGCTGTCCTCCTTAGCTGTAGACATGCAGCTACTTGTTTGTTGTAACTGTATACACAGCAAGAATGTAATGGATTGAAGCAGCAACCCACAAATAAATAAATCACGTCTCACGTTCACTCCAGTCACATCCAGGTAATTTGAAGATTTCTTAATGTGATGGCTATGGTCTGATACCTGCGGAACCTTATCGCTCAGAGTCACTTGTAATTAACGTGATTCCTGTCAGCACAGACAATCAGATAATCCAGTCAAATCAGCTCTAGAAACGTCCATGAGGAGACACAATTTCCATGAAGCCAGAGAAGATGACCCACCACTCTTGCCTTTTTTTAATGCTCTGATCTCTCTCTCTGGAAACCAGAAAGAGCTTAAGTAAGGAAAAAAATCCTAGTATGCTGATAGAGAAGACCGTTCAGGAGACCTCTTCAATCAACCTGGCATGTCACAGTACTGAGAATTAGCAAGGACAAAGAGAACGCATAGCTGCAAAACAACATAATTCTTCAAGGTTGGCGGAGGAGTCAATCCAAAAGCAAAGAGAAAAGAGACAGTAAAGCCATTTCCTCATCTAGCCTTGATAACGGGAATTTGAAAATATGAGGGGGACATGTTCCCATGATCTTATGAAAGAAACAGTTCACAACATGTTGGGCAAACAGGGACAACAACACTGCCAGTGCAAGGCAGGAACTGGACAAAGAACACAGTGCTTGCACAGATCCTGCTGCCTGACCTAAGCCTGGTCCTGAGCCTGAAGTTTCACACTCAGCCACCGTGACAAGCCGTGCATTGTGTCCTCCACGGGTGCTATCAGCCTTTCCCTCCCTGTTTGCTCCTGCCCTTACATCAGCTGTAGCACTCATCCAGCTAGGGGCTAACTCAGAACAACTGGATGATCCACGTGAAAACTCATCAAGATATTTGCAGGGCAGGATGATTATTTTCAAGAGCAGCGTGGTCTTAAGCTTGCTGCGAGACCATACCTGAATCTGTGTCAGATGTCTGAATACCAAAAATAGCCTAAAGATTTACAGTGAATTGCAACTTACTCTTCCACTGCAAGGAGATTATTTGGGATTTTAAGAAAGGCTGACTGCTTCTTTCTGTAATATATCTAATAATGGCAGGTTTCCCCTGTCCTAAACTGTGTTGATCTGAAACTCTGGCATACTGCAGGACATCTACTGAGTGACTAATCAGTCAAAAGCCCCACTAGGTTAAATACGTGGGCAACTTGATGGTGACTGCAGATTTCAGAGTGGGGATACTTTGGAAAAGGATCCTGGAAAGAAAAGCAAAAATTGCTCAAGTTCTATCAGGATACTCAAAATATCTTTTTCAAAATATCAGATTTTAAAAATAAATTATTTTAAACATATTATTGCAGCTATTCAGCTGCTGAACTCTGGGACTCCTCAGAGTTGGTATGGAGAAATAACAGCAACCAGGGAGCCCGGGTGTAAGTCCTACAGGACTCTACAATTGACCTACTGTCTCAGAATTGTTCACCAGAATAAAACCTGCCAGGTGACTGTGAGTGAGGGCCAGGAGGCTTTAATAGAGGCATATGCCTCTACCTCCTGGAATCTTAGGAAAAATAAATATTATAGGGTCCCCCCCAACAGGAAGGTTTTCCTCACCTATGCACAAGAGTGGAGGTTATCAGCCCTGCTCTGCTGTGTCATTCTTTATTTTATCAATAAAGAAAAGATTACTTTTGATCAGCTGTGCGAAACTTAGGCAGTTTTGCAACCTCTCCAGACAGAAAGCCATCAAATAAGTTCTAGCACAAGCTGGTAACTGTCAACTGCACCCAAACTCTAACTTCTAGGCACAGCTGCAGTTTTTTCCTGTACTATTTTCTCCTCCCATTTTTCACTAAAAGTTAACTAGCCTTTGTGAACGAAGAGCCCAAATTCTAGTGGGCAACTGACCATGAAATAAAAAACCTCAACTGCAGCTAACATTTGTTGGTTCCCAAAACACAGTGACAGAAGAGAGAGGCAAAAGGAAAAGATTAATAACGTGTGATAGCAGAAACTGCCTTCAGCCGCTGAGCCAAGCAGAAGGCTGAGGTTCCTGCATTCACTCACTTAGAAGGCAACAGCTTGCAGATGACATTTCAGCTTTAGCCAGCAAAAAAATAATTGTTCCACTGGCTCAGGTACTGACAACAGTACCAATAACTTCACAGCAGCACTAGTAATAGTATAAATCTTAGATCTATTGACTTTGCTGGACTGGGTTCAAAAGCCAAGAAGTATGATACAAGCAAAGGCTCGTCCCCTTCCTCTTTGCAATGACCTTTCACACATTTGAATATTATCATACTTCCCTTCAGTATTCTCTTCTCCAAGTTAAACAAACCTGTTCCTTTCAGTCTTTCATCACAGAATGTGCTTTTGAGACTTTTGATCTTTTTTACTGCATTTAAGTTGACTGTAGTTCTAAAAATTAATCTTAGTCTAAGGAAATGTTGCAACTGATATATCACTGTACTGTGCCAATACAGCAACAGCCTTAAACGACCTCTAATTTTACTGCCAAACAAGCTTTGTAGAAACCAAAAGTATCCTGTGAAACAGACCTTCCTGGATTTTGCAAAAGCAACCCCATGATCTTGCACTACTGTAGCACCTAATCAAGGTTTTCTGGTAAAAGACTTTCAGGGGAAGAGAAAGGGATACAAGGATCTAATGTTTTAAATGTACTGCAAATGAAAATGTTCAAAATGTCCTTTAACCCATGAAAATGTTTAGTCAGGAAGAGCTAACTGTGAATCTATCACCATAAGAGACTGGAGAGGTGTTAAAAGAGAAAGGAATTAAAACAAAATAAGGTTGTGGTGAATGGAGTTAAACCCAGTTGGTGGCCAGTCACAAGCGGTGTTCCCCATGGCTCGGTACTGGGGCCTGTTCTCTTTACTATCTTTATCAACAATCTGGATGAGGGGATCGAGTGCACCCTCAATAAGTTTGCAGATGTCACTAAGTTGGGTGGGAGAGTCGACCTGCTTGAGGGTAGGATGGCTCTACAGAGGGATCTGGACAGGCTGGATCAATAGGCTGAGGACAGTGGTATAAGGTTCAACACGGCCAAGTGCTGGGTCCTGCACTTGGGTCACAACAACCCCATGCAATGCTACAGGCCTGGGGAAGAGTGGCTGGAAAGCATCCTGGTGGAAAAGGACCTTGGGGTATTGGTTGGCAGCTGGCTGAATAATAGCCAGCAGTGTGCCCAGGTGGCCAAGAAGGTCAATAACTTCCTGGCTTGTATTAGAAATAGTGTGGCCAGCAGGACTAGGAAAGTGATTGTCCCCCTGTACTCAGCACTGGTGAGTCCATACCCCAAGAACTGTGTTCAGTTTTGGGCCCCTCAGCACAGGAGGGACATTAAGGTTCCGAGGTTCAGAGTAGGGCAACAAAGCTGGAGCACAAGTCTTATGAGGAGCGGCTGAGGGAACTGGGGTTATTCAGCCTGGAGAAGAGGAGGCTGAGGGGAGACCTTATCACTGTCTACAACTACCTGAAAGGAGGTTGTAGCAAGGTGGGTGTTGGTCTCTTCTCCCAAGTAACACATGATAAAACAAGAGGAAATAGCCTCAAATTGCACCAGGGCAGGTTTAGATTTAATATTAGGAAAAATTTCTTCACTGAAAGGGTTATCAAGCATTGGAACAGGCTGCCCAGGGAAGTGGTTGAGTCACCATCCCTGGAGGTATTTAAAAGATGTGTAGATGTGGTGCTGAGGGACATGGTTTAGTGGTAACTTGGCAGTGCTAGGTTAATGGTTGGACTTGGTGATCTTAAAGGTCTCTTCTAACCAAAATGATTCTATGATTCTAAGGTGGCAACGTCAGTGTATTTGGGCTGAGGTAGGAAGTGCTCAGGGACTTTGCTTGTTTACAATGGACAATTTCTCATCATGTTGTTTATTGGTGCCACTAGATCGAACTACTCACCCTAGGAGAGAAGCAGCAGACACATCTCATATTACTGAGGAAAATACGTCACTACTGACATTTCATGGTTTAATCTGTATTGCAGAATATATTGAGTTCAATTAATAGGAATATACATTTGGTTTTGAAGTTGCAGATACACAGAACTCCTCACATAGCTACCTGACAGTCAGACACGCAATCTACTTCTTCTACAAATTGAAATTCAAAAATCCTACAAAACACCAGGACAAAAACAATTCTGGCATCTGCGGTAAACTACATCTTTCTTCAGACATCTTCCAAGATGCTCCTGAAGCAGGGAATTTATAATTACTTAGACTTTTCTTGCTACATCCTGTAATCCAGACACACTCATTAAAGCTGTAACTTCCTTTCAGTTTGGTAGGAAACAGCCAGTATTCTCTTCTCAGAAACCTCAAAGTTTGAAGTATTTAATCACAAGAGAGATCTGTATTTTAGAGCATCACTAGCTTTGAGGGCAGAAGAATTTTATTTACCCAACTATTTGACTGCTTCCTTTTTTTTTTAAGTGAATAAAAATGTACCTTTGAAGGAATCCTTATATTTTGTTCATTCTAGCAAAACCTACTTATGTCAAAATTTCTATTTTCAATAAATAGCCTGCTGAACTGAATAACAAGTACATAGCAAGTAGCCCTTTCTTAGGTTCGTTAGAAGCAAAAATACCCTGTGGCTGTAGGAGATACCACAGAGATTGCTAGGGCTTTAATAAGGCTTTTGATACCGTCTCACAGAACAGTCTCATAATCAAACACGGGAATATTGTCAAGTTACGGATTTTGTACGCTGACGGCAAAACAAGTTGGAAAACTGTATCCAAAGAGTAATTTTCACTATGATATTACTATAGATAATTTCACACTCTTACCTTAAATAGAGTTTCATGTTAGACAGGTGTACTGGTCTTATTCTGTCTTCATTACTGTTTTGGCTGATAAGGAAGCAAAGACACTTCTCGAATGATAACAAGCTGCAAAGTGTTGCAAGCACCACAGTGGAAACAACAGACTTCAAAATGGCCTTGAAAAAAAGCAGGACAGATAGGATGCAATTCAGAAATTACAAGTTTGAAGCACTACACTCAGGGAGAATTAATTGCACAAATATATAGTGGGCAGAAATTCTGAAGAACAAAACTTGTATAGTTTGGAGTATAGGAAACCACAAACAGAACATGAAGCAATTTATTGCCATGATATAAAGAACCCCAGAACTGTTTCAAGTTCATCCTCAGTGGTGTGGATAATCTTAGGCAGCCACCATTTTTCTTAAAACTGCACATTGACACGGGCTTCTAGGCAGACCTGCAATAGTTCAGGTAATTTAAAAGGGAACAAGAAACTGAAGTCCACTTATTCCTTTAAAAAATCAATTATAAAGATAAGGTGTCATTTCAGGGTTAATAGGAGCAAAATTACATCTGCCAGCTTGTGCATGAACCACTTTTCACCCTTTTCAGCATCATAAGCTTATTTCTGAGAAGCCAATGCATTGTACTGAGAACTTAAGAGCACAGGACCCTCATAGTGCAAATGCCAAACTCTTCCCAGAATATGAGACTCACATTCATGCAATAATGGCATAAACAGATGTAGTGGATGCAACTGCAAAGCTACCTAGTGTCAAGTACATGTCCTTGTGAAGTCACTTAAGATCAGATGTTTAAAATTACATATGAATGCCTCATTTAATTGACTACCAATAGGCAGAGGGCAGTGTTACCTGCGTAGGTATTTTTTCTTAGTAAATCAAACATAAAGGTGTCTAAAACTATTCTAGTAAAAAAATCCAAGAATTTTGTATGTCAAGTACAATATATGAAAAATAATGTTTTTCTGGTATTGGCATAGTCTCTTACCCCTGGAAGCAACCGTACTTCAAGGACGATTGTTTTACTTGTCATATCTGAAGTCTAAATTTCCATAGAGATCAGGATGACAAGGCAAAAGAAGATCTTCACATGAAATTTGTGCAGCTGGATATATTAGTTTCAGAAGTGTTCACTTAAGATAAAACCGAGAAAATGTTATTAAAATTAATTCAAATACTTGTACCTTATTTGATGAGCAACGAAGGGAATCAAATTTGAGACAGTCTTCCATCTTTTCTATTCCATTTATTGTAAGCTACTAAAATGCATCTTTTATTCTTTCCCCTTAGCATAAGTTAATTTCTGTAGTTTCTGACTGTAATCACATCTTTAAACTCCTTACCACAGCTCTGAAACATATTTCTGATGTTGGAAGATACCCTCTCTCTACCACCTTCTTCAATTTGAATAATTATTATGTGTCGGAAGGAAAGCAAGCCTGCAGCTTTAACTATCCTCCAGTGTCAAAAAGCTATTACTGAAGTGCCTTCAGTTCTGCCTACTGTGAAAAAAAAAATAGCAGGACAAGAGAAAACAAGGTATAACAGATGATATGGTCATTCAGCATGTTGTCACGTGCCACAAATTTCAGAAACTGCATCCAAGCAGATTCATCAATATCACCCAGTAGCTCCTCTGCCAATAATGCTGCTTCATCACTTGTGGCCGAATTCCACTGCTAAAAGTGAGTGCAGGAAGCTGGCTTGAATCTCTTGGACATGGCTTCACCTTTCATTTAAGGGGACTGAAAAAGTCCTCAAGATTCTTTGGGGGAGCAGATGAAGTAATGGGGTTCTTAAAAACATAAAAGAGGATTTTACTCCTCAGTCAACTATGCAAGACTGAATGATCTAGTCAAAAGGACAGGAAGATATGTCTTTGGTCCATCAGATGCACAAGGTATAAATCAAATGGTTCACGTCAGAGTGACAAAAGATGGGGTTTGTGTCTGGCAATAGCACTATTTCAGCTGGTTTGAACAACTTCTCCATCTCAGCAGTCTCTCTGCTCTGCCAGCCTATCTGTTTGAGCAACCAAGCAATGAACTTAATCAGAGAGCTGATCCACCTGTAAAACAACCCAGCAAAATAAATGGTTATCTTTAGATGGATCCATTCCCAGTCCTGTTAAGTGTGCAAGTGCCCAAACAGTTCTGACAGCACGACAGAAGAAGCACTTCATGGACATGAATAGGAAGCCAGGAGCACTTGATCAAGTTGACAGTGGCACTTAAGAAATACACAGAATGACAGTTGAAATACCACAAGGATAAGAACGCCTGATGCCGCCACACAAATACAGGTACCGCGACATCGATCTCAGTCTTCTAACACACCAGATCCAGCAGTGAAGCTGACTTAGGAAGTCCCTGTCCTTCCAGAGACTGTTTGCTTGTCCCTCAAGTGTGCTGATCAAACTGTTTCTATGTTGAATTGAAAATTGGTTTAACAAAAGCAATTGGAGTAAAAACAATGCTTGAAAGAAAAGGAAGCCAAAAAGGTATACAAGACCTCAAGGAAAAGACTCAGTGTGGGTGTATTTCCTATAGAATCTTATATCAAAAAAGCTGAAATAGTTGTAGTTCATATTTTATATTGTGTGGCACAAATCTGTGCAATAAGACATGTATTAAATGAAAAGTTCCCAAACACGATCTGGCTCAAGTTCTTTTATATTATTTTGCATCCACATAAGAGAAACTAAGAAGCACGGCCAAGCAAAATAAGGTGGCTACAATGTACCGTTTCATCATGCCCAGGGAAAGAAAAACAAGCACTGGTACATACATCTCCAACACCCAGCCATCAGAACAAGTATTTTTCTTTTTCAGTTCTGTTTATTTGGACAGGCTTAGGAGGCTGCACTTTTCATAAAGGAGAGACGATAACAGGAAACCAACTTCAGAGCACTTATCCCTGGTTACCCCTGGGATATTGTACATGGTTTAAAGCAGATGACATGCACCATTCGATTAACAACTCGCCACCCTGCAGGACCAGCCCATGTGAGAACAATAGTTCTGATTAACACCAGAGAGAGATCATATGAGGAAGGGGGAAAGAAAGCAAAACTACATGAACTCCATGCTTAGGTTTGAAAAATAGCACACAGGGAAGTTATGTTCACAACTTTTTTCTGAAAGTCAATGAGATTTCAACATCTGGCTTCCCCACTCTGTAAAATCACCCTTTTGTATAATCTAAATTGCAACATGAATTGACACCCGAGCTGGCTTCGCTACACTTAAAACATGCTTTCTCAAGGACACTACAGTGGTCCCATAGCTCAGACATATCACACTATCGTTGTATACTCGGAGAACTTGAATTTAGTCCCCGGCTTGAGACGGCTCTGAGATCCCATGTACTGTACATGACAATTACTCAGTTACTTAACATAATGAGAAAACTGTGAATTTTAAGCAGAAATTAATCCACAAGAAGCTTCTGCTAAATACATAGCATTGCCAATCACTTGAATTCTGTCCCAAAGCACTAGAAAATGCATTATAGGACAAACTTCTTTTGTCAGAAATAATCAATTGTTCATTCTTTCTTTAATTTCTGTGAACTAGAAGACAGCTTCTTTAATACCTACCAGATGCTACTCTCATTCTATTAAGGAAGACAAATTTCTTATCTTAGATGTTCTTACTAGACACACAGGGTGTATGCATGGCACAGAACGCCTGATAAAGAAACCAACACATATTCCAAAAAAGTGTATATAACACCATATTGACTGTGATGTCTAAATAGTATTTTAAAGTGCTTACACATGTGCCTAAGTACTGTCCTGAAGCTTTACTGAAATCACATACAGGACACTTACATACAAACTTAATAACTCTCAGATAATGTAATCTGAGATTGATAGATATTACCAAGATTGTCATCACAATTGCAGGACTTGACTGCAAACAGTAGCACAGAACAGAACAGAACAGTAGAACAGAAGTTCAATTCCAGAAAGAAAAATATTTATTAAAACTATTTGAAATTAAGGCCACATAATGTACAAGAAACTTCATCACAATGATTATTTTTTGTCAACATTTAAGCTGACTGAAATACATTTTCTATTGAGGGATCCAGCCTGTATATGCATATCCAGTAGGTTTGATTTACATGACAAATTCTTTTAAATAAGATTCTGCAAGTCTTATTCCTCCTAGCTTCCGAGGAGAAATCCAAAATAATTATGATTTATTGGATAATGTCTCTTTTCTGCTGAGAACACTGATTCCTTCTGATGCTCTTAGCTGCAGAAGACCTTTTTATTTAAGAGGTTTACCATACCTTGAAAAAAAAGACTGTAGCCTGCAAATGACTAAAAAGCATCCTGTAAAATTCTGTGCACAAGGACACAAACTCCCTATAAGATCAGTAACCATATTAATCTTACATCAACCTGTGCAGAAGATAGGAGTAATCCAAGCGATTTAACTCTGGTAAATATATCAGGTTGAAGAAACCACAGAAAATACATATACCTCAGCTATGAGCAGCCAAAAACATCACACTGGTGTTACCAGCATTGCAAAACAGCAGTATGAGCTAGAAGGGAAGTAGAAAACTAAAATCAGAAATTCATGTTTAATTTTAGTTCTGCTACATGATGCGCTGTGTAACCTTTAGCACTAAGCCTGTCTGTGCCTCAGCTTCCCTACACAGAAAAAAGGGACTTGCACAACTTTTCATGATGTATCAAACTTGCTCCGCTTCCAAGCTTCTGTTAATAATAGTTCTGTGCAAGATGGAAAGAAGCCAGCTTTACTTCAAGAGCTGAGTGCAAGTAAAGAGAATCTGCCAGCTACATAAAAAAATCCAAAACATCTTAGACAAGGAAAACATGATCTAGTCTTCTACTCAATAGCAATTCTCTGCCTGTCTGTATATAAAGCTGCAACTTTGGGACATCATTTCTGATCAATCCTCATGTTTTAGAGGAACATTTCTTTCTTACCGGCTCAAAATTTGAAAAGAAAGCAAGAAAACAGAGGTGACTATGCAGACCTGAGCTTGGTTTTTTTTAACCACTTCCCCATTATCATACACTTCCAGGGTTCTTCAAGGGAGCCATTAACACCCCCTATCCTTAATGCTATCTCCATCTCACCCTGCCTTGGTAGCTCAACTTTGCAAGACTTGCCCATCCTTGAAGAGACAACTTGTACTGCAGATTGGGAGAAAATAAAGGAGAGAATGCTTAGCGAGAAGACAGTGGGAGAGATGCACAGCATCACCGCTGGAGAAGCCAAGGGGGCTGGAGGAATTCACAGAGCCACTGGCTGTGGGAGAGGGAATAAAAGGCAGTGACAGCAGCAGGGGGAAAGGGCAGTCAGTGGCATGGGAGACTGGCATGCAGGATAGGGTTGCACGGAAGACAAGGAGCACACACAATGCCTGGCTTGGAGATGCATAGCTTATGGGTTTTTCCCTCTGCAACATCCACGTGGCAAACAGAGCCCATAAGCAGATAACACTCAAACTGGACAGAGTCATGGAGCAGGAGAAACCTGGCAGTGCTGGGTGAAATGGAGATACCAGCTGCGACAGCAAAGGGGCGTGAGGAGGGAGGAGACTGAGGGAATCCCTGTCTTGCTGGGCTCTACGCAGCCCGTCCTGCCCTGCTTACCTGCTTTGCTCCAGGGCCTGTACCCCTCCAGTTTCTTCCATATTAAAGTTACTCTCCATTTAGCAAAATTTCCCTAATGCTAATCTGCCCTTGGCAGCCTCCTGTCTCCACTCCTTTGGCTTCTGTCAGCTCTTAATAAGGAACATCTGATGATCTGTATCCAACTGCTGCCTCATCTGTGACTGCCAGACACACTGTTCCCAGGGCCACTGCCATGCCCACCTGAAAGGTGCCTCCAAGCACCCACCATTGTCGGTGGGTTGCACAATTGTTGTGCTACACCCACCTCATGCATATTAGTAGTATAAGTGTATGGCAATTTAGGGCATGCAAACTTGTTTTGCTCAGACTTCAGGATGCTCCAGTGTCACTACTCTTCACATGCTTTTCACGTGGTTTGTGGCAGGTCTGCTCTTCATTTTCTTACTGATAGTCATAGCTGAAAGGTCTCATTTGGAATTATAAAGCTGAGTTTTTTCTGTTAATTTTTAAACTCCCTTCTACTCCCCCTTGCACTCCCCTCATATCAATAAACATCTGCCTTACTTCCTGAAGGCCACCCATGCTAGTGTATTCCAGCAAGATCCTGTTACAGTTCACAGCACACAGCTCAAGCTATGCACTTGCTTTACCTCCACCCAAAGGGATTTAAAGAAATTTAAGTCCCAGACAATCTGGAAAATCTAAGTTGATCATTTACTGCTATTAGCCCCACAAAAGATTACACTGAGTTGATATGCACAGGTAGTTACAGCATTTGCAAGCACAGACCTCATCAAATGCATATGCCACCTGAGCAGAATGTTTCCAACAATTTGAAGTCAGCACACACTGCTTAAACTGTTGTTTTGTCCCCTTCCCCCTCATTATCCCTCTCCCCTCACACATATATTCCTCTGCTTTGTCTTTCTGCCAAACAATGTGTTTGATTCCTCTCTCACCGCTACCAGTGAGCCTCAGCTCACTGTATTCAGAGTGCCCAGATTGTGCAAGAACAAATCTGCAGGCACTTTCTGCAATTAATTTGGAAACCAATAAAATAATAAAAAAAGGCTAGAAACAGGAATCAAGACCAACCCAATCACTACAGAAGGCCCAGTTCAGTGGCATCAGTCAGCAATATGCTGAGGATCACTGGCACACCATAAAGGGATCATCACCTTTTATTAGTTAAAATCTAGTTCACCTGAAGGAAGATCTTGCCAGTTAAGCACTCTGCTAGACAATACATGCAAACCCTATCAATACAGAGAAGATACTGACATTGCCAGAAGTTGAAAAGAAGTCATAATACCTTATTCCCCACTGACACTCAGCCAGTATTACACTGTGGAAGATATGGCCCAGAAAAAAATTTGGACATCAGGACCCACTTTGGCAGCCACTGCCTTGGAGGAGCACTTCTCATATTTTTTCTGCTGTTCCTCTCTTTCTCCTCCAGTTCATCTGCCGTGGGTGGATACTTCCACTATCAGCTTAACTGATACTTGCTGCTCCACTCTTTGGAGATTATTTTGGTGCACTAGCCATTGCTGTTTCAGTTCATCTCCCCACCTGATCTCTCACAGACTCAATAGCAGTGTCCTACATGCTTTGTACATGCATTCAAGAACTATGCAAAGGCAGAGGATGAACAAGCACCTGATTGATGTGCCTGATGGCGAGAAAGATTTTGCCCCCCAAAAGCAATTGAATTCCCTATTCTGAACATGACATGGAACCTTTCAGAGAATGGCACAGCCCTTCCATTGCTCTCCTAGACACCTTAAATAAAGGATGGAAGCTGTGCAGACTTGTGTGTATACAAGAGTCAGGCCAAAAGAGATAAGTGAGATGCAGACAGGAAAGTGGCCGCATCTCCCTTGCCTGCTTGCCTGTTCCCTGACACCTTTTTCTTCCTGACTCTACGCAGAGGCTGTTTCCACTGTTAGCAATTCCACTGCAATTAGCAGTGCCTCCTATGTCGGATGGCCCTGCTCCTCTTTCCCTTTGAGCTCTCAGACTTACAGCCCTTGTTTCACTTCTTGCTGGACAACTTTTATAAGCATCACCTGCATGTCCTGTCCCTGCTGGTAGGTTCTTGCTGCCCCAGTCTTCTGATTTTATTGACAGGTACTAGTGCTTGTGCTGTAATATAGCAGCTTTGTAGTCATTGCAAGATCAGAGTATTTCAGAGCACAGTTAGAGGTAGAAAGGAGCTGTTTAAGGGAGCTGTTCAAGTGAGCTGTTCTTGCAATTTGTAAAGAAAGGAAAAATAGGATGAATGGAGATAAAAGTTGGTGAGAGGAAAGCTGCAATAACAGCCAGTTACTGTTCAGCCAGTACCAACCAGTCCCATCTGGTAAGAGGAACAAACTATGCAGTGCATTGTACTGCTTTACTCTCCTGTCAACGCAATCAAGCAAACTTAGCCACCTGGCGAGGCAAAGCTGTTGTGTTTTCAAACTATCTGCTCCTACAAATGCTTGACATTCTTGCTAAAGTTGTATCCTCTTTCAGTTACTGGAGAGCTGTTGTTAATGTCTATAGTATTTGGGAAAAGCTTATGTGCATCAGCTGTACATAGCACTGCAACCTTGCCTGTAAAATGAACTTGAAAAATGTTTGATTCCTCTTCCTAAAACTCTGAAAAAAAGCAGGATTTCCAACTCCTAACGTTAACAGTGGTTCCATCTGTTTCTAATCTCATTGTTCTGGGTAACTTCTTCCTGGCCCAAAGACACAGAGGGGAAGTCAGTGATTCTTTCCAGAGGGTGGAAATTAATTTGTCAGTGCTACAGCCAGCTTTACTGCTTTCCTCTGAAACACTCCACAGCTCAGGGTTATCACCTCAGCCCTGATTGCACTCATCATCCCCAGTTCTCACTTCTACAGGAAAAGCTAAAGAAGTATCTGTGCTAGAGGAAAATTTATTATTGATAAAGTTCAACTTCTTAGCTCTTTGCTATACTTACACAGTACTTTAAATGGGCAGAAATACAAATAAATCACTTAACTTATTATATGCCATCTTGTGTGAAAGTTCAGACAAATACCAGGTTTCTCTGCCACTTAATGTCCAGCATTAGCCACTGATGGCCATCATCCTGTAGAGTTAGGGAGCAGCATCCTTACAAGACACAACCTGCCTGCCAAGGCACACTGCCACAGACTGCGCTGATTCTACAGCAGTTTTTCTACCTGTTTCTCAGAAAGGGGAGAGCACTGAGCACCTAGCCTGTTGGGCCAGCCCTCCGTCCCCAGGTTCAGCTGATATCGCCTTTTACGATGGCGGTTCCTCGAAGCCATCACACAGCAACACCTATCAAGCTCATAAAATAGGCCTTTTAGGAACGGAGACCATGATTTTTAATCCCTACTTCTGCCCAACAGATATCCAGAGGAAATCTACTCCCTTCTTTAACATTATGGAAGGCAACTGATTTTGTGGAGTGCCAGAAATAAGCTTTGTATTTATGGCTTTTAAATAAAAGAAGTGATAAAATCCAAATCCTCCCCCTAATGTTTTCAAAATATATTTCACATAAAGTCATCTTCTCTGTGAGTCAAACTCAGAGGAGTGTTTAAGGTGAAGTAATTTCCAGCTCCTGGGAATATTACATCACCTTTGTCTGTCTACAAAAGTTTGGGCTCTGATCAAAGATAACACCCTGGCTGAAAGGTTCCTGCCCTCACCTCTCTATCCCCCAGCAGAGGTTCCCGTTCCTTCCTGCCTGCTTATGTGTACGTGCTCTGCACTCAGATCTGTCAAAATAATCCTTTTCAACCCACATCCCCTTCTCCACCCACAAACACAGTATTCTGAGAATTCATGCTAACCTGAGCAGCCCTCACAGAACCAAGGGACTGAGGGAAGAGCCACATGGGCAGTTAGGCACATGGCAGTCTTCAGAATCAGTGAAAACCACCTTCTCCACATCAACATACAATGTATTTATACTCATGCAGATCATACTGGGGAATTGGACTAGATGATCTCTAGAGGTCCCTTCCAACTCTGAAATTCCTTGATTTCGTGATACTTAGAGGGCAATTCCCAAGACAAGGCAACCTGAGTATATCTAACACCTTATGGTAACCAGAGGCGGGGAGTCCCAGCTTTTTCATACCATTCTCAGTCATCTGGTCTTCCTTTTTGCCTGGTGCTGCCTTTCAATGAACCAATTCATCTTACTAAAGAGGCAGAAAACTGATCTAAAAAATAAAATAGAAAAGCAGATTCTTTTCTGTTGCTTCAGTGAGTTGAATCAGCACAGAGGCAGCTAAGTACTAGAGCCACACAAGGGAAGAAGTAGCACCATGTAGCCAGGAGCAGGAGAGAGAATATCAGCAGACCCTTTTGGAAGTAGTATGCCAGCAGATCCCCACCCCGAGGCATCCCATTCCAGTAACATTGGACAGCCTAAAAAACACTGAGCCTCTCAGCTTATCCTCCCAAGCAGAATTGGAAGTCCAGAGATGTACAATTTGTAATAATATAAAAAAGGGAACTGACTTGTATACAAAGTTTCTTGCTATTTTTATTTCATGCAAACCCATCCAACCATTCCTAGAGCTAATCACATTTAAGCAGGCAGTTCCACAATTTCAAGCACTTTATCCTTATTACAGTTACTGTCACAGTAGACACCCTCCTAGAGCTGAGCCATCCTCAGTTACTGAATGGACCCACAGTTTGGGGGAACAGATAACAGCTTTTGAATGAAGCTTTTCCAGGACTACAGGTCAGGTGCTGTGCTAGCGCCTAGCCGATGCCTGACTCTGGGTGATACTCAGTTTCCCAGCTGAATCTGTCTGCTGGAGAGGTTTCATGCAAAAGTGTACTAAATAAGTATGTCTTTCCCGGTTTCTGATACATCATTTTCCAACATGATTGAGATAAAATCAGGAGAGTTCAGCACCTACACATCAGCACAAACCCTGTATGCTTTTCAGGTTTCAATATACTTCTAGCCTTTCCACTTAACAACAAAGTGAAATTTGAGATCCAGTTCAGTAAAAAGCAGGCTACTTGCGTAACCAAGCAGAAGCCTGAGGAAAAGTATAGGAAAAAAGGAAATTAGGAAAGTAACATATATACTTTGGTTTTCCTACTCACGGTCAGCCCCCATTTCAGGAAAACCTGAACATTTTTCCCTTTTCTGACCTGCCTCCCTTCCTCAGAAGACACAAAGCAAAACCAGGCAGGCATTGCCTTTCCAGTCTCCTGCTTACAAAACAACTTGAATGTATTACTCCTTCAAAACATCTGTTTGCACTCCTAACATGAGAAAAAATGTTGAGTCTTTATGTGTTTGATAACAAGTCATGACCTCTGCTTTGGAATTTGGAATTTGGTTAAACCCAGCTTGTTAAGCTTCCAAAACCTATCCACTTATGAAACTTCAATGAATTAAAGTTTAATTATTCTAAAATGAAATGATTCCTATGTTTCTGTTTTAGAGATATCCACTGAGATCATTAAAGAAGGCTCATTAGCTTTGCTTCATTTCTTTTTACTTTTAATTACACTAATGGATGAAATTCTACCTAGTGAGTCAGAGTGTTTTCAGTGCAGGGGTGGTGAGCTCATGAGCTGAATACAGCATGCCAAGCAGTTCATCCAGCCCAGTCTTAACACCATCTTCCAAAGCGTCCCTGAAATGCGGACAGGCAGCAAGCCACAAACCAGGTGATTACTTGGGCAGCCCACACCAACCATTTCTTCTAAAGGCCTCATAGTCCTTCCACCACTTGCCTTCATCTTGTCTATAGCCTAAAGGCAGGTCCCACAACCATAAGAAAGACGCAAGGTGGGACTGTGTACACGTCTGCCAGGATAGATGTGCAGCCTCTGGCCATGACATGCTGTGCTATGATCACAGGACAGAGTGATCAGAGAGTAAATTAGCCATTTAACAGGTCATACACACAGCCTCCAGTGAGATGACTCATTTCACACATACCTGGATGTGTGGCAGCAACACGACAGGGCAGGTAGATTTTTAGAACGACATATACATGGCCACTTATCTAACAAGGGAAGGGCCGTACCTTTCCTTATCACATAGCTATCAGAAGGTATGTGATTGCCCAGGCTGAAAGCACAGGCACCATTGCCTCAGAGCAAATCTGGTTATGGCAAATACACTGCTGCTCCTACAAGTACATCATTTTTCTCTTTCTCTGTTTTGCAGGTGTTCTCTATTACAGGGTAGAGTGGTCTGTATCTCCAAGATAACAAGATAGCCCATTTTATTACACATTAATGAGGTTCAGTACATGGTTTCCTTTTATTTTCAACCACTTGACTGAGAGCAAACATTCTTCACGCAGTCAGGCAGAATGCCTGCAGGACATCCCAAGTCTCTGTTCATTCCTACAAGCTGCTTATAAAAGGACAAGAGAGTAAAACTGCCAATGAAGAAGAAAATACTAAAATAATAGCTAAAGAAAGAAATGTCATTGTCCTCCACTGAGTACTTGCTTATTTGTTTACCTGCTTTTCTAAAGTGTGGTCTTTGTTCATGGTCTTTCTTAAGGGAGAGGTCTTTCTTAAACCATGGAAAGACACAGGAACAGCAAGGATCACACACCAGTGACAAGAAGGGCAATGAAGCAGCAGCCAGCCCTGTTAAGGATACAGGTGTTTGTCTTTTACAAATGTAACGTGGCATCTGGCATAAAAACACATTGATAGGGTAAATTCCTACCCAAAAGTTCAATGGTTGGAAAACAATCACAGAGGAAGCACGTTCTAGGCAAATGATCAAATCCCTCCCAGTGTAGGGACTTCACTGGAAGGTAACAGAGGTCATTCTGTATTTGGTACTGATTTATTGAAGCAGCTCTGGCTCTAAGTTTTCTCATTGCTATAATGAAAAGCTATGCCTTGGGAATATGTTTTAACCTATATGCTTCATGCATTCCAAAGTTGTATCCAAACACTGGCCTGAAATGCAGTACCTTCAGGCAGGTGAGCTAAAAGTGAAGGGCAGTTTCTTTCCTTCAGGACAGAATATTGTTTTGATACCTGGCTGAGGCTCCTCCACTCACAGCAAGGTGCTGCTGTTAACATTAAACACGTACCCTCCTTATGCAAGCTACTAACTTGCAACAAGAGGGCTACAGATCCCAGAAGGTTTATGGACCATTGCTGGAGAGTTTGAGGAAGGTAGCTGTAAAGACAAGCTATTGTTAATAGTCTCAGAAACACCAACCAGGAGTCCACACCTCCAGGAGAGAAGAAGGCAGAGTGTCCATAAATCAGAAACGAGTAAAATCCCAGAGTTCTCCCCTTGTTCACTCTCCTGAGGTTTTTATACTCCACACTCACTCCTCCTCCTCTCTTGGGACCTCTGATCTGCCTTTTAAAAATAATTCCCTTCTACATTCAAATCCCTCCCCTCTCCTTTAAAAATGTGAAACTTTTACCATTTAACTACTGAAACAATTCTCTGTACCTTCCTGATCCAAGCAGACACAGTATTGGTCATTCTAGTATAACAATTTAGCAAATCTTTAGTATGTGTCGCACTTTTACATTTAAAAATAAAGCATGACATTTATCTACATAACTGTAATTTCTTAATGACTTTCCCTCAGGTGTTTGTCTTCTAAAGCACAATTATAGGCACTGAAGTGACTCTATAAAATGGCATACTTACCTGATTACTCTTCTTGTCTGCTTCCAGGCTGTTCAGGGGTTATTTTCTAAATTTATTGGCATTAGCAAAGTGTTGCTTTTGATGAAATGGCAGAGATGAATCACCTGGAGGGGAGAAAACTTATTTCTAGTCTTCTGCCTACACTAGCAGGCCATCTGCCGCAATTCTGACCACAGGACTTGCAGTTCCTGACAGTGGCCATGCTGGACCTAACACGAACGGGCTGGGAGAGGTGGCTGATCCTTGCACCACATCAAGTTAGAGGACAAAGCCAACAGCCAGTATCTCGCCACAGGTAAGAGTATATTGCCCACTGGAGTGAGACTTGGGAATCTGCTGAGGATTTTTTCAGGTGCTGAGCAGAACTAACATTCCTATTTGTGCACCAACCCAGCCACATGTGGCACATTGGGTCAAAAGAGTCACAGGTAACAACAGCATGTAGACACTCCAGATGCTCAGAGGAACATGGGAGCAAATACACAAGCTAACACTCCTCCTCTACCAGCACTTGTCCACCCTTATAAAACCCATCTTGGAATGGTTCTATAAGAATATTGCTTAATTTTGTATGGCCCAGGTTGAATTTGCTGGATTAGAAGCAGATACAGTAGTCATTAGGTTGGGTAAATTGAACACATTTGACATAACAGTAACAGCTCTAAATATAGAAAACTGATGTTGGGTGCAGTCTTTTTTCTGTTTATATTTATATTTAAAAATGCACTTGCAAAATAAAAGCAAAGAGTCATGTCATCATTTTTGCTCCAATCCTCCAGCAGCAGTAGCATCACAGCACACATTATAGGGCATGGCCTGGTTATCACAAAACTCTGAAGCCAAAACATTAAGCTTGGTTTTTTAAGTATTTGCCAAGCTCTAAAAGCACCTGAGTGTGACATGATGCTGTGCTTAGGATTACCTATGTACACTGAATTAAGGTCTTAAAATATATTTTTACATACCATTTTCCTGGGGCCTTTGCCTTATTCTGTTTACTATATGGATTTCCTCTGGGACAAAATCCAGACAATGTAGTGATAGAGGCTACCCTTTCTGGACACCCTCTATATAATTTATTGCAAAAATTGGCAAGCGATTAAAGATGAACTTGAAGAAAGCAGAAGGTATCACAATGAAAGCAAATGAATGTGGCTTCTTGCCATGGAGTTCTGCAGTGCCAGCCAAGCCATTTAAATCATACTTTTCACTGGTTTTTAGCAATTGCATATGCCTCATCTTCCTATATGTAGCTTGAGATTGTACATTCTAATTTGTAGCAGAACTGAAGAGTCAGCTTGCACCTGATTTATGTGGATGCTTTACTTTGAGTAGCTGCAGTACTAAACACTGACTACTCTGAAATAACCAGCTCCTAGGCATATCAGTCATAAATTAGTGCAGATAACAAAGAGAGGGTACACAAGCCCCATCATGTCACAGGAGTATTAGTGAATAAATTCAACAGGGATGCCCAAGAGAAAAAAGTGCATTAGGAAATTAATCACTGATTTCAGAACAGGTTCCTGTAGCTGCTTACTAACTTCAAGGCATTTGATTTTGCAATCATAAAAGTACCATTTTGTGTATAATTTCCTAGACTATTCTCCAATCAGAACCTGAAAAGAACAGAAATGCCACACTAAATCACTACACCAACCCCTGCGTGCCTGTCACAGGTGGCTACCACACATCCACAAGCCAAGACTTCTGGATCCAAAGCACAGGTCTCTGTCCCTGAGCCAGACAAGCTGCCTTCCTGCCACCGAACCAGCAGAAAAGGTTGCAAGGCATTTACTTCGTGAGGTAACATTTACTACCATTATTGGCTCGTGGGAAAGGTAATCCAGGGATAGTGGGTTCCATCACAGAAGAATGTATTCTGACAAATAAAACTCCCACCCACTCTTCTTGCGTTTTATTCACAATGCCCAGCCCTTCTTATCTGTCCCTATCCGTGGGATACTGTCCCTATCCAAGGGTTTCTGTAATACCAGCTCCTGGTCAGAGGTCCATGCCTTTTGCCATCTGCATCCTTCTCTTTCTCCAGCAAGCCTCTTACATCAGTCCCACTGTTCTGGCTAAGCCAGTCTCAGCTCTCTCCCTTTTCCTTTCCCTCCAAAGTCATGGCTTAAATATCAGTCTCCCAGCAGCTCCCAGGTTGACATATCCTCCCACTTTCTTGCTCCGATGTTACCTCACCAGTTACCTCATTCCTGTCTTATCTTCAATGATCCTGCCCAATCTGCCTCTCTTTTCAGTGTTTCTCCCAAGCAGTCTCCATCCTTGACCTTGACATGTGAACTCTCCTCTACATCCCCATGGTTACCTGTCCTCCTTTTTGCCCACCTAAGTCCCAGTTTATTAACCTTCACAGTTGTTTTTCTCTCCAGCCCTTCTTCCCTCCTCACTTGCTCCCTCTTCTTGCACCGTCTCCATGCCTCCCTCTCATTTGTCATCCAGCTGCCTCTCATCCCTTTCCCCATTCCCCTCAGCTCCCAGGCCAAACTACAACACTGCAGAGACAAGCTTTCAAGAATATCTTTAAAAAGGAATAAAGCAACGTATTCTTTCCTTAACCTTCCTTTCAGAAATGGTTCAATCACTCGGCTGCTATTTGTCAAAGTTTTCCACCTCAAGCAGACATGAGCTATTGAAAAGTGCAGCCAAAACTGTTAGAGCTTCTCAAAGTTATGAGCAACTGAATACAAAGAATCATACTGGGACATGCTGTACAGCCTTAACAACACACAGTGATATCTGCCCCTCCTGAAATATCACTTATATACAGGTCAAGTGCTTTCATTTAGATTATTGGCTTGAGTAAACATCCATTAGCTCCATTAATTTTAACTTCGCATCAGTGAAAAATATCAGCCCTGGTTAAATAAAAAGGGTCTTCAGCTTCAGCTTTTAACACACAGACTTTGCTAAAAATGCTTGCAAAAAATTCCACCCTTATGCATGTGGTAGCTATAAGCCACCTGCAAACAACCAGCAGAGCTTGCTTGCCAATGTTGTACTGCCACTCTGCTATCAAATCTTTGTAACAAACATTAAAACGTACAAATTTAAAGACAGACATTTGACCCTAGTACATCTAAAAGTTATATGATCCGACATTTCCAATATGATATTGGTTTGTTTCTTGGATTTTCATTTTGTCTGTATGTAATTTCTTCCTGTCTTACCAGAAACCTTCAATTAATTGTTGGTTGCTTTAGGAACCCTGAGCCATGCAGAAAAAAGAAAGGTATGCATACAGAGATGTATGTGAAATTCACAGACTTTCAGTAAAGAAAGACCATACATGAATTGCAAAGATCCTTACAGACTGCATAGTCATAATATTTTAAGCATTTTCTTCCAAAAAACTTTGTTGAAAAGTAACCAGACATGTAAACCCCCACATAGTATCCCTAAAAACATGAAAATTGAGTTAATTCTGCTTGTATTCTACTTTCATAGAATCATAGAATGGTTTGGATTGGAAAGGACCTTAAAGACCATCGAGTTCCAACCCCCCTGCCATAGGCAGAGACACCTCCCACTAGATCAGGTTGCCCAAGGCCGCATCCAGCCTGGCCTTGAACACCTCCAGGGATGGGGCCTCAGCAACCTCTCTGGGCAACCTCTTCCAGTGCCTTACCACACTTTTCAAAGTGAAAAGCTTCTCCCTAATGTTCAATCTGAACCTGCCCTCTTCCAGTTTAAAGCCATTCCCCCTCGTCCTATTGCTACATGCCCTAGTAAAAAGTCCTTCCCCAGCTCTCCTGTAGGCCCCCCTTAGAAACTGGAAGGCCGCAATAAGATCTCCCCGGAGCCTTCTCTTCTCCAGGCTGAACAGCCCCAACTCTTTCAGCCTCTCCTCATGCAGTACTCCAGGTGGGGTCACACGAGAGTGGAGTAGAGGGGCAGAATCACCTCCTTTGACCTGCTGGCCACACTTCTTCTGATGCAGCCCAGGACACGGTTGAGCTTCTGGGCTGCAATTGCACATTGCTGGCTCATGTTGAGCTTCTCGTCAATCAGCACCCCCAGGTCCTTCTCCTAAGGACTGCTCTCCAGCCATTCCCTGCCGAGCCTGTATTTGTGCATGGGATTGCCCTGACCCACATGTAGGACCTTGCACTTGGCCTTGTTGAACTGCATGAGGTTGGCTTGGGCCCACCTCTGCAGCCTGTTTAGGTCCCTCTGGATGGCATCCCTCCCCTCCAGCGTGTCTACCTCGCCAAATAGCTTGGTATCATCGGCAAACTTGCTGAGGGTGCACTCGACCCCACTGTCCATGTTGCTGACAAAGATGTTGAACAGTACAGGCCCCAGTACTGACCCCTGAGGAATGCCACTCATCACTGCTCTCCACTTGGACATCGAGCCGTTGACCGCAATTCTTTGAGTGCGACCATCCAGCCAGGTCTTTATCCACCAAGTGGTCCATTTGTCAAATCCATGTCCCTTCAATTTAGAGACCAGAATATCGTGTGGGAAAGTGTCAAACGCTTTGCACAAGTCCAACTAGATGACATCAGTTGGTCTTCCCTTGTCCACTGCTGCTGTAACCCCTTCGTAGAAGCCCACCAAATTTGTCAGGCATGACTTGCCCTTGGTGAAGCTATGCTGGCTGTCACCAATCACCTCCTTGTTTTGTATGTGCCTCAGCAGAGTTTCCAGGAGGATCTGCTCCATGATCTTGCCAGGCACAGAGGTGAGACTGACTGGCCTGTAGTTCCCTGGGTCCTCCTTGTTACCCTTTTTTAAAATAGGGGTTATGTTTCCCCTTTTCCAGTCAGCAGAAACCTCACCAGACCTCCACTACTTCTCAAATATGATGGCTAGTGGCTTAGCAATTTCATCTCCCAGCTCCCTCAGGAACCATGGATGTATCTCATCAGGTCCCATGGACTTGTGCACCTTCAGATTCCTCAGGTGGTCTCACACTTGATCTTCTCCTACAGTGGGTGGTTCTCCATTTTCCCAATCCTTGTCTTTGCATTCTGCGTCATGGGCAGTGTGGCTGCAGTCCTTGCCAGTGAAGACTGAGGCAAAAAAGTCAATGAGTACCTCAGCTCTGTCTCTGTCCCAGGTAACCAGTTCTTGTATTTCCTTCCGGAGAGGGCCCACATTTTCCCTAGTCTTTTGTTTCTCACTGACATACTTAAAGAAGGATTTTTTGTTTGTCTTAATGTCCCTGGCCAGATTTAGTTCTACCTGGGCTTTAGCTTGTCTAACCTCATCCCTGGCTGCTCGAACGAGTCCTCTGTATTCCTCCCAGGCTACCCACCCCTGTTTCCTCTCCCTATAGGCCTCCTTTTTCCTTTTGGTCATGTCCAGGAGCTCCTTGTTCATCCATGTGGGCCTCCTGGCTTTTCTGCCTGCCTTCTTTCTAGGGATGCATTGCTCCTGAGCTTGGAGGAGGTGGTCCTTGAATATTAACAAACTTTCTTAGACCCCTCTTCCCTCCAGCGCTTCATCCCATGGCACCATACCAAGCAGATTCTTCAAGAGGCCAAAGTCAGCTCTCCCAAAGTCAAGGGCAGTCAGCTTGCTGCGCACCTTCAAACTCGATCTCAAACTCGACCATTTCATGGTCACTACAGCCCAGGCTACCCTTGAGTTTGACACTGTCTACCAGCCCCTCCTTGCTGGTAAGAACAAGGTCCAGCATAGCTCCTCTCCTCGTTGGATCCTCAACCACTTGGAGAAGAAAGTTGTCCTCAATGCAATCCAAGAACCTCCTGGATTGCCTATGCCTGGCTGTGTTACCCTTCCAGCAGATGTCGGGGTGGTTGAAGTCACCCATGAGAACCAGGGTCTGTGAAAGTGATGCCACCCCTATCTATCTATAGAGGGCTTCATCCACTTGGTCTTCTTGGTTGGGTGGCCAAGAAGTGGGTTGTAGCAGACCCCCACTGTAATGTCCCCTGCTCCCGATTTCGCTTTAATCCTGACCCATAAGCTCTCATTTGGCTCTTTATCCATCCCTAGGCTGAGCTCCATGTATTCCAGCTGCTCCTTGACATATAAAGCAACACCGCCTCCTTGTTTCCCTTGCCTGTCTCTTTCTCTTTTAAAAGGACATTACAGAGAATTTAGAAGTTTTCTTCTATCTCTCTCTGCTTTTGATAGGCAAAATTTTAAAAAAATATATATCCTAAGACACAATATAGACAAAACCAACAACTTGTGAATAACTATTTTGGTTTACTCATGAAGTAATAGAAAACTAACCTAAACTTTATATGCCTACACTAAATCAGCTAGGAGAGAAAAACCTCTCGTCTTTCTCTTAATTTTTACTTCTGCTAGTTCATGAAAGTTTAGAAGATACTTGTGCTGATTTTTTTCATTTCAGTTTTCAACAAACACGACAGAAATGGTGCATGTAAAATGCCAAGGGCAGTGAAATCATTTTATAAATAAATGTGTGAGCATGTACAATATATAAAATACATGAGTTCATATTTGGGCAGATAATGTTCTTACACCTGTTCATTCAGGCTTTGGACCAAAGCACTTGCAGAGCTGGGTAAAAATAGATCTGTTCTTGTAACATTATCAAAAGGATCTGACCTAACAGGTGACGACATCTTATGGGGTAAATCATCTAAACTGGGTGTTTCCTCATGTTTTAGGATTGGTTAGTATTACTCAGTATGCATAAAATAGCTGACCTCTACTACAGGGCATATTGTATTTATGGGCCTTCACCTACTTCTTCAGTCCTATGTCAATTTTATACTATAGTCCTACACTCCTAGTTTATATTATACGGAATCACGGAATCATGGAATCACGGAATTTTCAGAGTTGGAAGGGACCCCTAGAGATCATCTAGTCCAACTCGCCTGTTAAAGCAGGATTGCCCAGAGCACATTACTCAGGACTGCATCCAGGCGGGTCTTGAAAATCTCCAGAGAAGGGGACTCCACAACCTCCCTGGGCAGCCAAAACCTTCATAGTGGTTGTTTTATTTGCAAACTAATCCAAAAGTACAATCAACATAAGTTAAAATATTACTGCAGACCTTTGGTAGACAGCAGTGGTTAAGCTGCCTTCTCTTTTTTTGAATGTCTTACATGTCTTATGCATGTATAGATAGTTAAGGATAGTAATCTTTTCTGTATAGTATTTTTTCGTCCTTTGATATAAGGAAGATTTGATAAAAAAGAATTGGTACAATATCCACTGCATTTTATCTGTATACGTCTGCTCTGACACTAAGGTTGCTGTCTGTGAGCCCATTTAGTTTTTTACCTGCCTGACTTAAGGCTGTGCCCCCTCCCCAGAAACATTCACCAGTACGTGGTTCTGCCCAGCACCCTTGCTGAAGTGGTAATTTAGTCCAACAGAGAAGATGAAACCTACTCTCCACAGGCAAGAGTCACCAAGGAAGACAGCTTTGGAAAAAACTTAAAAACGTGCCACTGGGGATAAAAGCTGTACACGTTTTTATCAAGCAGGGAGGCAAGTGAGGAGCCTGCTAGAGTATGCTTATTTCCAAATAGCAGACAGTGAAAGCCCCAGTTGCCCTGCTGAGCCACTCCTAATTCACTTTTGGTCAGCTTTTGTAGGCACTGGTGAAGTTTAGAGTGACATGCATTAATAAGGCAATTGTGGCAACGTGCCTCATTTGCTCAAAACCCATAATGTTCCCTGTTGACTCAGAGTTTATATTTTGTTTCAGCTCACTGCACGTGAGACTTAGCAACCTTGGCTGAAACCTTAGGATTTGTCTATACACAGAACACAGCATCAGTTTAATTTGAACAGTTTGTCAAGCCAGTAAAAAGTCTGGTGGGGCATAGATGACTCAAGAATGCCTTCTTCAGATTTGAACGATTCTAGATTTCAGTCAGCATAAGCTTTAGCAAGCCCAGAGCTTTGGTTCTTGGGCATTCACTGAGCCACAGCATACTGCAGAAGGAAGGGTTTATAATTAAAAATCAGCATTTGGGAAGCTCTTCTCCAGTTTCATGACACATTTTCTACGTGATCATTTTTGTAGTCTGTACTGTCAGTGTTCTCCATTTCTTTCTGCAGGAAAGATGCCTTTCTGCTATTTTTTTAAAACTTTGTCTACTTATAAGTAGGGCAGTGAAACAAAGCATTGCTACAAAACTAAATGTTAACATCTCTCCTGCTCCTTTTCCCAAAGCTGAGACTAAAATAAAACAGTAATGATTTTACGAGTAGCTTAGAAACTCCTGTAGAGAAATACATCCTCCCTAATGTACCCCTACAACAACACCCTAATTAACTAGCTAATTAGCTAACATAGTAGCCAACATAACAGCTGACTGTGAGATTGCCAACACAGTATGGAATTTCTAGTAATCAAAAGTAGAAAAATATTGATGACTCTGCAGAGTAAGCATTCAGAAAGGGTTTCCCAGAAAAACCCAAAGAGGAAAAAGTTAAACAAGGAAGAAGAAAAAAAATTCAGGCTTGCCAGAGCCATGTAATTAAAATATGACATACCTTACAACATGGGAGGGATCATTCCTGTCAGTTTCTTATTAGAAGTATGGAAGTCAAAAGAAATTTTACTCTTTTTTCTGTACTTTCAGGCAGGAATGCTGCAAGAATATACTTAAAAGAATACGCCTGATGATAGAAATGACTTTGTGATGATGCAGCACAGGTACCCCTTGAGGCCTTTGGCAACATCCTTGTTCATTTTCACATCTGTAAAATGAAGACAGATCTCACTCTTCTTTGCCTTACATGGCTACAGAGATTAAGCAGATACCAGATTACTTTACCTTCTACCGCTGTAACACAGCAAACAGGCTGTTTTCCTGGGGGTAGAAAAACTCCTAGAAGGGCCTGGGGCAGAACAAGGTGGAGCACCTACAAAAACCTTTCGCCCTGCACGTACCACTGCAGGCTCCCCCAGCCAGGGAAGGAGGGCAGTTAAACATCCCCAGTTGCCTCCACTGTGGAGCTAAGTGCCATGTGCTGTTCTTTCCTTGCGGTAAGAAGTAGGGGTGAAACCTATTTTCCTCCTTTCAAATTAATACTCCCCACCAGAGAGATCCCAAAGGATTGCTTAATATATATTAAGTATAAACATATATAAAAATAATACATTATTAAAAAATAATTAGGATAAGGAAGAATCCTACCTTATATTACAGACGGGAGAGAAGAAATCACTTGCACTGCTTTTGTATTTGCCAGGCTGATAAGACAGCCACATTTTAGCTGTTCAGCTCATAGTAAGACAGCACTTTGTACAGCAGCATATTCACCTCGCAGACACCTCACAGTAGTTTGCAACAACAGGTAAATATTAAATATAACAGCAACTTTACAAATATGGCACCGGGGGAATGGAGAAGTTAAGGAACTCAATTCTGTTTTTCCTGTAAGTCGCTGGCAGACAAGCACAGAGCAAAGCTTTAAACTCACTTCCAGCCCCAGGTTAAACCAGCAAGCTGCTGGAACGTGACATAGAACGCACGGGTTCCTCATGGATGTTAGATGACTTGCATATGGCCACTGAGCCACCTAGTAGCAGGACTTAAAATAAAATGCATATTTTCAGTTCCATATTGAATAAACCAGGATTGGTCAACAGATCAAGTGTCTGTCATGTTGGGTTTGTAATCCATTCCTCTTTTGAAAGGAAATGTCAAAGAAAGGTTTCGCAGAAACAGATATTTGTCTTCTGGGAAGTGAAAACTAAAGAAGAAAATGTCTTTCTTTTCGTTCATATGAAAGTGTGGCTTGAAGATTTTTTTAATTTGTATTGTAGTAATACTAAGTTCCATGCACAAAGAAAAAGGATGAGATTTCTGGGATTTTAGATACCAGTCAATGCCAACTAATTGAAACAATGATGAAACTCTGTGTGTGTGTCCATGTCTGGCTGACCATTTAGCAAAATTTTGCTTACATAAGGGCCACCAATATTCTGAAAGACAAAAAGCGCTGCTCCCAGCTGGGAAACAGGGAATAGTTCTACATAGAAATGGGACCTTTGCTTATCTTTTAGTTCTGTGCACACAGCAGCAGGAACCTTTCCATGTATTAACAGCTGCAACTTTTCACATAAAGAGCTTTTTGTAAGTTTAATTTAAACTTTTACTACTCTTTTTATTGTCAGAGCATTTAGGAGAAGAGTGGCTTGCTCTTTAGGAACTCAAGTGATCTGCTTTCAGTTTATAACTTTAGAAGATGTGCTACTATAGTGCAGGCAATCTGAATGTGTGCGATACTTACTGTACATGAAAGTGTTAGTCGTACAACTGGATGGGCATAATGCCAGCCAAACTCATCCATCAGGCTGTCAACACCTTACTCTTTTTCTGCGGTGACCTATGTGGAAAATTTTCCTGCAAACAGCTGTTCAGATCGTAGGCAGACAACAGATTGTCTTAAACCCGCTTTCAACTGTGCATAAAGGTTTGTGAATTTCTAGTTTCATCTGTAAGATAAATAAGAACAAGATGTTCTTTTGATTTACATTTATGATTTGGTTTACATTTTCTATTTGCAGAAATTCTTCTGGACCTCCTAGCTCCATCACCAAAAAAAGAGTTAGATCACTGACCTTTTCCATCTGATGAAAAAAAAAATTTGAGACGTGAATCCTGCAGACAAAATTGAATTCTCTTTCCTTCTTGCCCTTTTTTTTTCCTTAAGCGTTCATCAGCAGATGTGAAAAGATGGCCCAGAATCATGTGACAAAAGCTCAGCAATGGATACTGTCAATGTGATGAAGACCTGTATTTCACAAAAAAGTGCTGTTTTATTATCTAAAGCAGCATCTTTTCCAACAGCACTGAAAAGAAGTGTTCTGAAAGTGCCAGAGTGACTTAGGACCCTCATCCTTTGGACTATCAAGGAGACTTAGACCTTAGGCTACAGGCCAGACTATTTAAACATTTCCTAACTCCTTTGCATAAAATTTCCTTCTGGACAAATCTAGGCTTTGAGAGGTGCCAAAAGAAGTAACTCATTGAAAGCTGTAGGTAGAACTTAGATCTTCTGAATAAAGCCCTAGATGGCCATGAGTAGAATTCATCATGCTGGATTAGATGTCTGAAGAAAAGACCTGAGGTGGACAGTGATGACACACTTGAGTTGTTTTGGACATCGCCTTTGGGATGAAATGAAACACCCTACAAAGCACCCACTTCTCTTCCCTGAATTCAGACATAGCTCGTTTCTAGATATCAACACTTCATTAAATAAATCTCCCTTTCAACTGAACTTTGGAAATAGGATTTAAGTCCCTAAATCTTTTTGAGAATTCATCCTGTAATTTTTTTTGTAGTTTACTATAGACTCTTAACACCATATATAGCTAAGCCGGCATATGGGCAATTTTAATAAAAGCAACACCTATATGTCATTCAGTAGCATGGCCTTAGTTCTCCAAAAGCTTCACCAGAATTATCATTCCTGCTTTATAGAGGCGAAACCAGAGAGGCAGATATACTCTTTACACTATCTGGCAGTAATATTCTGGTATCTGGCTGATGAAAAAGAAGAACTCTTCTGGGGGCAATTTAGAGCAGTGTCTTAACTTAGCTATATTTAATCACATTCTGGAAAAAGGTATTGATTGTGGAATTAACTGTGAATGCAGAGAGCCTTCGGAGACTACTGTGTTCAGCTTAACAGAGGTCTAGCAGCCCTCGGGTTAGATTGCATCACATATGGATGTTTCCTCCAGGAGACATCCTCTTCGTTCTTTTTTTCATGCACAAGGATTATACAACATTTTTAAAAAACAAAAAGTATATTCAGTAGTTCATACTGCTTACCCTTCCTTGCCATTGCATGTGATTCCCATGACTGTACTTGATAACAGTATTTCCAGCGCACAGAACGTTCCTTTGCAAAACATGGGGGCTGGTTTTATTTGTTTATCCTTTCCTTTACACATTTCCAGAATGTCAACTCTGACGTTCTTTATAGTTGCTGAAATTCTTCTTTGTGGTCTCAGAATTATGGATTGCAAGCTTAGTCAGAGCTATAATTGAGGGTGAAGTTAATCAAATACAAATGTTTATAAACCAGAGTTTTAAATGCTATGAACAAAACATTTTTCCACTTTTCTTCAAAGCTCATTCTGTTCTGTATAAACACATATCTATGGCTGATTCTTTACCCATCGAAAGCTTTTCTGAGCCTTGATATAAAGATATAGGCCAATGCTAGTGGAAAGAAGGTTCAGTTCTGGGTGACTTCAAGAAGTCACAGTCTGCCTATGTTTCAACTCTCCCAAGTACATGATGGGGATGATAACACTCTCCAGAGTGTCCCTTCCATTCTTGTCCATACTGATTGCACTGAAAACCACTGTCAAAAGGACTCATCTCAACAGACGCAATGGTGTGAAACCAGTTAGAAAAGCTACTGTTTCAGCATGAACTGATGTTCATATCATTAAAAAAACCCACAAAGCTCCATGAAGGGGGTGAGAACAGTGCAACCAGAAAGACCAAACCAGCTACTCATCTTAGATGTGGGCCATAGAGATGAAAGTAGGGGAACATTAAAGAAATGCAATAAATATAGTAGAATAACTGACACTGCTTGAATCAATTAATAGCATCCCTCAGTTTTGTTAAAAAGTCCTACAGAGTATAAATTTCCCAAAGGTTTAGCCTAAGGAATAGAAGGAACACATAACATCCCTATCACAAAAAATCCATTGTTTAGATCAAAAGTAAAATTGTCGTTTGCTATCCAAAGAAAAGACGACCAACTTCTGTCTGCTTCTGCAACAGTTTTGCTGGTCAAAATTGCTATAAGTGCAAAACGTGGCTCCGCATATGTATACAATACATCTATTTAAAGGCCAAAAAAACTTCAATACACAATATTTCATTATAATTAATTTTACATCGCAGGCACCTATGAGCAGTTTTGTTTGTATACCTCGTGTTTATAGAATTGGCTAAGTTGTAGGCAATACTAAATAAACAAAAAACTCCTTTCAAGTTCAGCCAGAACATTTTACTTATGCTAAAAAATAGTATTTAATTTCATCTCTAGGTTGACATATTTTGTATCAAAATCATAAAAACGAGGACAATTTCCAAATTAAAATGCCATTTCAAACCCCAAATTTTAAGTTTATAAAGTTACAAAGTGAAATATGCTGCCTTTCCATGTTTGTTTGGTTCTTTTTTTAATGGAAAAATCTTTAAGTATATGACCAAAAAATGTATATGACCTTCTCAGAAAATTGCACTTTTGGGCAGTTTTGCTGTTCACAAAAAACAGTCATCAGTTTAATGTTCACACTACCACTCAGAACATAATAATTGTTTCCTGGAAGCATTCAAAACTCTGTAGTGTCATACTACTTACCAAAGCATATGAACTTTCTTAATATTCATGTCTCTCTAGGCAAACAAATGGAGGCATGTATGACATTTACATACATATCCTGGCTATTAAATCAGACCACTTGTATGTAAAGACGTTAGGTGCGCAACAAAGCTCCCCAGTTAATACTGAGAGATATAGCTAAATGAGATGGAGCAGCTGCCTTAAGAAGTCCCCATCCTTTCTCCCAGCTACCAAATGCTGTTCCTGCACCACAGCTCATGTCCCATCAGTTGTTGTGGGGGATACAACTGTTGCAGGGCTGATCTGTAAACTGGATCACTCAACTGATATAGGCTGAAAATAATTCTGTAACTATTTTCCTTAATCCAAAGCAAGCAAATTAAGGAAGATGCCATCTCTGCTAGGAAGGACATTTGGTGGGGAAAGACAAGATCTTTTATTAGGCTAAGTGCTGCTCTCAAGGAAAGAAGACAAGTTTTCAGGGACACAAATCTTTCTACAGGTCCAAAACAGAAGTAGCAAACTTGAACTAACTGCATTTTGGAGACAGTCTCTCTGAATTTTTCTTGGTTACATTAACCTATTTGATAGTATCAGAGGGAGGAGTAATGGAAACAAGCAGATTAGATGGGGAACATAGCCAGAGGAGTGATGACAGAACAGAGTGGGGAGAGATGAAAGACAAGCGATGCTTCTGTTCAAAGAAGGGAGCATTTACTGTGGTTGTTGTAGAAATGTGTGTATTAGTTTTGAATTTTTTCTGATGCAGTTTGGTTCCACTAGGCATACATGGGGTTTGTGGGAACATTGTTTCTAACGACGAGTTTGCTGAGGCTGGGGTGAGATGGGAGTTATTTGATGCCTTGCAGTGTGTGGGTTGGGGAGATTTTCTTTCGATTTGTGATCTTGTGATAAGTAAGCCAATATAACTGAAAAGAGATTAATTAAGGCCCAAACACATCAGTCAAGAGTTTATCAGCTAAGCCACAAAACCAATACACTCTTAGCCTTTGGTAAAACAACATGATTCACCACCTGCTAAAATTAGTCAATTGCCTTGTGTTTGTTGATACAAATGGGCACATCTGTGATTACCACCTTTTGGCAGAGCTGCAGAAGCTTGTGCCTGTTCTGCAGTTTCTGACTCCTTACAAGAACCAAACACCCAGCCAGAGACAGGCCCAGAGACTAAAAGCAAGGGAGACTAATGGTGAAGCCACTGTCACTCATGTGTTTTTCCTTTACTTAAAGATAGTAACTTCAGTGCAGATTTTCATAGGAAAAAAAAAACAAGTAAAGATACCTTCATCAAGACTCCAGAACAGTGCTGGCTCACTGGCATTATGACATGTGGGTTCCAGTTCAGGCTGCCAAATTCATATCACCTGGTCTTTCAAATACACAGAGGATCTCTTGTACTGGAAAAGAATATACTGGTTTAGTATGCTAGGCTAATTCAGGTAGGCTTTCATGGAGTGCTGTGGAAATAATTGAATAGTCCTTGTTAAGAACATTGCTTGTGCTCGTTTGCAGTCCTAATTGCACAAATGTTTGTGCACAACAGACAATATGTTCAGTGTTTTCAATATCTAAGAACCATGTTAAGAATAAACACTAATGACATATTTTGCAAGATACATAATCTGTTTGTTTATGTGACTCATTATGTCTAAAGAGGAGATTTTGATTATTTTAATACAGTCCTGTGGTGGCTATTGTTGACTTTCCAATAGGCAAATGGACAGTCCGACAGCTAAATACTTGAAGACGTTCCATATTTAAGTATCTCCAAGAGCTGTAATTTTCCAAATCCATTAGATATTACATTTGGGCTAAGGCACATAGTAATCCAAGCAATATGATGGTCAAAGAAATATCTTAGTTTGTTAACATGTAGGGGAGCAGCTGGAAAAATAATGATGTATTGTCAACATGAACTTGTACTTGGTCAATGCAAAATAAAACCCTTGCGAATGTTAACAAAACATAAATCCCAAGTACTTCTGTAGTTAAGTTTCTTTCCTGTGAACCTCCCACCCCTCCATCAAAGCAAACAAGAAACAAAAGCAGATGCAATATGTTACTATTTTACAATATACTTTTTAAAAAAATTCACATCTCTTCAGAAGACAGAATATTTCAAATTGACATTCACTTTTCAAAAACTTAGAATTTTTACAGTTAGATAAAATTACAGTCATGCTATCTCATCTTTCCACCTCCCTAACATAATGATACCAGCCTATAAGCCAACATCCTGTACACAAGATCATCACAGCCTACCTTAGCATCCAGAAAAATGAAAAAAGCTGCCTAACTTTTCACTCAATGATAATATCTGACATAGTAGGAAAAAACACCATGTCTGTATTATTTCTTCACATCTATCCCAAAAGAAGTACTTGTAAAGAATAAATATATTATTAGGAAATGCTATGTATTATGCTTTTATTAAAAGCTGATAATGAGTTAGGGATTCTTCAGTGAAATTTTTAGCAAAGTTTTACTAACCAGGCATTACATAGCTTCTTCACTTAAATAAAAACATAATACAACCATAGCACTCAATGAAATTATAGCATTAAATACTGTGGGAGTACTCATAAACTTGAAATCATTTGTCTTGTTCTTTGGGAAAAGAAGTTTATGGGAGAACCCTCCCGCTTTATTGTCAAGGAGTTTGGATTGCTTTGCAGCATAATGTCTACAATGCTGAGGGTTTTGGCGCAGTGGTGCTATCCTTTGCAAAAATGCAGCCCGTGTGCCCAAGCTATGGGAACGTAATGTCGGTATTACTTAATATCTGCTGTTTGTTCCTTGCTAAAGTTAATCAGAGTGTCATCATGTAGAAGAAAAAAGCCTCTTCAGTTCCTAATAAACACTGAGTTTTAAGAAAAATATCATAACTTTCAATTTGAGGCTGCATTTTTACCTGCTTTGTAAGAAAGAATTCATCAAGGCTATTTCTTCAGTTGCTCTACAAATTTGTATTTAAATCAGTATACAAAAGTACAAGATTGGAGTAGTTATTAGGCAGAAAATGGGGATGCTGCTCCCATCCACAGTCAGCACACAGAAGTTTCAAATCCTCTCAGAAAAGGGTGTGTTTTTTTCCTCTCACACTACAGGAAGTCCAGTAATTGGCATGCTGTTGATACCAGCTGTCACGTTAACTGGGAGTTTTAAAATTAGACTAGATGGCAAAAAAAAAAAAACCTGACGTAAAGAAGATATCTTGAAATTGCAAGGAGATGTGGACTCTGTGATCTACCCGATGTTAATGATTGAAAGGACCTATAATTAACAATGAGAGCACTGCAAAGGATTTGAATGTTCTCTTGCTGCAAGACATGTCACAGACACAGAGTATTAATCATGACTTTTTTAATTCTTCTGTCCTCAGTGACCCATTCAAGTGTCACTGAGGAGGGCATCTCTGAGGGTGTCCTCGTCCTCATCATGTGCTCAGTCTTTCACAGAACACACTGGCATAATTTCCTTCCTACAGCAAAGTTCAATTTGTTTTTCCAAGCTGCCTCTTCTCAGTTTGCAGTAACCGACAAGCCTTGCCCTCAGTAATTTTGTTCACTGGATATCCTAACTCCAGGACAGTTTTCACTAGGAATCTTTCCAAAGATATGTCACCCTGAGTTTGCCTTGTATTCATATCTTAGGTAGCTATTAAAATCACACCACCACAGCTGCTTCTTCTTCCTGTATCTAATAAATGAACACTATGCACCCTACCAGAGTCCTATCAATTTAAAAGAAAAGAGAACACAATCAACAGCAAAGTAATCGTAAAGCAGCATTCTCTTCAGGGCTATAAAAGGGTAATTAGGAGCAAGATGATCAACACTTTTAACTAAGCACGGATAAAAGAATTTGAACAATCGGTATGACTAGAGTGCCAGTTTCAAACACACATAAGCAAACCGGTGCAAGCCCCTCTATGAATATCAGTGAGTGATTCAATCCTGTTTCACAGAGGAAGACGTAAAATGCAAGACTGGCCTTCCCACAAAACTGTAATGTTTTAATAAACTAAGTCTGTTTTAAACCGCACCTTTCATTTAAAGGGTAGTTCCATTCACATTTTCACCCACAACCAAAGCAATAGAAGAGTTTTCTGACATCCTTTATACTTGGCCAACTGTTTTTCTTCTTACTTGTGCTGTGCAACTACCTATGTAGGACTGTTGTTTGATACATCAAATGAACTGTCAGAACTTCAAATAAGGAATAGGAATAGCTTTTCAGCCTGAATCATTTCACTGATCAATTTACAGTCAGTGTCACACAGACTCCAACAGCACAATTGAAAAAAAGAGTGAACAGCAGCACAAGAACAGGAACAAGTGGTTCCCCGCTTCCCGTTTAGATCAGAGCTGCAGGTGGATAAAGAAGTTACTTTCTAGTTCTCTGGTTGTAGGCTAATGACAAAAGAGCTTCAGTGCCACAACTGAGCAAACACAGCTGTTCCGTCATGCCCCTCTTCTGTTGTGCCAGCAAAACTCTGTGGGGTTACACAGAGCAGCAGATCAAAGAGCTGATCTGCATTAGGAGTAATACCTTCACTCTGGCAGGGTTTTTAGCACCACCAGGAAGGATGGGCACTCCCACAAAGCTGTGCTGCTATTAACATCCCTGTCTCATCAAATCATATCCCCATGGTGAATTTCTGTGTATCAATGTACTTTTATGCAAACCGTGGCTGGTTACATCTCAGCGTTTGTCTTTAATGTGCATTGCAAATAATCAGAAATTAATATTACGGTAAACACAGCTAAATGAAGAATGACATCCCCTATCCACAAAATAAGTTTAACGTCTCCTGTAGACGTGCTCAGTCTTTAGCTTCCTCATGAAATCACCAATATAAATACTGATCATAAATAGGCTGTGGTAATGTCAGAGGTGGTAGTGATCTCAGTTAGCCTCTGTCCTTGAAAACCAGATTAAAGCTACATGTTCACTTTGAGCAGTGCTGAGCAGGCATAAGCTAGCCATGGCATTTTAGTTATTTGTTTAAACTGGTGTTTGTTAACCTCAGTGTTTAATGTTTTCATCTTACTGACAATCTGCTATGTCTCCAGGACTGAAAAAGTGGGCCACACAAAACCGCACACTCCTAATTCAGTTCAGTGTACTGTGGGTAGTTTGCTTCCTCTAATTAAACAGCCATCACTGTAATAGGAAAGAAATTAAGTTTGCTGAAGTACTATGAATTTAAATCATGCAGCTGGTCCATTGGTGATGGTCCCTGGGGGGCAAAGACAGATCATCAGAGCTAGAAGGACAAGATCAACATGCAAAATGTGCGTAGTTGAAATCCACCAAGGGCTGTCTAGCCACCAGACTGTGATGTTATCTGGAATTTGCTATTGACATCAGAAATGAATTATTTTCTAGGCAATGATAAATTGGAGAATCACCCTATAAGCAAATCTAAATTTTATCTTTCCCCGATGAGCTTTGTTTTTAAAGGGTAAAAATCTCCATTTACTTTACAGTCCCCATTTGTTATTTCATACTCAGCTCTACATTTCTTTCAGAGTCCTACAGCTAGTTCCAAATACAGCCCATCAAGTTCTAAGCACTAAGTCTTCTCCAAAACCTTTATCTCCTGATTTTTACACTCTGATGCAGAAAGACATGGGGCTGCCCTTCTGTCTCATGCTGACATCTCAGTTTCATGATACTGGGGATTTCGGCAATGGAATTCTTTACCCTCTCTGCCAGTCACTTGTTTTGCTCAGCACCTGAGCTCCCTCCTACCCCACATGCAATGATACAATTATTTGCACAGGGTTTCCAAAGGTGCACTAAGCTAAACTAATATATCCCTGAAACTATGAGCAGGAGGTCATGCTTCTGCCATTTATCTCCTACTAGCTCTGGTACTCACCAGACCCTCCTCTGTGCTAATTTTATGTGCTAAAATGGCAGAGTAAAAAACAGGGTCTGATAGTTTGCTGCTGCTTTATCTAGTGAGCTAAATCAGCTCACAGAAAGGTGTGAAAAATATTGAAGCTGTGGTCCAGGAGGGGGAGTGAGCCAGTTCAGTGCAAAGCACAGCTCAGCTCAGGGAAGACGTGCAAAACGTCCCTCCTTCCACAGAAGTAAACTGGTACCTTCTCTTGCCCCCTTTTTGTTTGCATTATTTTTAACCTTATCTGGTTCCCTGATCCAGTTCACAATCCCCAAACAGTTGTGTCAACAACTGAGTGAGTGACAGCCTCAGTGTAGAATTTCTTCAGTTTCTCTCTAAAGGTCACATGTTGTCTGAGCAGTATTTTGCTTCAGACATGTCTCTTAGGTTCATTTAAATAAGACCATGTGTGGAGGTGTTACCACGCATGAAAGATGAGAATCTAGTGCATTCAGCTTTAAGCAAGGTTCTTTAAGTCCACTGCTTTACCAAAACAGGAGAAATAACATTATGTATGATGGGCAGCTGTGGTATATTCCACAAACACCACTGTTCTCACGTTCATCTTCTTACCTTTCAGGTTTAGTCTCTACATTGTTGCCGTGAAAAGCAATAAACTAGACAATAAACTCAACATAAACTAGAGATAAGCTTGCACTCCTTAGTATCATTTATGAAGTTTCACAACTACTCTCCACAGATATAAAAGATTTTCACTAAATCTGCTACAACATTTCAGTTTATCTCAGAAATCATTCCAGAATAAGGCAAATCTGAACAGCAGGAAAGGACCTAATTTATCAATAACCTGGCTCCTATAGCTGTTTAAGAGCTACTTAGCTTCAAGGATGTATTTCAGACAAGCACTTTCAACTATCAGAAAGTTATGTACTCCAGCTCTGGAGTCCCCAACATAAGAAGGACATGGACCTGCTGGAGCGTGTCCAGAGGAGAGCCACGAGGATGATCGGAGGGCTGGAGCACCTCTCCTATGAGGAGAGGCTGAAAGAGTTGGGGCTGTTCAGCCTGGAGAAGAGAAGGCTCCGGGGAGATCTTATTGCGGCCTTCCAGTACCTAAAGGGGGCCTACAGGAGAGCTGGGGAAGGACTTTTTACTAGGGTATGTAGTGATAGGACAAGGGGGAATGGCTTTAAAGTGGAAGAGGGCAGGTTCAGTTTGAACATTAGGAAGAAGCTTTTCACTTTGAGTGTGGTAAGGCACTGGAAGAGGTTGCCCAGAGAGGTTGTTGAGGCCCCATCCCTGGAGGTGTTCAAGGCCAGGCTGGATGTGGCCTTGGGCAACCTGATCTAGTGGGAGGTGTCCCTGCCTATGGCAGGGGGGTTGGAACTAGATGATCTTCAAGGTCCTTTCCAACCTAAACCATTCTATGATTCTATATTGCGATAGACCGAATTTCAAAAGCAGTGAAATAAGTTTAATACCATAATTTGGTTGATCATCAAGGCTGCAGAAAAATAAGAAGGGTGCGTTTACCTAACTATGATCTTCTGTGGCTACAAGAGTTCAGAAAATGAAGCTTCAGGCAAAGAACAGATTAGTTTGGGTGGCCACTCAACTGACATTTTGAAAAATGCCTCAAAGATCAGCCATCAGGACCCCAGCTGTACATTCTGCAAAACCTTTCTCTCCACTAGATTCATCAACCCTGTGGGCTGGCGAGACAAAGAAGATCATAACTTTACACTGACATGTAGTTAACTATTAGACTCCTGTCTGTGGCATTTATTCATCTGTTTCCAAATGCAGCAGAGTTTCTTTGGTGCATTTTACCCCATCGATAAGCCTTGCCCAACATTAGGAGAAATTTCAGGTTAGTCTGGGAAACACTGGGCACTTGCATTTTCCAGGCATTAAAACCAATCACCCTGAGGATCATGGACCCAGTGGGTTCAGCAGAACCAAGTGTCTCCACTCAGTACTTCCTAAACTGCCCATCCTCCTCCAAGCTGCAACATGCTGACACAGTGGCAATCAGAATTCTCTTCCTTCATAAGCAGCAGGACAGCAGGCAAAAGACCTAAAAGGTGGGCTTCCTTACAGATCTCATTACAGTGAGTTGCTTTATCTTCAATCCGTGAAAGCAGAGCAAAACTAGATATATACAGAAGAAGCCATCTTCTCTCAAAAATCTCAGTGCAGTAAAAGATCACTAGATCTTTTTAACACAAAGCCAGTAATATAATTTCTTTGAAGTATTCCCACTTAAATGTTTATTGCCACAGCTGTAAAGATCTATGTGAGATTAATGTGGATACAGTTTTTTAAAAGAACTAATAGCCTGAGCCTGAGATTGGCAAGCAGAGAGTCAAAGTTTCATCTAGGTTCTATTGCTACATTTCTCCCATTTGATTTTCTCTGATCTATAAAACATAAGTATACTTGGATATATAGCTAGTCTAAACCAGCTGACAAGTCTGGCCCAGTAACTATCTTAACAGAAACACTGTACATTCAAGTGATCCTTTGTAATGCAAGCTGAGGACTGGTCATACTGAGTGGTTTGGCTACATTCAAATTCTCAAGCAAGTCTGACTGCTACAAAATATTCAGAAAAAGGCTAGTAAAAAGTTTGAGAAATAAACTGAAAAATTTGAGAAGTAGCACACTAAGACTGAGGAAGATCTCCAGTCATCCCCATCTCCGACTGCCCAGATCAGAGAGCACTGTGGCAGATGAGGTGCAGCTGTCAGTCAGCACAGTGATCAAAATACAGATTGATTACCAGACCTTATGTGACACTTACTTACACTTTATCCTTTCAGTGTTTCACTGATTTTAATGCTCGTGGGATTTCTGAGAAGCTGAGAAAATTAATGGATATTGATTCAAACTGGGATATATATGGCTATATGCTTCCAGGACTGCTTTATCTTTTAGTGCTGGTCCTCCCCATTCCTGTCCTTTTCCCATCCCTACTTTGCCCACTTTAAGCAACAAGACCACTCCAATAAGCCTCCTTTCTGCTTAGCGCTTCTGTGAACCTTTTGGTCAGACTTGCAAACATTGCTAAACATGATCTTCAGCTCTCACAAGACTTTTCCTCACTAAATTACTGCCATCCTCCCAGCTGACTTGTTCTTCAGCAGAACTATAACACAGCCATAGTAGCCAGAGATCTTGAGAAAACAACAGCAAACCATTCCTCCAAGCAGTGTAAAATTCTCGGTTGCAGCCACCCAGACAAAAAAAGAGCATGACCGCAAGGATAAAGCTAACAAGCAGACCAACATCCACATAATAACTGTAAGGCATGGAAGAAAAAGAAAAGAAGCATGCCTTAGGTCAGATATCTATATGCCTAACAGATCAGTAACCAAGAAAGCATTTTATACTATTTAGCCCAGACTAGCATAGAACATCCTTAAGAGCATACTTGCTATTTTCCACGCTTTCATTCTACAAACAGCATCCAGTGGGATGATGGAGTTAAAAAGGTGTGGCTGTTGTTGTCCTCTAATACCTCCGTTTACAATATTCTGGCACTGGCAAGCACTATGTACAGAGGGAGGAGCAGAGGCTGGATTCAAAAAGGTTTAAGAGTTTAGAGTTTTTTGTTTCCTGTGGTTTAAAAAGAAACCCAGGAGAGGGGCCTTTTTTTTTTTGTTGGTGTCTATCAACAAACCCCATGTATTAATCATATAATGCAATATCTCTGTGGTAACTCCAGAGAAAATTGATAGCTGTTCTTCATGTAAATATGTTTGTTTTCTTTGGTTTATGTAGCTACTGAAATGAACCAGGCATGTACTGGATCTGTTTATCTAATTGCCATCATCAATCATACATGCAAAGATTGTTATACTTTTTTGGCATAGGCTTCAGTTTTGCTTTGTCAGAGATTTGCAAAACTCTTGTCAAAATCATAAATCATGTTACTCCTGCTTTGACTGGATATAATGATGTTTTCACAAGGGCAAAGTTTAGATAGACAAAGAGATAAAAATATAAGGTCACTTCAGTGAGGCAATCTGAGCTGGAATGTACATTTTGAATGAACAAATCTGTAGACTTTGTACAAGGCTTTCCTCTCAGGCCTACACAGGCCTTCCAATAGAGAATATCAGCCTGGTGACTGAAGCACAGACCACTGAGTCAGCTTTTATTCTTGGCTTGTATACAGATTTGTTGTGTGACCTTGATCAAGTAGTTTAACCTCTGCATTTCCTTATTTGTAAACAGGAATAATCACCATCCCTTACCTCATAGGTTTAATTCATGAATACTTGTAAAGAGCCTTGAGATTCTTGGCAGAATGTTGCTATAGAAACAAGAAGCAAAACTACAATACAATCATGTATGATACTTTTATGATCCCAGTCACTGTAGTACTCAAGTACTTCAGCCTTTCCTTTTAATATGCAGTGGTACTGTCATTAAGAGTGAAACAGCAGCAACATCCTATTTCATCCATTTTTGGAGATGGGGAATTGAAGTACAGACATTACACCTACACAATCTTTTGAGGTCAAAATTGTGCTTTCGTTTAACTTTCAAATTCAGTCACACACATGAGGTAGATATAGGGAAGACTGAGGAAAGAAAACTCTGACCTACATTCCCTTTAACATGGGTCCAAGTGTACACATGTACAGACTATATGGGCAGGGTGACCGTGCTGTAGTTAGCCGGCCATCAACATTTATCCCATCTGCCCTTCTTGGAAGACAGCTGCTAAGTGCTTCTTAAGAGAGTTCAGACATCGCACACTGCAAAAGCAGATGACAGGAGTTTTAGACAGCCTAGGAGACCCACACTAGTGGGTAACAACATGGCTTCATAGAAACGGGTGAGGAACCAAACCAGTGTTAGGTTTCTCAGTAGTCCAGCCTGCTTGAGCACAGCATAGGCACAAACACGGAGACTTCCCACTCTGCTTCAGCCAGTGACATAATACACACTGACACCACTCAGTGAAGGTTCAGTTGCTAAAGTCCACTCAGAATCAAAGAAGGAAACCTGCAGCAGGTCTGCTACGTCTCACGTTAGTCCTCTGCCTGACCAGTCCATCCTTCTCCTGCACATATAGAACTGCCAGTGATGTCACTGGTAGTGCTGCACATTCAGAAAAGACTAGTAAAGCTGAGATTATCATGATCCAAGGAGATACTTCTGCATAGTGCAGGTGCTTGTACATGCCATTCATGCACCAAAATCAGCCTGTGCAGCCACCATGGAACTACTTTTGTTTCAGAAACACGCATGAAATAGTTGGAAATGACAACTAAACAGTTATTGCTTGTTGCTGGTCTGCAAAATTTGACTTTGTTTGAACTATAAAAAGTTTAAAATAATCCTTGTGAATTAAAACATGCATTTTAATGTCACATTTGCTTTTATATGTTGACATTTGTGATAAGATTTCTATTAATAAAGTTTGTTTACTGACAAGCTTTTTGCTGCTCCCTCCCCAGCCACCAACATTGCAGGCAGCCAGTTTTATCATAACACTGCTAGTTCTGAAGTGCTGAAGTATCTGTGTTCTAAGCCTGCTTTAGGACTTACTAGCAGGGTACGGCATTAAATCATCATATGGCTTAACTTATTGACATAAAAGCCAGTATAGAATTTATATGGTGAAAGAGTGTTTAAGCGTGAAAGAATTTATACAGCGAATCATTTCAACTGATGCAGATTCAGCCACTCACTCACTGTCAAGATGCACAAGACTGTGTCTGCTGCAACAGGAGTCAAGTGTGAAGGGACAGTCTATGTCATTAGGTTGTACGAGTCAGCAAGTGTTCCCTATGGCTGAGAAACAGTTTCTGAATCAAGATCATCATAAAGGACAAGATTCTGAAGTTAAACCTTGTCAAATGCCTAGATATTCTCCTATCACTGCAAATAAGTAATTTTTTAAAATTATATACTATATTTTTTACAATATTTATAGAAAAGTTTTGAATTATTTTAAGTTCTCTTTTAAAAAAATAAACAACTGTGAATTAAACCTCCTACATAAAGCCTTCATATTTTTTTCTACAGTGCTGTAACACGAGCATTTGACCTAATGCTCCTTTTTCTTTGATTAGATCAACAAAACCTTGGCAGCAGTTTCTGGACACTAGTATAGACAGCTGGGATCCCTATGGGCCCAAAGATACACTTAAAAAAAAAAGAGTCCATTGGATAGTCCATTTTCTTCCAGACCCTTATCAAAACGTTCATTCTGAATATCCCAGTGATGACAGAGAGTCCATACACATTAGATGGACCTTATAAAAAGGCCTTTCTGAAGGCCCATCTCAGTTTGTGAAGGCAAGCTCTCAGTATTATTTTGTCTGCCTGCCAACACTAAGGTTTGCACAAAATGATGACCTTCAGTACCTTTGCCGAGGAATGGTGCAAATGACATGCTAGCAGCCAACCCCTGCTGATTAGCACGAGACTTCGGCAGGTTTAGCTGTCAAGCTGGTGCAAGCTTGGTTAACGCATTTGGGGTATTGTTTGAAATCTCTATACTGTGGAGTAGCATTTCTATGAATCGGTAAACACAGAGAAATATCTGTATAGATATGTTATGTATAGAAGTCAATAATTGGTCATTTTTTATCAGGCAGTATGTTTTTATTTTCTTTTGTGGCTTGAGTTAGACTAACCCACAAGCCTGGATTAAAAGAATAACAAAACACAGTTCCTTTAGTTAGCTACTGTTGATTGCTTTCCTCTCACAAAGAGAAAAGCAGGGCAGAATCAGAGATTGGATCTTCCTCATTTGATCCTATCTACGAAAAGAGAAAATGGATACGTGAAAAGAGGCTATGAACTCTCCCTGTTGGGATTTTGCCAACCATTTCTCACACATGACCAGTTAATGGAAAGACCAATGCCCAGAAATTTCATACCCCGGCTCCCACTACTTCCACGCCTGCCTATAAAGCTTTCCCATTAACACCACAGAGGTTGTCTGTAAGTGACTGACCCTACGCTTTTAGCATGGGAGGGGACTTCCTCTTTTCCATTGTTTTTCAGGTCATTTCTGACAAAAGCTAGGTCCTTGGTCTCTTTGGGTTTTTTTTTTTACATTTTTAAGGGACATTTTTCATACATTAATAATAAGGCACCTTCTTTCTGTTAGGGACAGAGAAGGAGGGTCCTGATCTGTCAATGTTCCATTTTTGCTAATAAAACTCTGCAGGTGAGTGTGATACTGCTAGTTCAGAAATCCACAATATACCAGTAAGAGCTTACGGGATTGAATCAAGGCACTAAGATGAACTCAAGGCATAATAAAATGAATACACATGAAAAAATTCCATGGCCACAAGATTGCTACAAATCTAATACATCTGTTTCTTACACTTTTTTCATCATATAAACCAGCGAGATGTGGATAGAGATTGCCAAGGTTCTAGTTAGGAAAAGTGAAGAGGCAGGATCAGAGCGTTAGTTACTTAAGTCAAGCATCAATAGGACAGCCTTGGAGACACTTCCCCAGTCAGTTATAAGAGAGATTCAACGTGTGCAGTGCAGAGTTAACATCATGAAAAAGGATGTAAAGTGTCTGCTGTGCAAAGACATTTAACTGCTAGATACAAAGGAAGTGAATCAACCTCTTCTTTTTCTGCCTCTCTGCCTTCTTTCTCACTGCAGATGAAAAAGTGCTAGTATTACAATTAGCTGTGTAAGGTAGCATTAGCCACTTCAAAAAGTGCAACTAATATGGAAAACATTAGTCTATGTTTCACATCAGCCTAACCTGAACTAAAAAAGAAAACAAAGAGACGCCATCTAACGAAGACAGCTTATTTGGACCCATATAGAAAAGCTAAAGTATAGAATATGGTATTACCTGCTCTTCTCAAATGTTTCAACCATGCCACACTGCCACCCCTGGAGAACCTCTAGTGACTAGAGAGTTTGACCCCACATCCAGACATTCTTTGGCCTCCGAGACTACTAATTAGCTCATCAGTCCTGTTTACAGTGTTTCAGCTGTAGGCTAGAAAAAAAGCAACAACTAATTATAGAAAAGCCCTATAAAAATGTTAAATGCTAATGGTCTCAGATTATCTTGGCTTTTAGATGTTCTAAAAGGTGGAAGTCTCCATCTCTCCCAGCTTGCCCTGCCCTACTGACCTTTCTTCCCTCTTTAGGCTTTCTATAGCCTAGACCCAAGTTCACATTTTTAAAGATTTCATGAAAGCTGCCATACTATCACATACTTCACTGGCAAAGCTGCAAAAGCTAGTAAAGCTGTGGTTATCATCCCCCATATAGTTAAGATGCAATAGCAGTGCAAATAGCAAAGCAAGAGAATGCTTTAAAGAAAAATGTTGTCCATTAAAACTTAACTTACAATAAGCCAGGCTTTATATTACTTTAGGAACAGCTGCTGAGAACTGCAGTGCCTCCATGTTCCTCAACAGTTAGTGTGTCCATTGGGTAGGCGAGGAAGGAAGAGGAAAGGTTGGTGGAGACAGGGCAGCACACAGGAGCCCTCAGGGGAATGGAAGCTGAGTGGCACTCTAGTCCTCCCAGCATGGAAACACCTTTTCCCCTATGGAAATCCAGAGAGAACATGAGCTATTCCTGCTCCCTACTCTAGAACTTCTGCTCCTTAGCTGACTGGCACAGCCCTCGTTTTTAGCTCTGGCAAGAGGTCAATCATCACATAAACACTGCTGAGTGTATTAATTACTGTGTTCACATGGTCACTGTGTCTTATTGCCCAATTATTTCACAACTGAGTGGTACCTACTGCACCAGATCCAAGTGCACAGCTCTCACTGACTTCAAGGCCTCTCTTCCCATAGGTCTGTTGGAATCTACGTTTTTCATAACTTTATTTACCTGACCTGTAAATATTTTGGAGAACATAATGGTGCTTTTGAAAGTTTGCATATTTGCCTTGTCTACACATTGAAGCTGTACTTACACATGTATCTCTTGCAGAATTCATTCATGAGGAAAACCATACAAGTTTACAAGTTAATAATTTTCCTGAATGTCAAAAGCCAGGGCAGATCAGGATGTCCGTTGTGTTGGCAGAGCTACAAACTAGGCTGCTTTAGTATTAATAGTAAATTTCCTAGCCTCAGTAAGACTTTTAGTAGTTTTTGCAGCAGGTTAACAAGTAGCCACAGATAACTCCCATAAGTAATTCCAAAGCACAGGAAAAAAACATAATGACTAAGAAAAAAGTTACTTCAGTTTTCAATTCAATAGAAAAAGAAAGTGTCCAGTGCTTTCTTTTAGCTTTCAGCTTCTCAGTAAAACAGATATTCTGCCTTAGTAAGAAAGAGCAGGGACTTCAAGAATCCACTGATCAGCATGTTTTATATCCCAAATGTTCCAAATCAACATCCAGTAAGATTTTGTTATGGCTGCTATGTGTAGAGTGTGGCTGAGTAGCTCACACTACATAGGCTCAACCTTCAGCTACAGGCTCAATGCTACAGGCAATGCTTAGCTGCATAGAGCAGTGTGGCAGAGTATGCTTTAGCTGCTCAGCCTCACCATCTGCTGCTCAACCTTCACCTACCCTGTGAACCAGACTGTTGACTGGGATGACTGGCATGCTGACACACATTCTACCATCCTGGTTTAGGGGATAGCAGCATTTGGCAAGGGGAACATGAACACTTGAGAAAGAAGCTTTTCTCATAACACAGACTATTTTTTCCATCCACCTTACGAAGATAAAAAGCAGTGAGATTCTTACAATGACTCTTTAGAGATAGCCACCCCCACGTCAGCCACTGGTGATAGCCAAGAGAAAGGAATCACTCTTCTGTGCTTATGTTTCATCAGACACCAGTATCACCAGTATTCTTTCATCAATCCCTCTCACTCCTTTTCCTTTGGTTATGAAAGATGAGATACAATGTGTGTGTAAGCTACTTAACATTCTGCCTCTCTTGTCTGCACCTCCGACTGCCCCTTTTTCCGTCATCCCCAAATTTGCTTCTTGTGGTTCCTTAGAGAGTGCAAGTAGAAAGTAGGTCAGACAAGTGGGCACTGTGAGATGTTTAGTTTCAATTTATGGACATGTTGTTGCCTCTGTAGTACCATAGCACATTGTTGTTACAAACCCTTAAAAGTTTGTTTTAGCCTGAAAGGCTATGAGACTTATTTGACTGGCAAAGGAGAAGGCTTTATGCAGGAATTTCATCTGGTTAAGTCAACAGATCTCTGCCTGCATAACACAGCTTCCAAACACGAGGCTTCATTTTGTGTAATTAATTCTTCACCTTTTCCTGTTTATAATGAAAACACTATTAAATGCCTAAACAACTTAACAACTGGGTTTTATTTTCCCATCTCTCCTCACTTTTGCCCACATGCTCCAACCCCAAAGTCTCAATCAGTCTTTTAGTTTTCAGTCATAACCAGCACTGGATACACACGCTTCACGTATTGATATGCTTCATACAGCCACATGATAGTGTCCCACCATGTGATGAGGAGTGCACACTGTGCCGTGCTAATGACAGGCAAGGGGAATGGGATTTACAGCTTTTTTAACTCCCCCAGTAAAGCCACCACCAGTCAGTTACAGTGGCAAATAAAATACTCTGACAGAAGCATAACTGAAGTTGACAATGATCTTCCAAAATTCAGCCGAGTTTCCAACAGTGTTCACAGTTTTAGTGAATTAACAGCAAGTAAAACAGCATCTGCTCAATTAGTACTGTGGTCTGGGAAGGCCAGAACGACAGTTTTAATAGATTGATGTCAAATCACCTGTCAGAACAACTGTCTGTTGCCTTTAGATTCCTGTCACATGTGTGAAACATGGTACAGTAAATAACCGTAGGCTGGTACTTTGTTACACCGTATTATTACATATTACAGCAGTAACTTTAAGCAGTGCTTTAACTCTAGTCACAACAAAACCCTATTCAGATTTATTGGCTTAAACAAAGGGGTAGCCGCCACCACCACTTGTTCTCCAAAATAAACCGCAGCAGGGCAGAAGTGCAGAGAAAAGGAAGTTCAGAGCGGCCATAAACATACCGGAGATGAAATCTTAATACCACTAAAACCCACGGCAGTTTTGTTACTGCATTCAGTGGGACCAAAACTTAACTTTGTATGCTTGGTTCTCAGTTGCTCAGTGAAACTAATAGTGGTCATCATTCCTTCCATCCATATGAAAGACCCTTAGTGGTGACAGGCCAACAAATGGGAATATATTATTAAATTGGGATCAGAAGTGGGTAGAAGTCAAAGCATAAATTTCTCCAATAATCTGGCCATTCCCTTAGGAAAATGTCCCTAGGAAACTGACAGAATACAGAGCAGCATTTAAATTGGATGAAACTTACAGGGAACAGAAAATTGTACCCCTCCCCATCTATATTCCACATGTTATGCCTAATGTAAAGGCATACATTTCCCACTGCATTTTTCCTGTAGATATATTCAAAACACCTATATTTGAACAAATAGTAAAATCTTGCCCTAAGAAATAGAATCTCTTCCTTTTTTGAGAGGACACCAAAATTCCTACAGTGGCTATGATTTAGGATTTCTTACTGCAAAAATACACACTACTTTAACTACTATGGGTGGGATCCATCTGTCCTGATGAATCTGTCCAGACAGATGGAAGTTAGGTGTCCATTCTCGCAAGCTGTACAAGCACTCTGTACTAAGAGAAGTTCTGAGACTTCAATAGGATAATTCCTCCTGTCCTAAAATAGGCGTCTGAGAGGAATGACACCTCTGGAAGGCAATTCAGCCCACTTACTTTACACTATCTGCTATAAAGGGAGCACTAACTTTTATACTCTAATTGGCTAAAATTATATGAGAAGTATCTCATTCTAAGCCTTTACATTTAGAGTATAAATGATCGAGGGTCTTTTCCCTTAAACTTCTTTTAGAAAATATTTTCTAACCAAATGTTGCTGTGATTAATCCCATTAACTCTTGGATTCAAGTAACTCATGGATCCAAGTAAGGCCATGAAAATGAGTGCATTATTACCACGTCTAAGAAAACCAGTTCTAATACTGTTAAGCTGCAACTAGTTTCCTTCACAACAGCAGTTTTTACATGTTCTAGCTCATAAACTTATGGCACATGATAGCTTTTGCAACTTATGCTTTATCATGACACATGGATATTTCTAGTTCGATGTGTCTGTGAGCGTTCAGTGTGAAAGCCTCAACAGTGCTTGGGGGTATTCTCAAAAATTCCTCAGTTATCTCACAGCACTCAGTTCAGAAAACTGGGTTAAGTGTAGAAGTCAGCAAGAGACTTTCCAATTTCATAAGGTCATCCTAGCCAGTTAGTTTAGACTATTAGTCATGTGCCTTCAGCAAATATTAAGCTTTTGGTTGATAGTTTTTCAATATTGTCCATTTAGTGCTTCCTTCCTGAACACAAGTATTTTCACTATTCCAAGGCAACAAATATTATAGCCAGATCTCTTTCAAAAGTACACTGCTAATGGCAAGAAATTCAATGAGTTCCACAGTCCTATAGTTAACAGCTTATTTATTTTCCTGCAGTCAATGGCTCGATACACATACCTCAAAACTTTGCCCCAATCTGCTGTTTCTAATTACTAATGTTAGTGGTAGTGCTTTGCTGATACATTCAAAACTTAATTTCAGTGTTCATCTAATTTTATGCCACTGGAACTTGGGTTTCCTTCCATCAAATTCCAGACACAAATAATCACAAAATATGTCAGCTATATTAAGTATTTCAAAGTTATAGTAAAAGACTTCAACCAGGAGAGAAGTCCATTCTGCATGGTGCTATATAGTCTAATAGGGCATGCCTACATTTCCAGCAAGGCATGACTGTATCGTATAAAGGTATACTTGAACATGTAAATTCCAAGCAGCGTAGCACTGAAGCTACAGAACTTGGCACAGACTACACAGCCTGTCTGAAAAGCAAATTCAGAAAGTTAATCTGTGCTGAATTATTTGCTGCTGAATTTGCTACTGATAGTAATATTTGACTGATGTTAATTAACTTAAGGCTAATTTAAGTATTTCTATGTAAGATGGAGTCATAATATGATTGCTATGTAGATAACTTAGTCATAAGTTATGGCACTTTCTTGTGGTTGCCAGAATCAAAGAAAGGTAATTTCATGAGAGAATGGGGACACAGTGAAGCCAGATGGCTTCCTTAATTTCCTGCTAAAAATGGCATACACCTACTGATATAATCTGCCTGGCATCAACTACAGTGAATGGGTACAGAAACAGATAATACCTAAACTTTAGTCTCTACATATTTCAGAAGCAGCATCTGTGGTTAAGACAATCCAACATACCTTACATTCCTTTATCAGCACAGTGTCAACTTCCTGTCAACTTCTTGTCAACTTCACTTCCTAAATTCACCCTCCCATTTCCTTAATCTGCAGAACAACAATAACAGTAACTCAAAAGTTAGCAGAAGCAAGGTTGGCAATAGTATTAATAATGGATATTTACCATCTTATCAACTCACTTTAAGGGCTATGAAAGAGAAACAGTACATAAGAGTTATTTTTCTAAAAGTTCCACTTACTAATCTTTTCTATCTGCTGCCAATTACAGCTCCCCTCACATATCTGCACTTGGAAGATGACATCAGACCTTCAGCATCAAAAAGTGGTGGCATTAAGCGATAGCTGACTACTAGGTTCAAATATATACAAGAGGTCTCCGTTATACTGCTGCTGTTATACAGTCCTCTGAATTTCTTATTTCCAAACAGAATCTTCTGATACAGTTAACATCAATATACAGTGGTTAGTTATTCAGCTCAATCTAGGGACTGAAAAAGAAAACAAAGACAACAAAGCTGTGAATACACAGTCAAAAACGGCAACTTTTGAGGCTGTTTTGCTTCTTGATTTTTTTGTCAAGTCTTTCAACTGACTCAAAAAATGACTACCACAGACACCGTCATCAGACTCTACAGCTGAAATACTAACACCCCATATTTGAAAAATGAACCATGGAAAAGTAAAACTGAAAACATTGTTAAAGGACTGATTAAAAAGAACTATTTCAACAGGAAGTTCACAAACAGAACACAGAAGGAAAAGCAAGTAAAAGAGGACACGAAAAGATCAGAAAGTCATGTTGGATAATGTTTTGACTTAACATTATGTTAGCTAAATCTAGCACATACAAATCAGAATTTTCCAAGCTTTACGATTTGAAAAAGTCACACTCTTTCCTCAGGACTATCATGAAATGTCCTTTCGAATTAGTCCCTTCACAGAAATCAGTTGAAAATACATTTTCATGTGTTTATCCAATGCTATTCTGTTGATGGAGGAACCCAGGAAGAGCAAGCAGAAGTATATAAAATTCCTTTATCAGGCAGAACAGAAGAGTTCAAACAAGTATATAGCAAACCCAGTATCCTAAGAACTAGTGAGACTTTGTGCTGGTTACTTTGTTCCTAAGGGTATGACAAACTCTTGAGCAAGCCCTATAAAGTGAAAACATGATATTTAATGTCTAAACATACAATTATGCATATATTCTTATAATGTCCGTTCTGCAATTGTAACAAACCTGCTGAGGACTTTAAGAGTTCAAGTATGCAATATCCTGCCAAGTACCAGAGCACCTCATAACTTTCCACCAGCAACTGGAAGACATCCCTTCCTCTTCTAAGCTCTGTGACACCGGGTCTCTACCTGACCCACACATTTTCTGCCGGAGAACTCACTGATGCTCTTTGAATCAGCTGGAGAACTGACTAGTGAGGTAACCAAAAAAGTACCAACGTGACCCTACCCTTGGTACTTCATCTAAAGAGTTGAAAGCTTGCTCATGTGTAGACACAAGCAAAGACTAAACATACAATGATCTTACAGGCATCATGGGTCCAACTAAAAACATGGATCCACTTTTCCGAGGGCTGGACAAACTTTATCAAAGGCTTTAACTTCATGACTGAAGGCCACAAAACAATTCGGGTTTGCACACAATTATCACAGTTTGTCATTTATTTTTATACTGCGTGCAGATGAGACCCACTTCACAGTAACTAACAGCAGCCTAAAGGCTAAGCAGATTTTCCTGTGATGTGGAGTAGACAGCAAGCAGATGAAGACAGGACTTTAAAATCCTAGACAAGTTCCATAGCCACTATTCTATAATTGAAATGCCATCCTGTACATGAAAATACTGAATCAGACACCTGATTTGGTGGAAAATAGGCTTTTTGCAAGGTGGCATTTGCCAGAGCATTCCCCGAAACATGTGTTCTATATCCTTGCCTGGAAATGACTTTGCTTTATGTACTACATAGTAAAACTGATATAGTGGAGACAAGGTATTTTGCAGCAGGACAATTAACAAGGAAGCTACTGAAGTGAAGAGAAACCTTTTCTTGACAGTCAAGACAAGGCTCCACTACAGGGTACTACTTGGCGCAAACACACAAACTAAACTGTTTTAAGGGAGAGCACAGTGTAAATTTGCAACATGAATTTATGCTTGTAAACTTACGCTTGTTCATTGGTTTGTTTCACTTTGTTGCTGTCTCCAAAGTACATTTGGAAGTAGTCTCAATCACTGTTGACCAAGTTTGCTTGCACCCATGCGCACCTTACAATGCCATTCTGCTGTGCACCTGAAAGAACCAGGAAGAAATGTCTTTACCCAGATGGCTTGTTCTGGTTTCTGGTTTGCTCTTCTCCTTTCACCTTCTTTTATGCATTGGAAGTTTGGCTACAACAGAGCTGGTCAGTAGGTTCAGTCTTGCCAAAAGTTGAGACCAGAATGAAAGCTTCTCAAGCTCAATACAGCAGATGTTGTTGAGTTTCTGTGTAGGAGAACAATCTCACAACATAGGATGCAGTTTACATTTTAAAGTTATCTGGCAATTTTATCTTAAAAACTATTTGCTCTTGCAAGGACATGGGACACTAATGATGTCCTTGATCAGCATACTACTTGTTCAGCAGTATATTGTAGTTGTGGGGTTTCTTCTCTGTTTTCAAAACTACTATCACAAATGTCACTGACACTGCAGCCATATTGTGCTTAATGATCATTGCAGGGTGTGCAATTTTAATCTCAGTACCAACAGGATATATCACCAGTCATCATTGTATGGGAGTAATGTACCCTATGTATTTATTGACCACGCCTCACTCAGGTCCTATTCTCAGCACTTCCTTGGCCAGTGACTTTAAATTTATGTGACACTTCAACTCAGGGCCTCAACTTATGCATTTCACAGTTAATGCTCACTTCTTGTAAAATGCTGATATCCACAGACAACAGAGGGTACAGAAAATAAATCCAGCAGGTACATCTTGTGGGGAAAAACAAGGGTGATTTGTTCCTCCCTTTTCTGATGACGTCCTTCTTCATAGCTACATTTTTTCTCCTCCCGCATCCTGCCCATCCCATTTATCTGGTTTCTCATATCACCACTCTGTACAACAAGGTAAATAGATCCCAATTCTCAGATGTCTACTTTCACTCACCCAGCCCACTGTTTCCGAAACCTCAGAAGTGAAGGGCAATTAGCAATTCTGTAAGAAAATAGAAGAAAACACACAAGGTGTCTCCAAGAAGTGAAGTCCAATGCTTCAGAAACTAACCAGGGAACAGTCTAGCTATTCAAATCCTAGAAACAGAGATGATCAGCCAGTAGCGTTTTTTCCAAAAATATCCACTGTGCATCTGACAGTGTGATGTCTACTTTCCTAATAAGCTCAAAAAAATCAACCCAGGAAGACAGGTTGAAACACTGAAAACTTTAGGCATGGATGAATTCATCACTTTATTCTGGAACAGTCATTAGACAATAAAGAACTCTTAACCAGGAAAAATAACTTTCAGCCAACACATGTCTGTGTGCATTCCTGCTCCTCTTCCAGTCCCCCTGAGAACACCAGGGGCAAAAAGCTGCAAAAGTTAAATCAGTTCCCCCAAGCAACGTTAAGTTCTCCCTTGTCCTGCTGCCATCACAGTAAAAGGCAACCTATTACAACCAGTTTCTGCCAGTTACAGCAGAGGTTTAGAGCTGAAAGAGTCATCTCAGGCCTCCTTTAAAATCAATGGAGAAAACAGGCATTTAACGAATGATTCATCTGGCTTATTTTAGACAGTGACATTGGGATGAGATAAATTGTGCTGCAACATGAAAAAAACAAGCCTGTTTCCCTCCATACACAATAAATGAAGTCCAGACGAGGAATTGTCTGTATTTGGTAAGACAAATCCCACCCAGTAAGCCTGTGGCTTACATTCACTCCTCTCTGAGACCTTTTGTTATAGCTGTTACACTTTCCATCGTTTCCAGACTACTGGGCAACCATGGTCCCTCTACAATGAGCTCTAGGTGGACAGTGGAATCACAGATATTCAGAGCTATTCTAGGATTTCTATCAGATCCTCCTGTGTGGACTGCATGGATCTGGAGGGTACGCCTTACCATGTAGAATACATGGTAAATGGGAATGAAACAGATCAGAGAAGCTCTCTTTTCTAAATTGGGAACATAAACTCCCTCCTATTGCTGAGTCTTATACCAAAAACTGAATGACTGAAAAACGGCATGAATATATGCAACAATTTTAAATTAAAAAAAAAAGATACTAAGCTGCATTCTTGATCAGAAAATCAAATACTAGCAACCCAGAACCCACAACACACCATGAAAAATAATCCCCTTTAGTCAAAGATCTACATTATCTTCCTTGCTCTGTTTTATAGCAGTATTGAACACCAATGGAGGAGGAGATCAGCTATGAATCTTCCTACTCAGAAGCAGCTATAGATGCCTATAGATGCCAAGGCCAGCACTTTGCACTGCCCATATTGTAAGTTAAGCTTGATAAAGGTCTATTTTCTGAAAATCCAGCTTTATGTTATTTTATATTAGATGGAAATTCCTCCAAATTAATCGGTAAAACAATTTCTGCATGTGTGGTAACAAAAATAATCACTGTCTGATTAGTGCATACCATTGCAATGCTCTCTTTTATGCTCCCTCAAACAATTGGTACGTATGGCAGACAGAACTGGTATATCTCTGACTTCAACAGTTAGGACATTTCTCCACCTGAACAAGCCCACAAGGGACATGATAGTTGCAGAAGTTATGTAGTATACAACATGTGGCATTCACCATCAGAACTATTTCACCTGTAGAAAACTTCATTGTTATGCTTTGGTGTTCACTCATTCTGGGCATCTTGGCTTTGCTTATAGAATAAAGTCTTGCCTATCCAACAACAGACAGGACCACTCCACTTACCAGTACAGCTTTGTTATTTTATAGATGGCTTTGAGTACTGTGTTCAGTTTGGGGCTCCACATTACAAGACATTGATGTGCTGGAGTGAGCCCAGCAGAAGGTTACCAAATTGATTGGGAGCTGAAGCACACATGATGTACATAAAGAGGTTGAAAGAACTGGGTTTGTCCATTCTTTAGAAGAGGAGAACTTAGAGGAGACCTTATTGCTGTCTACAACTACCTCATCAGAGGATACAAGGAAGATGGAGCCAGACTCTTCTCTTCTCAGAAATGCACAGCAACAGAACAAGAGGCAATAGACACAAACTGAACAGCAGAAATTCCAAGTAGATATAAGAAAGTAGTCAAAAAACTTGTTGCCCAGAGAGGTTGTAGAGTCTATGTCCTTGAAGATGGTCGAGACTCAAGCAAGCAGGGCCCTGAGAAACCTGATCCTGATGAACCTGCTTTGCACAAGGGATTGGACCCGGTGACCTTCCAGAGGTCCATTCCAACCTAAATAATTGGTGTGGAGAATACTAAATACAGCCTTGAGGAACAAGTATCTGTGGCTTTAATGCACATCTCCCTCAGTTCTTGAAGGATACTTGCCCAGTAGTCAATATTCAAAAGGAGCCTCACCTAGTTGCACGCCAAATAACAGCAGGTAAATATAGTTGGTTCTACACATAGACACCTCAGACTGTCCCAAAACCCCATCACTCTTCACACCAAGCGATGACACAGCTGTACTAAGGACAAGGAACCATCTTATCTGCACAGACAACTGAATTAGCCAGGCACACAGCCTATCTACATAGCAGTAAGGACACTCTTGAATTGACTTTAAAATTCCAGCACTGCCCAATGTTTTTCATGCTGGAGAATCAGCTGGTTTCATGTGTCCCCAGATTCAGCAATAACGATGCCCTAACAAGTGCAGAATGAATAGTTAGCATATTTGGCTTCAAGACGAGTACTGCACAGCATTACAGACACAGTTACCAAGATCCTTTTACATGCTACATATGTTTTGCCAATACAATCTGAAGCCACGAAGAAATATATTGCCAACAGAAGCAGCCAAATGTGAATGCATTCTGCCAAAAGAACTTGCTAGCTGCACTATGCCAACAGACTGTTTGCCAGCAAGATCTCCTCTTGCAGAAAAGGCCATGGATTTCCACTGTCTTTCAGACTCTCTGTCAGATTCCAGTATTAAATGGACGGATTAACATTTTGCAACCAACAAGGTGACACTGGTTATCTTCACAACTGTTTTTAGTCACTAGTCAATACTAGTCAACATGTCAATTTACACCATCATCCGTACTGAACCATGTAAATACAAGGCTGCAAATATCTGGGAGTGCCTAATGAGATCATGTTAAACTCCATTAATGTGGACTTACTTGAGAAGTCTGTGAGGTTTCATATGTTGCTACAGACATTACAGGCTTACTACTACAGCATGTACACCCAGCAGACACCATCCTGAACTAGATTTACAGGCTATGCACTAGTACAAAACAAAAGGACAGGTATAATGTGCTCCCAAAAATGGTAAGTCATTGTTTATGTTTCACACTAGGATTTTGCCTTTTGCAGTCCCAACAATAAAACTACCTTGCTGGTAAACTAAGTGGTGATTCAGGGTAGGTATTTGAAATTTCTCTGAAAAGATGTTTTTGTTGCTATTTACTAATCTAATGAATAAGGAATTTTGTGGGAATGTACTGATTCTGATTTAACTTTTTTGGAGGGTTTGAAAGTCTATTCAAAGAAAAAGAAAGAGAATAATCTAAGGACAATCTGGTGCTGAATCACATAAAAGATTCACGAGGCATCTAATCTGCCTTTTTCCCACAACAATTAATTTACAACATGTAATTTATCTGAAATGTTTTGTGTTTTCAGCTTCTTTTATCTTCAAGAGAAAGCTAAACATTAGAAAGTACTTTAAATTTTTAGTTTTAAGAGGGACTTTATTAATGAACAGGTATGCGAGAGAAGAAGATGTAATTGCTGTCAAATCAACAAATTAGCACAAGGAAGCTACAGTTACCCTGGAATCCTCCCTACAGAAACTATAGTACACTGATGAACCTGTAACAATTTTGGCCACGCATTCTTCAACATATTAATCGCAAAACATCTACAGCAAAACAAAATGAAACACTCTAGCAGATCACCATCACCCCCTCAGGAGAGGACAAGAGAGATCAAGTGCAGGAGAGATCTGTGGGCAGATCACCCAAAGGACTACAGGACAATACTCGATTATGACGATATATAGAGACTAAAATGTGGGCTCTGTTGAAATAACAGAAGAGCCAATGCCTGCCTTACGGTAGCAATGGGGTTTGTATGCAAAGAGAAATACTTAACTAATCAACTATAGATCCCATTTCTTATGCCTATACTAGGATACAAGCAAAAATGTAAAAATTTCCATGATGTCCACCAGAAATACTGTAACAATGTTATAGAAAAGTTGACCTCACAAGCCACATGAACAAAATTAATCATTTGTTCTCTGTGGTAAGCACTATACAGTATTTACAGAACTACTGGTGTCCTATAAAATTGATACTGGACAGACATCTTCAATAGTGAAATGGTTCCGTCCAGCTGAGTTAGTGACCCCCGCTGCAATGAACTCCACTTATACATTTTCTGTTCAGGATCCTAAAGGTAGGAGAGCTGTCACCTTCTCAAATCTCTTCTGATTTAGATCCCATCAGTAACTAAATCAAGTTGATCAAGATCATTAGGAGAAAAAAGAGACATGAAAACAGCTGCTGACTTAAAGAAACCACAGTCTACCACCTCTAAGGCAGCAAGATGTTTCAGGAATCCATTTTCATAATGTGGCAAAAGAAATTCTGCTCATTTTAGAAGAAAATCTGAAACAACATATTTCCAGGGTGCACTGCCTGAGGCTAAAAATTTCCTAGGGTAGAAAGCTTGTCAAAAAACAGAGTGAACCTCATGATTGCCTTGAAGCCATTCAATAAGTGGTGAGGAAACATGAGGTGTCCATCACCAAACTGCCTAGAGAGACCATTTACACATAATAAATTTCTGAAGATAACAATATAGTCTGTAGCCTTGAAAGATGAAGTAAATCCTGGAAAATCTATTCTAATTTTTAAAGGGATAATTCAAATTTTATAAGGAAATATACCAAATACCATTTGCCTTCTGTAGGTCTTAGTTCTTTGAGAGGCATCAGCATAAGAAAACAAACTTTAAGTTTCTCTCCAAGTTTCAAGTTGTAACAAACTAGCATTTTGAAGAAAGTTTTCTATTCCTAATATTCAATATGCTTCCTTTAAATGTTTGTACAGATTATTAGGCAAACACTTGCAAAGGCCCTAGGTAATTAGCACATATGTTTATGGCAATATACTATACTTAAAATGTAAATTGAATTATGTTTATCATTTAAAGCCTTTCAGAAATCCTCTTTAACCACCTCATTTTACAAGTTAGTGAGAGTTTTGCTTTTGACTTTAATGGTTACAGGATTAGCTCATCCTCACGTGAGTTAAGACATCCATCTTTTAAGGGATCTGTATGCACACATACTCAGTAATATTTGCACTTTCAGTGAAATAATTTTCCTTTAAAAAGCAGTTACCACACAGTCATAAGGAGCACATAAAAATACCATCAAAGTAAGTACAATGTAAGCCAGCCCCCTGAATCTTCAAATCTTTGAGCTTTGGTGTAGTTCTGGTTGAAAAATGTAGCTATTCAAGGTTTGTGTTGTTTAGCTCAACAGAGATGGATATTCTTCCCACCTACTTATTCTTCCCACTTTAACACTGTTGTGAGGAGGTATTTCTGATACCCACCTACACCAGAGAGAATCTGGTCTACAGCCCTTTTAAATCTCAGTGGTCCAAAAGACATTTTTAAATTTTATTGTTATTTTATTTTTTATTGTTATAGACAAATCTTTTTGCAATACCTGCTGTTCATGGTTTTACCTATGTGCCACCAGTAAGTCAGTTCTGAAAATCACCACTTTAACCAGTATTTCTAGGACACCTTCTCAGAGCTTAAGATATATGCTAAGACCATGCTCCAGGCAGCTCTAACTATAGGCTAGCTGGGTAACACCTGAGTTCAGCTATGAATTCAGGTATTTTTGTTTATTGAGCTTATTGCTTTAAAACAAGTGGTTCAAACTAAAGAATTATCAGAATTAACAGTAGAGTAGAATTAAATCAGGTCAATTAAAAAATAGTATTCTAGTGGTACATAACATGCAAAAAATAAACATTTTATCACTCAAATGTTAGCAATGATTAGTATACTAAATTTAAGGTAACCTATAACTGTTCCTTTGGCTGCAGGAAGTAGTTTTCCCATTATGGCCTTATTTAATTCCAAATAGGACATGTAGGATGGATGGGAGAAGGATATTTTGGAGACTTCGTAGGTTTAATATTGCTTTAAAGCTCCACCTCCTCTGAAATACTATTTAGAGCACAAACCAAGCAGGTGCAGGTTAAGATGAGATTGAGACAACTAGTGTGGTATTCCTTCAGCATGTTTTCTGGGTTGGGGGTGGGAGTACAGTGATAGCTTGGGTAAACCTTGGTGGCTGTTTCCTTGCTGAATAGTACATGCAGAAACTGTAAGTCCTATTAGCATTGTCTTGAGTAGACAGCTGTTGTTATATGAACTTTGATAATCAAAGCTAAGCTTATCTTTTGGGTAATTCTGTCTTTTTTTTCCCCTTAATTAGAGGAATTTCTGGGATAGTGATGGTGTGCTATCATTCCTTGTTTATGCCTCTGGTGACTGAGACAGGCTAAGGGCTAACTCTGGCTTAAATAATGTTTTATGTGCTGTTCTGTGAGTATAGACTGCAAGTTTTCTCAGAGTCTACGGGCTTCCCCTCTTGTTTTAAGCTTTTCAAGGAATAGGCATGTCATAATACATATCTGTACTGCTGTCAACTAAAAGACTTTAGGCCTCAAGACATCAAGCTCAGGATGACATAATTTGAGCATCTGAACTGGATTTGTATGCATTTTTTTTTCCTCTTCTTAAAAGGAACGTCTGAGACTGGCTTTTATTCCAGCATTAAGTACCTCAGCTGGAAGGACCCATTTTTACTAAAGAATAGTCTGTATGTCTGGGAACTACCAAAATTGTTTTCTAGCCTTAAAAGGAGTATCTATGTAAACTTCACTAAAACTGCATGTGTTAAAAAAACAATTATAAAGTCATTTGAGAAGCTGCTCTTCTTAAAATATAATAGAGTAAGCTTGAAACATTGTTCAAATTATACAGAAAGCCTGCTTTAAAATGGCATACTGCATACAGCTGTGCTTCTTTAATTTTGCTTTGGAAAGATGAAGTGTTGTTAACACCTGTTCATGCCTTGTAGTATGGCATTTGAAACTGGCAGCACAAGGTTCTCTAAAAAGCCAAGCTCTGTTTTGCTTTTTAATCAAAATGCTTTGGTAAAACTTTTTGGATAAATATAATTTCTGACAGAAAAGGATGAAATATGCTTATTGTAGAATAATTACATTCCCTTTAAGATACTGCTTTATTTGATGTTCTTTTAGAATACCATTGTTATTGCTCCTTCATACAGGCATAAATGTATGCTTAAACACTTAAACCTGGAAATATGACGTTAGTGTCATCAGTAGATCACAGTTAACACAGGAGCACAGGACACTCATACCCTAAGGCTGTTTTTGAACTGCCTGCAGAATCAAATATAACTCTGCATTATTGGTCTACTCCCTTTGACCTCACTACAATCATTCCTTCTTATCACGCGATTTCTCTTCCTGCAATTTAAATATCCAGGAATCCTGTTTCCAAAAGTCAGCTTTATCCACTGGACAGATAGAGCACTCTTTTATGGTGCAAATGGCAGCATCGAGACCATACAAAAAATAGCTGGAAAAAGGACATTGACTTTTTTAATATTCACTATGCTTAACTGCTGGAAATAGCCTAATACCAGTAACAGTGATCAACTTTTTGTATATACTAAAAGTAATTTGTTTTAATTGTAATATATAATTTTATTAGTGAATTCTATTCTATATATTTCCGTATCAACAACTTTAAAGGCAACAGCTGTTGGTGTACAAGCTGTTGTGCAGAGTACACCAAATAATTTGCGGAATCAGCCCGTTCAGTTCTTGCTCTGAAAAACATAAGGATCTTTAGTTTTATCTTTACCAGGGTTTTATTTCTGGTCACCACATCTCTCCTACCCTCACTACTTTCCTTATGTTATTCCACTTTGTCTAAGTCCTATTAACAGTAATTTCTTGGCAACTTACTGAAACACTTTGCAACCTTAACTTTAGTAAGGCTTTTGACACTGTCACTGTTTAACATCATCATAGATGAGCCGACAATGTACAGGTTAGATCAATGGACAGTGAGGTGAATTGAAAATAAGAACAGCCAGGCTGAGAGCATTGTGAACAGTGTCCAGCTGGGCAAAGTCCAGGTCACTGGTGATGTACCCCAGGGGTCAATACTGGGGCCAGTATTGTCTAACAGTCTCATTAATGACTTGTATGAAGGGACAGAGTGCACCCTCAGCACATTCACAGATAATACAAAATCAGATGGAGTGGCTAATACACCAGATGGGTGCTCTGCTTTCAAAAGAGCCCTCGACAGGAAGGAGAAATGGGCAGAGAAAAATTTCATGAAGTTCAAGAAAGGGAAATGTGAAGTTCTGCACTTGGGCATGAATACTCCCAGGCTCCAATACAGGCCGGGGGCCGACTGGCTAGAAAGCAGCTCTGCAGAGAAGGACCTTGGGGTCTTTCCACCCAAGATGTTGATCATGAGCCAGCAACATGCCCTTGCAGCAAGGAAGGCCAAGAGCCAACTGGGCTGCCTTAGGAAAAGCATTGCCAACAGGTCAAAGTAGGTGATCCGTCCCCTCTGTTCAGCTCTGGTGATACACAGCTATAGTCCTGGGTCCACTGCTAGGCTCCCCAGTGCAAGACAGAGAGTTACTGGAGTGAGACCAGCAAAGGGCAACTTAAATGATTAAAGGGCTGGAGTAGCTGACGTGACAGGCTGAGAGAGCTGGAAGTGCTCAGCCCAGAGAAGAAAAGGTTCAGAACGATCCTATCTGTGTGTATAAATACTGGATAGGAAAGAAATAAGAAGAGGGAGACAGACTCTTCTCAGTAGCACCCAGTGACAGGGTAAGAGGCAATGGGCACAAATTAAAACACATGAAATTCCATCTCAACACAAAACCATTTTTTTACTCTGTGAGGGTGATCAAACTGTGGACCAGGTTGACAAGACAGGTTGTGGAGTCTCCATCCTTGGACATATTCAAAACATGGCTGGACATGGCCCTAACCAACCTGCTCTAGCTGACCCTGCTTGAACAGGACTATACGATCCCCAGACGTTCCTTCCAACCTCAACCATTCTGTGAATTCTAAACCAAAGATACTGCTAACATTTTCGTTACCATTTCTCCTTATAAAAGCTACATGAGAACAGGACAGAAAAGAATCACCTCCATCTCCAGGCTGTTGTCTTCTCAATGTTAAAACGTTGCTTTCTTAAACTAATCAGTCCTAAATGAAGTTAGGGCTCCTATTCTCACACCTCCTACTTGAAGGTTAGGTGGTTTTAAAAACATAACTCAAATTTATTTTAGCCTAGTCCACACCCACATGTTCTTATCCCACATTGTTTTTCAGCCTAAGTATATTTTGCCCTCCCATATATTTATAGAGATGTGGACTTATTTAGCGCATGAAAACAAAGCTTTTATGGGCTCTTATAATATGCTGTCCATTCCTGTGATCACCCTCATAGCCTTTCCCTGCACCTGTTCCAGTTTTAATTCATCCTTCATGAACATGGAAGAGCAGAATGCTACACGTTATTCCTCAACAACAACAAAAAATATATATTAATGCCTTCCTCTCTGTTCTGTCTGTTGTAAACATTTTCCAAATCATTTGATTACTCCTGACAGACTAAACGGGAGAAAATAATACATTAAAAGACTCATGTTTAACCTGCACTGTGCTTACAGTCCATACTACTATGGGTAACAGATGTGAGGCACCTTTCTGCCTCATCACAATCCTCATCACAATCATAGGGCTATGTCATGCTGGCTGCAGCCATTTCATTAAGATCTTGCTTCCAGGCAAAAATCAATTGAAGTCTTTTTATTATGGTTGTAATAAATGCACCCATGTGCATTCTTTGATGCTGCAGACTGCTTTTCTAAGGAAATCTTCAGCAGCCTCTGTAAGATGTCCTAAGAAGTAGAAAGATCTGAGCTGTGAGAGGATCTGATTCAAAGAGTAGGTGAGTTTGGCTTTCTCTAAACAAACAGTAAACCTGCATTTTAAATCATACCTATGAGAAAACTTTTCAAACTTGTTATCTGCTTGTACCTAGTTCACTGTAAATAATAAAAAAAAAAAAAAGTAGTCTGGGTTAAAATTTTCAAAAGTAGCAGAAGTGACTTAGGCTCATCAGTCACTTGTGAAAATGGGACTTCAGGGCTTTGAAATTTCCATTCTAAGTAAGTTCCTAAATTAGAGAATACACTGAAACAGAGCTTCAGCAGTAGAGCGGGCCATTTGATAAGCCAAAAAAAGCCATTAGCAAAGCAAATATAACTCTAAAGAGATGTAATCTATTTAGAAGAACTTTGGAAGGTAGAAGGTGATGGAAGGAAGGGAAAAGCTAATGCAGAGATCACTTATAACTTATGATGTAAATGAAATATGATCCCATGGCATCTTGAAGCTTGGGATATATTTGTTCATGAGATACACACTCATCATCTTCTATATAGAGTTAGGACAGCCTTGTAATATTACGTTTTTCTGCCCACCCTCCCTAAAATTTTGAAGGAGAGTGAGGTAAGCAAGTTATAAAACGAAGTGGGAGAAATTACTCTTTTACTGAGCAATCCACCAGCAGTTTTGTGCTCTTCACTCCTATGTGCAGTTACATTGTTTTCAATAAGACTTTGTTTCTGTCCTGACATTTATTGTGCCATTACAGCCATTAATATGTGAAAGCCTATTTTCAAAGCACTATCATTCCTCTTATCTTCCATTTATTGGAGTGAGTATGCAATGTGAAGAGTGGTGGGAGATGATATTTTTTGTCTGAAAGTAATAAAGTTTAAAGAACTAAAATAAGCTGAAAAAATAATTCCCATTTTCTGTCTTTTGTAACCACAATTCCACTCGCAAATATTTTGCTACTTAAGAGTGATTATATATGTTCATAGGAAGGTAGCAAACGGCAATCCAGTATTAGGTAGGCTTACTGTAGCTAAAATTACAAAGTAAATATCAGTTCATTGAGAACTTACCCTCAATTCATTAGAAAATCTTATCCTCAGTATCTTGATGTGTATACACTGCTACTCATTCTGCTAGGTCTTGGCAAAATGGATTTGCCTCCTTTCTCGTGTACAATTTTTCCTTGGATTTGTGCTCCATACAAATACAGTCACGCTAAAGAAAGGGACGCTTACCCTTTGCTTGAGATTATATTTTTAGAGTGTCAGTTATAAAGATATACTAAAGCAGTAGCTCCCTTTTACTTGATAATAAACATAGCCCAACAGCTGAAAAGATATATTTACAATCTTCCACCAGAATCCTCCCAACCCTTTACTGCTAAGAAAAACAAGTGGGCCACTGCAGCATGTCCCAGAACTATTTTGGTATTGGGGGAAGTGCAAGTTCCAAAGCAGTGTGGAAAAATGCCCTGCCAGCTGCTCCCCTTTCATACAAATGTAGGCTTAAGTGTCTTCCCTGATCAACTAGTAGATGAAAGAACTTTCAGATAAGTTGCTTCTACATCATTAGTGCCACATACACAGAGATTTTTAGGTGTCTGAAGGCTCATAGGTTCAAATTAATTGCTGGAAGCTAATCAAGTATCACACCTCAGCTGACCTACAGTAGTCGGCTGTGCAAGTCAACAAAAAAAATGCAATGTAACTCACAGCAGCTCAGCTCTCAACACTATGGAGTACACTCAATCAAATTATTTGTGCCTGCCACATATTAAGAGCACAGAGCATACAGACCTATTGAGGCACAGTAGCTTGTTACCTCATACAAATGGCTCTGCTCTGAGTAACATTTGTATTTATAAATACAAATCTGCTTTCAAAGCTCTGGCACCAGTGAAGTCATTGGTGCCTTAACACTCACCAGTGAAGTTAGCTGAGTGCCGGACGTTCTACTACTCTGCCTGCCAAGATCTTGGTTTAGCTGAACATTTCAAGGGCCCATCTCATGCCTACTGCTCACAAGCTATCAGGCCTGAGCTTTGTCTGCCGATCAACCCAATAGACAGGCTTGTAGTACAAGTGCCATGCCGAGACCAGATTATAACACTGGGTATAACACACACTTTCTCTTCGAAGCGATACTAAAGCAGAAGGTAGCATCGCCCACCTTTTATGTGGCTGTCTAAAGGCTGGCATACTCACGGAGGTAAAAGACTACTCAGCTGAGGCAATTCAAACCCAGATTCTTACATAGTTCTTAGAAACATGAGGGCATTGGCCTTTTTAAAAGGGATTTATAATGGAGTTCATGCTTCTAAAGAAACATTTAAAAATGTGAAGCTTCAGTGAGTCAAAACCTTAGGAAGCAAAAAAAAAGTCAGGTGTGTGTGGACTTTTTCTAAATCTCATGAGCTGCTGGAATCTGATTCATGTATGTGGCATTAATGACAATAGTAAGTGCAGCAATGGCAGTAATAATAGCTGACACGAAGCATGCTGAAACTAGTTTAGTCTGGAGATGAAAAAGACTAAGAAAATAGTTGGGTGGTCTATATGAACTGCATATAAACACAGCTTCTTGGTCAAGCTGAGACTAAAAGCCAGACAGACAGTCTGGCTGCTGATGCTGCAACATTAGTGCTTCCCTGTCAAGAAAGCAGTTGTAAGATCAAGTCCTAGTCGTAAGATGCAACATCACCTCTTCCATCTTGACTTTTTTTTCTTCAAATTAATCGCTTTCTTTAGTATTAGTATCTTCTGTTTCTTCAGGATGACTTTCAGGCTTCTTGTAAGTTGCAGTCAAAGATGGAACTGAAGCTGATTTATACCAAAACTCATTAGCTATAAGCAGAGTAGCACTGCAGAGGCTTCAATTACAACATAGTACCAGGATAGCACCCATATTTGTGCAGCTGAAGCCAAATTCAATGCTTTTGTAACTTCAGCTCTGTTGCCTAGGCTACCTAGATCAATATTTGCAAAGCAATATCTATACAAGTCGCTGTCACACCTTTAACTGCAATGTAGATAGAGTCACAGGTAGTGGTCATTAGTGCTCTGAACTCACATAGAGACCAAAACTGGCAATTTGCCTTCTCAACTATTTGAGACACGAAATTTTTGTGAGTAGGCTAGGTTTTGTTCGAAACTGCAGAACACAATTGGAAGGACATTGCAAAGGGGTAAATGACATGACAAAGCAGAGAAGCAGACTGGGAATTAAATCTATCTCAGTGCAAACTGCCAAACTTCCAAGACACACTGAATACTGCTATTTCAAAATGAAGAGATGCTAGACATTCTCTGTGCCACATTTTGATTGCCTAACCTAATGCTCTCATGAACTCAAATTATATTGAAATTTGAGGAGAAGCAGTTAAGCCATGAGAAACTTCTATTAGTCTTCCAAGATAAATTTTTCCTTTTGATGCCCACAACAGTCTTGACCTTTTTCTGAAAGCAATATATTACATCATAGCAATGTGTAATTTTACTATGCAGTGCAGGTATATATTTAAGGTAAACTGTAACTTATACACACACGCAGCTCCACTGAGAAATTGTTTTCAAAAAAATACTTTGGTGATCCAAGCATCCAGGAGAGAATCAAGGCTAACAAAATGCTAAAACTTTAAAATGTCTTAGAATTTCTGGGATTTTCATTCTCTACTCAGTTTCAGCTCTGATGCTTTTATAAGCAACAATCAAGAGGCCATGGTGCAGACAGAGAGGGAAGAGGCTACAAAATGGCACAGCCACCTTCCTGTCACCTGAGCCTGAGCATGCATCCCATGCAGGATGGCGCTGTTGAAGAGCTACTGTCTCCGTATCACCTTTCATACGTCCACATCTGTTATAACACAATTTTGTTTTACATATATCTAGTCTGTTCCCAACGATTGTGAGGTTTTATCTGCCAATAAGGGAATTCTATCTTCAGTTTCAACCTTGGAATAGAAGGCAAAGGCTGGGAGCTTGTGCTACAACTTCCATCTGCAAAACCTCTTGTGTGGGCAGCAACACAAGAAATTCTTCAAGGCACATTGCAGATCAGAAGACATTGATGGCTATGTTTGCACAATGTAGTGACAGTAGATACAAACACTGTTTGAGCATGTTTTAAATTTAATTTCAGAGCATGTGAACTGTGGGCATGCAGAAGATGGGACACAAATATAGGAGCGGAAGACTCAGAGTCAGTGCTGCCACTCCACCTTTGCAACAATGGTGGTTCTCAGTGGCCCTGCAATAAAATTGGTAGGAATTTTTACATCAGAAAACCCCCAAGCATATCACTAGTAGTGCTAATGTATTTCCCCACCCTGCTAACTAAGCTTAAATGATTAGACCAACATCCCCCACCTCCAGTACAAGACTAATAAACATTTTTATAATAACACTGTACTCCCCTTTACAAGCAAGATGACTGTGCCATGTCTGGAAAAATCAGTGGATAAAAATGGTCATGTACTTTTTCAAGAGTTAGTTAAAAAGAATACAAAAGCATCTCATGACATAGCTACCAAAGATGCTACCACACAAATTAAGAATTAAAACTTTTTTTTTTTTTTTTTTAAATAAGGAAGGGGGGGACATTTAGATTTAATTGCACGCAAATGTAGAACAAACAAAACAACCCAAGAAACAAACAGCTTTCCAAAGTATGGAATCTTTCCCTTTCTTAAATACAAATGCAAAATGCATGCTACTGGTTGCAGAAAGGACTATCTTTTTAAGCTAAAAAGTGAGAGATAACATACATCATGCAGGAATCAAAATAAGGAAAGATGACACACAGAAACTAAGGAGTCTTTGCTGTGGGCTACTGTCAATGGAAAGCTCAACTTGACTGTCACAAAGAACAAGCTGTCAGCAATCTCATCACTGATGGTGGTCCAAGGGCTGACTAGCACTGTTCAAACAATGGGTAGGACCAACATGAGAATGGAAGTGGAACCCTAAACGTGCTGGTTGATCCCATCCCATCCATGGTTCCTCCCAATAACATTGTTATGCAGCCTAGCCAGAAATCACTCACATTTCCAAGTGCCCTTAAGCACCCAATTCCTATTGATTTCAATGGGAATTGGGCTTCTAAATGCATTTGTCAGTCTCAGCTTTACTGCCTTTGCACTCCAACAGCAGGGAGAAGCTTTGTACTACACTGTTTTGCTTTAATACCTTTTCAGGAGAAAGGGAGAAAAATCCATGCATGTCTTAGACATGACTCCTGTTCGTTTTGCATGGAGATAACCACATAGCCAGCACAAAAAGATATATCAAGAGGTATATCATTGTGTATGGCTTCTAATAGTAAGTGACAGCACTGGCCGGTTACCAATATATTATCATACTTCTTTCAGAAACTGACAACATAGTCCAGTATTAAGGAAATCCCTATTCTTCTTCTCTTTCTTTCAGACATCTTTGAAAACTAGCTTTAAGGCCTTGCATTTGTGTTAAGTTTAACAGCTATTTTATAAGCAAAATGTATTCAAGTATAGTTACTCTGGCTGTCAAGAAGCTTGATTGCATCAGTTTATAATAACACAATGGAATGTATTTAAGGTGACTGTCTTTAGAGTTATGTTCTGTTAGTGTTCAACTTCCCTTATGAGAGGAGATGATTGAAAAACAAAGAAAAATAGCATATGGCAGCGATTACCAAAATAAACACATACCACATCTTGTTCTGAAACCCTGCATGCTACTCAAGTTACTTTAAGAGTAAAAAGATTAAAAAAAAAAAAGAAAACACATCAATTCCATTAACTGTCTCCCGAGATTTTTTTTTTTTTTTTGCCTGGCAACAGGACATCCTTGCTGGCATTATGAAGATCTGATATTCATTAAGAAAAAGAAAAGAAAAAAACCAACTGTGCTAGAAATCATGAATGTCAAAGAAAATTGAGAATGCTAGCACATGCTGAGTCTTGTTCTCCAGCATATTAGCAGAAATACATTCCAAAACCAGGTTTTACCCTAAGAAACCCTGATTCAGAGTAGAAATTCGTCTTGATGTGGAAACAGAGAGAAATATGCAAAATGATAACCAGTACTTTTAACGCTTAAAGACTTAAATGGCTTATGGACATACCATCACAGACATCACTTATTTTTGCATGCCACAGTGTCATCACAGATCTTCAGCAGTGACAGCTGACTGACAATTTATCTCCTTTTGTATAAATGAGACCTAGCTACTGGTTGGACTACCCTGCTCCCAAGGGCAAAGAATCACAAAAAAAATATCTTTCTTTCTAGGACAAGGACTTGAAAAAGTAGGACTTAAAATGTCATCTGGTCCATTCCTCTACTCCAAGACAGGACTGTTAGAGTTTAAACTCTATTTTGTCATTTTTGAGTCTGTATCTGGAATAGCCTATATCTGATGACTAGAAGATACAAGTGAAACCAAACCTCCCCCATCCCAAAGAAGGTTTCCACCCTGCAAACTAATTACGGAAAAAATATGAAGAGCGATACTCTAGGAGTTGCACTTGAATTACATGGTTTGATCTGTGGGAGGTTATTGTAAGCTGTAGTGTTGTGCCTTGAAAGTGATGCTTTTAATATGAAAATTCCTGAACACAGGAATGCCTAGGTCCACAGGCTTTGCCATTGGCTTACAAAAATTTGCTATACTGTAAGCACATCAGAACAGTTAACAACAATTATCTGATAAAACAATACAGAAAAATACCTGCTTTATTTTCTGCATCTATTAGAAATGTTGTACCAAAGTACAGATATCATTAGACATATAAGCCGACATGTTCAGCTTGCAGGTAAGCAAATATTCCTTTCTCACTAAAGAATAATAGGAATTAATGTTGCTTAATCTATCAGATGACAGAAGTGTCATCTAAGTAAATGGATGCTTTGTGTTCCTCTGAAGACAATGTGATTTTAAGCATGTGTGGAATGAACTTGTTTCCCTTCTGAAGAGATTTATATTTTCTTACAGCAATCCTACAGATTACTTCTATGTAACAAAACCCCCAGAGTGTTAAAAAAAGTAAAGTTAAGCACATTTTCAGAGGCATTCTCCTGTTTAGTCATCACTAGCAACAAAATGATGGCTTTTTGTTAAAGAAGAAATATCACAAATACCATATACAATGAGGTTCCCAAAATGGTAGCTAGCAGCAGCAGAAAACATGCTTTCACTGATGCAAAGACCAAAATCCTAATTAAGAAGGGCAAATTAAATACCATTTTTACTAGCAGCACCTAATATGTACCATAAAAGCATCTTAAAAGCATCTTTGTTCTCTTTTTTTTTCATTCATACGTGCCTGTCCTTTCTGTTCCATTCCTTTTCTTGATGCTCACTCTTGTTACTTTAGTTTTCAGAAATTCTTTCTATAGTTCCACTTCACATTACTTTCAGATCAGCAGACAACTCACTGCCTACCTGTTCTCAAATGACAACCATCTTGTCCTAAAAAACAGCTGAAGAGCAACAGCTAAAAAAAAAAAAAAAAAAAAAGAGAGGGAGACTAAGCGATAGCATGCATTAACTTTCAACTATTTCAGCCGTCTTTAGCACAGCAGCAGGAGGCAATTTGAGATGTTTCCACTGCTGGAAGAGCTGGAGCAGGGGGGGACACTTTTTAGAAGTAAGTTCAAAATTTTTTTATACTATTTCAAAACAAAGTAAAAATGATTAGTTTTACTTTACCATTGCAAAATAATTGTTTAGGATTTACAAAGACCAGTCTGGCCTGGGTTACTGTTTGAAAATATTCCTTACCGGTAAAATCAGTATCATGGCTAATGTGAACCTACACAATCTACTTAGGTCATTTTGTAGCTCATTTCTGCACAAGATTACCATTAAAGTCATAGAAATAATGCTGCTAGATAAGCCAGTGACCCTGCTGTTTCCATGAGCACTTATAAAAATATCCTTCAAAGGAGATTATAAGAAGCCCTGTCGTGTCCCACGCGACATCCTTCTCTCTAAATTGCAGAGACATTGACAGATGGACCACTCAGTGGATAAAGAATTGGTTGGATGGTCACACTCAAAAGAGTTGTGGTCAACAGCTTAATGTCCAAGTGGAGACCAGGGACAAGTGGTAATCCTCAGGGGTCGGTACTGGGATTGGTACTGTTTAACATCTTTGCTGGTGACATGGACACAGGACCAAGTGCACCCTTAGCAAGTTTGCCAATGACACCAAGCTGTGTGGTACGGATGACATGCTAGAGGGGACAGATGCCATCCAGAGGGACCTGGACAGGCTGGAGAGGTGGGACTGTGCAAACATCATGAAGTTCAAGAAGGCCAAGTGCAAGGTCCTGCATGTGGCTCGGGACAATCCCAAGCACAAATACAGTCTGGGCAGAGAATGGATTGAGAGCAGCCCTGAGGAGAAGGACTTGGCAGTTTTGGTTGATGAGAAGCTCAACATGAGTCAACAAAGTGCACTCACAGCCCAGAAGGCCAACTGCATCCTGGACTGCATCAAAAGAAGCATGGCCAGCAGGTCCGAGGGAGGTGATCCCGCCCTCCCCTCTACTCCACTCTCATGAGACCCCACCTGGAGTACTGTATCAGGCTCTGGAGCCCACAACACAAGAAGGACATGGACCTGTGGGAGCAAGTCCAGAGAAGGGCCATGAAGATGATCAGAGGGCTGAAGCACCTTTCCTATGAAGACAGGCTGAGAGTTGGGGTTGTTCAGCCTGGAGAAGAGAAGGCTCCAGGGAAACCTTATAGCAGCCTTCCAGTACCTAAAGGGGGCCTACAGGAAAGGTGGGAGGGACTCCTTATCAGGGAATATAGTGATAGGATGAGGGGTAATGGTTTTAAACTGAAAGAGGGTAGATTTAAATTAGATATTAAGAAGTAATTCTTTACTGTGAGGGTGGTGAGACACTGGAACAGGTTGCCCTGAGAAGCTGTGGATGTCCCATCCCTGGAAGTGTTCAAGGCCAGGTTGGATGTGGCTTTGAGCAACCTGGTCTAGTGGACAGCATCCCTGCCCATGGCAGGAGGGTTGGAACTAGATGATCGAAGACAGATGTGAGAATGTTGAGAGTGGAAAACTGAATTTTACTTGAACTCTTAAGATATGCATATTTACTTTGCTAAGTAAAAGCTCTTCCAAAATACAGATACAGAAAAAATCTAAGTAATATAAACCAGCACAAAAACTATGAGAGAACCACCATGGGCCTAATCCTCCAGGTTTTTGATGATAAATACAGGAATAGGACTGATTTATTTTGTAGTAGGGGGTGGGTAGGGGAAAAGTATTACCAAATATTAAACACTTCCAGGTGCAGCAAGACACAAATTATGCTTACACAACATTTCTATCTACATGCATTTAATTTTATACTTAGAAGTCTTCTATTGCCTTAAAAATGCATACAGAAAATACTACTGCACATATTAGCACAATACTATCAAATAAATATTTTATCCAGCACCAATAAAGGATAAGTACAGCGTGGTCATCAAATTATAAAGGTCATCAATACATATAAGAGATGAAGGCAGAAAGTAGATCCTAATTCCAATCTTCGGACTGCACACACAAGCAATAATTAGCCGGGCTAAAATTTTTGGTAGGAAGGATTAAGGCAACAGACATACACTAAGCTATACAGCTCATCAGAATGAGACACAGAAGAAAGAAAATAACCATTTGACTACTCTGCTTTTTTCCATTTAGAATACAAACTTCAGTTTTCCCTCCCGAGCTCTGCAACACCTTTACACCATCCACTAAAAACACGTCTTGAAAGATCTCCTAAAGGGGAATGGACAGCATTAACACTGATAACCCACCCTGGGGATGAGCCATAATTATTAGCATAGGATTGATGTGGCTTTCATAGATGACACTGTACCATTCTGTATGCTTTTCTACAGCAGAGTAACTGAGACATAATATCTTATTTCAAGAGAGCCACTGAATATATTTGAAGACTTAGAACCTCTCTGAAGGAAAAAAAAAAAAAAACTTGTACATCTTTTCCAAGCTGGGGATTTTTATAGGAAGTGTTCTAGGATGCATGTATTTGATGTATACCATAAGGATGAATACTCATTCAGGCTATTCAGAGAAGCTGTCTGGAATTGGAGGAAGAGCAATGAAGCAGTAAAATAAATGTAAATAAAATGCAAATGAAACATTAAAAATATACATCAATTAGCAGCTTCCTCGGTTGTTGGGTTTTTTTTTTGTTACTGTTGTCTGTTGGAGTACAATCAACTATGATAAAAGTTAAAGTAATCTTTGAACAGACCAACCCTTCCGCACAGTGAAACAGGGATAATTATCCTTCTATTAGTAATGGTGATACCTCATAACTTCCTTACTGCCAGGATAACCTGATCCTATAGAAAGAAGCAGGCATGAAGGGAAGAAAGGAAAAGCAGAAAGGAAATTAAGAAACATAAAACTTTTTAAAAGCAAGGTGACGCAATGTATATTCTGTATGTTTTCTCCCAGCTGCAAATGTCCTGTATGAAGTAGCATTTTTTTTTCCTTTTAAGAAACAAAGTTCTAAACTTCAACAGGAATAAGGCCACCACCAATGCCCACATCCCCAGGTATCCTTTCCTGCTTGCCGACCTTGCTACAGGTCTGCTCTGTTCTCCACTACTCTTTTACTCTTTTCTGTCCACATGTCGTGTCTCATTTTAGCTTTGGAGGGGGTTAACTGTTCACTTCAGCAGCCATTGCCTTCATTGCACTCTTTGCTTTGATTCTGGCCCTTGGATGAGTCTTTTCTTTACCAGCTGCAGTTCTCTCTCATTCTTAGAACCTGAGTGAGGATCTGTTTTTTGTTAGTACTCTGTAAGGTAATCCAGCTACCTACTACTCCTTCTCAAATTAAGTTTTTAACTTATTTTTGTGCTCTTACACAGTGACAGTTCATTCACACAAGTGCTAGTTATTCCTATGCAATAACATTCAACTGTGTCTGTCTCTGCCCTTAACAAATATGTATTGCGCCTTTTGCATACTCAGGAAGACTCACTCATTCCCTGGCACAACCCTAAATATCTACACAACCAGATTTACTCCACACGTTGCCGTACACATGCTGTTTCTGAGCACATTCTTTTGCCCACATTCACTCAATCACACCCTCATCTTCCTCTAGTACTATTCAATTTTTAAAAGCACAAATATATTACTTGCAAGGCTGGAGTTTCAAAGTTTTGTTAGATGCAAATGTGACCAAGTAAAAATGTGGAAGTTCAATGTGTTAAGAAGCTATCTTATGGCTGCAGAAAGAAACGGTAAAGTAGAGTGCACATTAGTGAGTGGTCTCTGAAGTAGAATCATCCAATGGTTCATCTGAAAAGGCAAACGTGAAAGAACATCCTCTTGCAGTTTATATTATATCCACATTTAACAGTTGCTCCACAGCATTCTTACAAAGAAATAATATTATCTAAGAAGTTGGATTCCCATCCAGCTTGTATCTTCAAGTGAAATGAGTTTAGGAGTTTATTTCCTAGATCATGTAAAAGAGAACCTAAAGATATGTCAACCTTTCTTTTTGGTTTTTTTTTAGGACACACTACATATTTAGTTTGCAGCACACTGGCTGTACAGTAGGGGAAAACTGCTGACTATGATGCAAATTTTGCTCCCACCATAGTGTGTTGTCTTGACGTACATCAAAATCTTACTTCTATTGTCAGTTTATGCTGAACTTCAGCTGTTCAGTCATATCTTTCCATTCACTTTTCTCCTAAATATTTATTTTATAAAGCATTACTCAAAAAGAAAATACCTGAAAGGACAGTTTCTTTGTATCATTTTACATTTGAAATTGCATTTAGTATTTTAAGTCTATTCATTCAGAAATACAATGAGGTAACATACTGTGCTTCAAGTTAAAGCTCATAAGGTGGCAAATGCTCAATAGCTATAGGCATGAAAGATCTCTTCAAGTATCTGCCAAGAGAGCAATATTATGCTTTCATCTGTAGAAGTATACAGTCCCTAACATAAGCACAAATTTTACGATACCTTTAGAAATGAGTCTACTGAAGCAGTTTCTCTGCATGAATCAAAATCATTGTAACAGAGAAGCTGGTAAAATAACTAATGTTCCCTTAAAATAAACAAACATCTCTGTATAATGCATGCACATTATATTTAAAAACTCTTTAGGATGGGTAGCGTCAGCATGAATTTTAAATTTGTGTATTAAAGTACTTGTACTACATGTTCATTCTTTGTATTTTAGACTTTATTATATGAGGCCCGTACACTGAGTTCAGCTGAGGACAAATCAAGTGGCAGACATTACTTCATAGTTAAATGGGATTGCTCCACTTTTGTTGAACCAGGAAAGCGCAGAACTGGAGTCCACATAATACAATTAGTATGCCATTTTGCAGTGTTCCAGAATTAAATGGCCTTATCACAGAATCACAGAGTTTCAGAGTTGGAAGGGACCTCTAGAGATCATCTAGTCCAACTCCCCTGCTAAAGCAGGATGGCCTAGAGCACATTACTCAGGACTGCATCCAGGCGGGTCCTGAAAATCTCCAGAGAAGGGGTAATGCTTACAGATCAAACTCACAGCGCTATTACCAAGCATAATCCCAATTCTACAGTTGGATCTTTTCAGGTCACTTTCACATACATGAAGTCCCAAAAGACTTTAGCAGACCTTTGTGAAAGTCCACCTGGCAGCAGCTTAGATATGAATATGACACAAAACTGATACAAAGAGGATAATGCTTCCCAAGGAAAAAAAGATAAAAGATAAAAGGAAACAACATTGGGAAAATTGGAGAAACTCAGGAAAAGGAAGGAGGGGTAAAGGCTAAAAAGCACATGCTTAGCGTTCATATTACAGAATTATAATTCATGTGGTTACTTTTCATTTATTTTACTGGACTCCATTTGGTGGCACTTACGACGCATCTCTAGAAATTATGTGCACTTATGTCAACAATTTTGGTCCTACTATCAGGGGAAAACTAGTACCCAAGTGCAGATTCCAAGTAACCAATTGCAAAATCTGGTTCCAGCCACATTCCAAGGCAAGTATCTTGACTCTAATAGATGATTTCAAAAGACATGTCACCACTTTGAATAGCGACAAATTTGCAGTTGCAAATACAACTGATCTTTTAGCATTTACATAATCAGGATTTGAATTGTGAAGCCTATGCCTTCTAACCATCTAAACTTGATTTGATCCTCAGTCACATGCTAAACCCTATTCCAAATTTAATTCAGACCATAAGATCCTCATGTCTTTTAAAACTCAAAATGACAAGACTTGTAGTAAAGCACTGCCCTAGCTGGGTCAGTCTTGTAAGTTTCTCGCTAATTCTAGCAATCCATGGCATCCTTAAAGGCAGAAGGGAGGCATGATAAACAATGAACCACAGAAATAAGGTCCATAATTGCCATTAGAAAGAAAGAGGCTGTTTGAGACACATTTTATGTTTCCAGTGATGCATTGCTATTGTCACACCTGTCTGTCTTACATACATATAAAGATTCTTTATCTAAACTCTAAAAATAGTAACAGTAAGGCTCAGGAAATAATATAAAAATCAAAAGAAGCCTCATCCTTTTACAATTTTGTCCTTTTATATCCTGTGAGAAGTGTTAAAACTGGCTACAAAAAGTGAAATAAGAAATAAGGTGTTTTCTAAACTCTTGTCCTGGAGTTGTACTTCTGTATATAATTTACATAAATGTAGCTTAAGGACCAAGATACACTGTCTTTTAAGAACTCTTACAGTTTTTTTTCACCTACCCTTTGTCCACAGTGAAAACATTAAATGCTTGTTCAGAAGAATCAATTTTAATTTAATCAGAAATATTACTCATGTATTGCTCTTTTATACCAGTAAAAGCAATATTAAAATCAGTATGGAAAATGAAGCTTTTAAAATAAAATTTTAGTACTGATAATATGCATAACAGTTGAAACTTTATAAGTTCTCTACACTCTCTACACTTGGTCTGTTGAGAATGAGATGGACTGAACACCATCAGTCCATCATGAAAATTCACACACATGCTCACACAAATAAGGAAGCCTTGAGATAAACCTGAAAACATTTTTAGGAAAACATATGATAAATACAGAGCTACAATGTCATAAGATTACACGATCAGTTGTATCTAATTTGGTCAGTGAGGTAAAGTTTTAAAGCTTGCACAAGCACAGTGGAGGTTTGGAATTTGTTGCATTAATTATTTAATTTAATAAGACAACAAATTAAGTAATATAGCAAAAATTAAAAAAAAAAAAGGCAGCCTTCAGATGATTGAAGAGACAATTACAATACAATAGCCAAAAGCTGAAGAGACATAGTTAGTCTATCAATACTAGCAACAGACAAACGCAAAAAATCCTAAAAAGATAAAAAGACTTTCCTCTTCTTCCTGAGAAAGTCTTAATCACTGCAGAAGAGAACATTTTTATCTGTGGAGGAGTCTGAAAAAGCTGGATTTGTTCCCAAATTCAGGAAATAGCAAACTTCAATAAAGCAGTGGACAAACTGTTACTGTGATTCAACTTTACAAGCAATAACAATGCAAAAGGTATTCATTTACAGCATACTTACACTAAACGCCACTCCCATCAATATTTTAACACTTGTCATCAAGAGAAGAGTAAAACCAGAGCCTCATTATACTGAAAGATGTGAAGCTGTTAACACACATCTCAATAAGGAGTTGCATTTCAGAATCAAACACCCCCAGGCTTTGATTTGAAACTGCCCATATTTGTTGTCTCTCAGGACATTGTTCAGTAATATTTACTCAGCTTCTATTGGGAATGAGCAGGAGTTATGATAATGTAGTAACTAACACCTGATTCGCTAACTTCGGGAGGAACTCCAGGAGGAAAACTTGGTTTTACTCTGTATAACTTCATTTTTTAATTTATCTTCCTAAAATTTAGGAGAGATGTTTTAAATTGCTATTAAGAAAAACTACAGCGTTAGTGAATGCATTCTCAAGACTACCTGCATCCATATACCAGACTCCCCTCATATTTGTTGTACGAGGGGAAAAAACCAAATCTTTACAAAGTGATAAACAAACAAGTTTTAAGATACTTATCAAAACATGCAATTTAAATAATTTAATTTCAAATAACAGATATGGATTGTGCCATGAAGAAAAACACTCACTCAGAGCACTGGTCAGAGAAACAGCTAGAAGTTCCCTTCTTGGCTGTTCCTAATTTGGAGCTTACTGGGTCTCAATGCTCCAACCATCTGCCCATTCTGATGATCTTTCTCAAGTATCAATTCTGTCTCAGAGGACCTGGAAAGTTTTCCAGAGTTTGTTTGTCAAAATAAATACAATTTCTCAGTAAAACTTTCTTTTCCAGGGAAAAAAAGAACTTGAAGGAGTCCTAACAAGCTCTAATATATTTTTGTTTTACCCCATCCTCCACATCAATGCAGTTTTATTGTAACCATACACAGAAAACATATTCGCTCAGAAGCTGAGCAACAGAACCCCAAGCATATGGAAATCACTAGGCTAAAATCCAGAGCCACCATAGTGATATCCTACTGCTATCAACATGTAAGTTTATATGCAAATCTTCTGCTTGCCCACAAACTGTCCTTGCACAATTCTCTATGTGCAAAACCAAAACAGGCACACATCTGTGCCTTTGACCCCAGCAGAGCCCTTATGCACAGCTTAAATGCTACCTCCTGCTGGCCCTCTTAACACTAGGACGTTCAACTGTTAAATTGCAAACAGCTCTGATGCATATATTTAGTAAGAGTAGCTAAACCACAGTCTGCAACAAAAGCACTGAAATAAAAGTGATAATACCAGGCCCCACTGTAATTTGGCTCCCAAAGCTGATAACACATTCAGCCATCATATACTCCCTTTAAAACAGAGCAATGATCCGCTTCCATGTCTAGGTATTTTCAAATAGCCCAGAAAGATGATAATGACTAACTGATTAAAAATTGGTGGGGTACCAATTATGAGTCTACTCCACCCATACTAACCTGTAGATCTGATCTTTTTTTGAAGGTTGCTTCATATAAGAAAGGTTAAGCCTGACTAAACACATCAGGGTCAAAAGCCAACATTTTGGAATGAAGCCTTCAGATTAAAACAGTGGAGAGGAACATTCAGGGCTTTTTATTGTGTTATCTGCCACCACACCTTTGCAGTAATCACTTTTTCCAGTACGTTGGTTGAAGCCTGCAACATAACAGCACTGAAAATACTGTTCAGATATTTAAGAAATTGCTATGGTCTACTACCAAGATTTACCTTTGAAATTCAACCAGACAAAAGAGTAAAATTTAAGTGCTGTTTACTTCTCACATGGAATTACCTTTTGTAATTATCTCAAGTATTTCTTGAACTCACAGCTTCCACTCCTATTTAGCCAACTTCTTCAGAAAGCATAGTTTGGCCAAGCCTCCATTGTTTTTCTGCCACAAATTACTACGTTTTTCTACATGGTCAAAAAAGATGTGCATTATCAGACAAGCTCTTCTACTAGATTTATATAGTGTCATATTAGAAATAGACAGGCTCAAATAGTCAGTAACCTGGCTTTACAAACATACAAAAATAAACTTAATAAATAAATGACCTGTTCTGTGGGACTTGAGTTCCAAGTCTAGCTAAGCAGACTTCTGTTAGATTGGGAAAGAAGATTGCTTAAATGGCAGTCTCTCTTTCCGTTTTTGATGCATCTGTTAATAATACAATACAACTACCATTTTATTATTAACCTGGCTTCTAAGAGATAAGCTCTGCCAGAAAGAAATGCATGGTTTTAGGGTAATCCCTCTACCAATTCTTTCCATCACCCCATTGCTGGAAACCACAGGAGATTTAGCCAAACAGAACATGTGCCCATCTCTTGGCAACCAAATTCACAGTCCCATTTCCTCTGTATCTTAAACTCGGACTCTGAAGCAGTTGATATTGGATACAGATTTGCTGCTGCTATGGGAGTAATAACATCTTAACCACAGGGAGACTTCCAAAACAGTTCAGGTATTTTTTCAGCTTTGAGTCAGTGACCATGAAGCTCAACTCCCCAAAACCTAGACGTATTTTACCCTATTTTATTCAGGAAACTGAACAAGGACCAATGACAAGCCTACTCATACTACTACAATCTTTATGGAGCCACACTTATAATTTTAAATGTTTGCGAGTAAAGCAGGATTTCACTGCAATCACTGGAAGGCATAACTTTATCACTGAACAAGCCCAGTAACTCATGTAGTCTCTCCAAACTACATCCACTTACACCAAAAATAGTCTACTACCAGAATTAACTCAAAACTTGAATAACAAGAGTATTATGACAATGAATTCATAACTACAGAGGAGAAAATAGTAAGGACCCCACTGTGAAATGCATTGTTTACAGGAAGAATATTTATGAACATAAAACTAAACAATAGGACATCCCACTAACAAAGCCCTACAGGCAAGGGAGCTTAAACACAAATTTAAGATTACATAATCTCACAGATAATCTGAAATACACAGCCATGATCTTAATTCATACTTACTTATTTAATGAATTCTGGCCAAATCCTTGGGGTTTTATGTTGTCTCTATGATAAAGACAGAGGAATTTTGTATCAGTTAAAAGAAAATCTTCAGGTACTTTTACTGAAATTGAGTATCATCAATCTAGCTTTATTGTAGAAGCCCAATAAAATACGCTAAACAGTTCTGTAAAACACTACTTTTGCTATTTTGCTAAAAAAAGTTCAATTTTAAGCAAATCCAAACCAATCACAATTCACTGAATCAATAAAAGCACACCAAAGTATACAATACTCAATGTATAAAAATAAACATGCTCAGATGTCTACATTCAAATAAACATAGCTGTATTTAATTGCTCTCCCCCTTTTCATTCACTGCTGACTATTATTTACCCCCATATGGGAGCATTTAATGCAAACCCCTATCTTTACTGGGAGGGTCACTCTTACCAGACATCAAAGCAATGCTAACTATACTTTTTCATAAAAGGCAAGATTATAAAGCTGGATTAGCAGACAGTAATTGTGTAATTACATACAGTTCATTCAAGTTGTTCAATGATTAAAAAAAAATATATATTTATTGACAGTTGTAGCAGTGCTCTAGGTTCACCTGAAAATAAGGGAGCCCCGTGGATGGGGAATGCAACCCTTACCATAGCAAGCATGTACGTGTATTGTCTTTAAAATGCATTTTACAACACAGTCAGGAGAAGATCTGGCTCTAAGGGAAAAGACAATGTGCGACTCACTATATAAAAGCTGCTTTATGCAGCAGCATGATTTAGAAATAAATGTGTTCCATTTTTTAAAGTTCTCTGTTCAGTGTTTACCAGAAGAGAGCGTGTGTATGTTTTGGCAAGCTTTTTGCATATTTTTTGGCACTTAAAAGTATTTTAAGACTAATGCTGGCATTTTCATAACTGCTAAATCATTGGAAAGATGACATTTTAAGTTTGCAGGGAAGTTAACATGGCACTGCTCTCATTTGCTTCCTTATAGCTAATCACAGAGCAGTACAAAATCTCAGGAGAATCACTGCTCCCTGCTATTGTATCTTGAGGGAGTGAATCACCTTAAAAAGGAACTAACCTGATGAATACTTACCCCTTTCCGTATACCAAACCTCCTTATATTCAAATACATTTAAGATTTTTTTCTAGGTTTGGGAAAGGTGCTAACCAGTTTGGCTGTCAGGTTAACCTTGCCAACCTCAACGCTAGAGTTACTGTAAGTTCTGCTGAAATGATGACGGGGCCTAGAGCTGCAGGCAGCCTTTCACCAGACTACAATGCAGCTGAACGAGGATTTACTGTTCCAAAAGCCCACACAATGCAGCACTGGAGGGATGCATTCTCAATACACTGTTCGCTCCTGAAGTTTTGGATTTTTGTGCTCGTTTAACTGTTGAATACCAAAGAAATGTTATAACCACAACAGAACAAATGATCATCTAGAATGATGATAACTGAAGACACTGGTTTCCCTAATGGAATACAATTAAATTGTTATGCTATTTGCAGAGGCGAGAAAAAAATCTAAGTATCTATTTCTCTTCAGAGCAAATGTTATGCAGAGGACTGGAAGTACCTCCAAAGAAAATATTTCATTTTTATTAACCATAATAAACTAGGAGTGGAAAAGAAAGTTACATAAAACTTGCCAGAACATAGTTATTGGTTTCTAATCTCAACAATAAATGTAGGTCAAGGGAACTGGAAAATCTAATTACTCTGTAAATTTTTAAACCTGTTTCTTTCTTCTCAAGAAAAAGCAAATTGTTCCCTTGCATTTAAGCAGACTTGTCTTCACTCAATGTGTAACTACAGCTAGGTGGAAAGTTATTTTTGTCTGAATGTAGAGGTGTTAGAACTTCCTTTAAAGTGTCTTTGCATCCTGCATTATTTACACAGCTCTGGTTCACACTTGTACCCAAGGTATCATCAGTTACTTCACAATTACTATTGCTGTAGTGCAAAATCCAGAGACACTCTTCACAAAAACAAACAAAACCTCCACCTCTGTATAAAATCGAACTTAGGTACCACACTGTAGCAGTTCCTTTCAGTAATATATCCCATGCAATCATGGTTTGATAGCCAATATTCATAAACTGTGTTAACAAAATATGAAGCAATGCATCATTACAGAACTACTGTGAATGTGAATATGTGATAGCATTGTAAATGTTAATTATTTACTGATGATTGACTGTTTCATATACAGTTGTTGCTGACTTCTGTGTATAGACAGACCACATAACTTAGACTTACAAGATCAAAAATAAAAAAAAAATACAAAAACCTTGAAGATTCAAGCCTCTGGATGACTCTAAATACCAAGGGCCATTTAAGAATCACTACTCCAAATAAGAAATATCATTTCAGGCATTTAAGATTAATTTCTAGGACAAGGAATCTCAACTTAAAAAAAACAAACAAACCAAAAAAAAAAGCCAAAAAATAAAACCCAACACCTCTCAAAACAAAATCCCTCAAGGTCAAAATCAAAAAACCAAAACATCCCCTCACTTCGCTTTTTAGAATTCATCTGTCATTATTTTTCAGTATTTTTCCATATTCACAAAGCTGGGTTTCTTCTAGTTTGTAAAATAAAAGCCAAATTACATCTAGGTAGAAGCTGGGGCTTTCACAAAAACAATGGGAGCCCCAATGAATTTACACATCACTGGAGCTGTTACTGTTTTTGAGGATACGTGGACTAGAAAACATAACTACAGCCAGCTAACTGACTGGCTTGATTCGAAGAGCTCTCTCTTCCGGCTCTTACCCCTGTGATACGTGACAAAGAAACCATCGAGTTTCACAACAGAGATAGGATTTGTGTGTTGTGTTCTGATTTGGCAGTCAAATGTTTTGTTTGGTTTTGGGGGGTGGGAGGGGTGAGTTGTACAAAGTGGAAAACCTGGCCTAAGCTCATCTGATCTTTGGACACTGTTCTCGTTAAGTATAAATCCTACTTTTGAACTTCCTCCAATTGCGTGAGAGGTGAAGCCTCCCAAACAAAAAAAAAAAAAAAAAAGAGATAATTCAGGAAGAGCCATATTGAAAACTTAAAACATGTTTGTCTTAAAAGGTAAACCCTGAAACAGTAGCTCAAGGAACACCCCAAAGCAAAATGAGTTCTATCATAGTGATCAATTATCACAAGCAGACCAATGGCAAGATGTTTTTAGCTATATGCATTACATGAATTCACATCTATGCTGTGATTTACCTTTAGAACTACACAGAAATACAGCAAAGGTGGCAAGGTCAAACATGTCAAATCTTAGAAATGTTGGTGCAATGACTAACTGTGCAATCTTAATTTGTAGCCCTTGACTTTCATTACCACACTCCCTTTTCTGTATCACGGACAAGTTTATGAATACAAGCATCAAAACCATGTTTTTATTCCTCAGCATTCTCAAAGGTTTCAGATCTCAACCCTTTGAACTCTAAACTAAAAATTTCAGATACTAATTGGGTATTGGTCCTTCCCTCACAAAAAAAAAAAAAGTTTATACTGAATAGGGATCCATTAAATACCTATTAAAATTGTGTGTAGCCTGAGGCCTGCCTAGTGACAGGTAGTAATGAGACCTGGATCTGCACTGAATGAGCAGAAAAAGAAGAAATCTAATCTGCTGGTCCATTTGCTAAGTGGCAAAAGTGGCAGGGGCCTTCTTAAGAAAAATATGCTTATACAAGTAATCAGCGTGTAAAAGCAGATTAAATTTGGAATTTCTTAATCTTTGGGTATTTGACTTTACAGCTTGTTATAACTTTAACAAAATAATATAGTTCAATACAATTGTGCTTTCCCTGCTTTAGCATCCATGGTTTTCAAGCATGATATTGCACTAAGTCATTGCACGCAGTTCATGCTCTGAAGAACAGGCAGCCCACATTTCTCTAAGAACCACAGTAACCAGTGATGATGAACCAATCTCCCTTCAATGCATGCCACAAAAAGTATATAAGGAGTCCAACTTGTTACAGATCAACAAAAGTGTTAAAAAAATATCTTAGGATGAAAAAAATAGGTGTTCTGGAACAGCAAGAAACAAGTAGAGTAGAAGCTTAAAGCACATCGGTCCACTTTAAAGGCACAAAGGAACCTACTCAACATCAGTAATATTCAGGTGAAGGAAAAAGTTTATGAAACAGTTTAGATAGGTGATAAGTACAAGTATTGAAGTGCACACTATGCTTTGTCTGCCAATATAACAAAGCAATCTTTCATGCACAAGCAGTAATTGATTTGATGGCTACTTGCAATTGACGGCAATCCGGGGCCATTCAAAATAGTAGCATTTTCTTGTTTTGCTTTTGGGTTGGGTTTTGCGGGATTTTTTTGATGATAATGAAAACACCCTACCAGATCATAATAAAGGCATGTGGATAGAGCTTTTTCTGGCCTGTCATCAGTGTGGGGAAGGCCTTTTGTCCATCTTTAACTCCTAAATAACGTTATTACCTAAACAAAACAAAATTAAAAATAGCATGGGCTGCCTGCTTTCCCAGCCTGCAAACACCAGTATCTTCTAAAAACAAGTTATTTCAAAGCCGGATTAACTTACAAGGGCAAAGCTATGCTCTCACTGCGCTCCTTGAGAGCCATGTACATCCTCCAGCCCACCGAGCCCCGCAGCCGGGAAAGCCGCCCTTGCCTCGCACACCTACGCCGGGCTGCCTGCCACGGGGGCTGCCCGCAGAGACCGCATCCCTTCCGCGCCCGGAGAGCCGCGCTGGACCAAGGCCCAGCGCCGCTGGAGCGGCGCCTGCGGTAGCTCCGCGGACCCGGCGGGACGGCCGGGCGCCGCTGGCGGCGGGCCCGCTCCCTCCACACGGGGACACCAGGTCGCACAAGCCCGTAGGGGCACAGCCCTTCCCCACCACGCCCGCCACCCCCACCAACTCGGCGGGGTAAGCGCAGCCGGTGGGACTCTGGGGAGTGGTGAGGGGGCGGACCCCGAGTCGCGGCCCGGGCCAGTTCCTGTCAGCCCGCAGCGCTGTGAGGGTGGGGAGCGGGCGGGGGAAGAGACCGGCCTCGCCCCGCCTCACACCAAACCCAGCTCCCCTCAGGGGGAAGCAGGGCCAACCCCCACCCCCGGCGTAGCCCAGCCGCTGACTAAGCACACCCGCCGCCGCGCCGTGACCGGCCTTTTACCTCTCCTCCCCTCCCGCTCCCGGGCCCCGCCCGCCGCCGCGGCCCGCCTCTCCCCCCTCCCCCGCCCCACCTTACCTCGCCCCGCCCCGCCCCCTCCCGCCCGTTTGCCGCGCCCGGCGCCTGCGCGGTGTGGCGCGGCGCGCGCGGGCGCAGGAATGTGCGTTACAGTTAAATAGTGGGCGCAGGGGCGGCCGCCGCGGCGCTTGGAGCCGGTGGGGCGGCGGCTCCTCAGGGACGAGCCGGGCCGGGCCAAGTGGGGCAGCAAGGGGAGCCTCCATGGCGCGGCGCGGCTTCTGGGGCGGTGGCAGCAGCGCGGCGCTGCTGTGACAGGAGCTTGGCAGCCGGGACTGGCCTTCCTCCTGCCCCACTCCCCAACCGGGGGGCCCCGCGCCGGGCGTCCCGGGGGCGCGGCGGCGCTCGGACAGCGGAGCCGTGGCGGCGACGGCGACAGCGGCGGCCGGGAGCAGCCGGCGTGTCACCGCCTCTATGATGAAATTTAAGCCGAACCAGACACGGACGTACGACCGGGAGGGCTACAAGAAGCGGGCGGCGTGCCTCTGCTTCCGCAGCGAGCGGGAGGACGAGGTGAGCCCCGTCGAGCCGCCGCGCACGTGGGGCGGGGGGCGCCGGGCCCGGGCGGAGCTCCCGTTCTGCCCTCACCCGCTGGGGCCGCGTCCCTTTGTCTGACCGGGGGGCGCGGGCCCTTCCCGGGGGACACCCCCCTGCACACACGTAGTCGTACCGGAGCTCCCCCCTGCGACGCGAAAGCCGGGGGGGGGGGGGGGAGGGACCGGCGACAGCGCGGAGCTGTGCGGACCCCCGGCCCCGCAACCTGCGCTGGGAGCGGGGGCGGCGACGGCGGGCGCGGCGGCTCGAGTCGGCGGCGCGGCGCTCCTCTTGCCCACCATCTTGGGGCGGCGCGGCGGGGCGCGGCGCGGGCCCACGTGCGCGGCGCCCGCCTTTGTGCGCGGCCGCGGCCCCGCGCGGCGGGCGGCGCCCCTCGGCGGGGGGGTGGGGAGCAGCTCCCGGGGTGGGATCGGGATCGGTCACCGGCTGCAAGTGCTGGGTTATCCTTTGTGTGCCCACCACGCGCGAAAAACCGGTTAACGTGTAATGGCGCATTGAGGGGCAGGGCGGGGGTTTGCCCTTAAGACGAAGCCGCTGCCGTACTTGGGTGGCATTAAAAAAAAAAAATTTAAAATTTATATTTGGAAAAACTTGGGGGTGCCCCCCCACCCCACCCCGTCGCCCAAGAGAGTAAAATGGTGCTCAAAAATATTTTGTCAAGGAGTTCGGGGGCGGGAGGGGGGGGGGGGCGTTGTTGCGGTTTTGGATGTAGGAGGGTATTTCTCAGCCGGGGTTTTGTGTTGCGGCAGAATATGGGGAGGTGGCAACAAAGTTGTCCTATATTCCTGGCCAAGGTCAATTGCACTGGCCGTTATCTGGAAACTTTGCTGATGATTCCATTGCACAATACCTTTATGGACTGTCTCAGGCTGGAAGCGTACCCTTCCCTAATCTTCGTTTTCATTTTGTTGTTTAATAGCTATAAAGTAACTACAAAGGTTAAGGTTTGGTGTTGGTTTTTTTTTTTCTCTCTTTTTCTATATGCTGGAAGAAGCTAGTGTCCTATCTTATCTAAACTGTCAATTTGGCAAATTTCTTGCATATTTTTAAACATCTAATAAGGAATATACTGCAGTACGGAGAGATCTGATCTCGAAATACTGACCCTTGTGTTTAGGCAAAAATTTTGCATGGTGTTCCGGTATATGCCGTTCCCTGCACGGTATAAATACAGCCTTGGGGTCACACTGATCAGCCTTTCTGAATTTTTATAAAGGAGCAAGGTGCGCAGCAGAAATCTCAGTAGTTCTTGCTAATAGTCTAACTCTTCTTTGGTTTCAGCAGGGCCTCTGATACTCCAGCATGCTTCCCCATTTATGTGTCTTAAGTATTTATCTTCGGATGCTACTCCAGCTCAGGCTCGTTCAGAGTTCCAACACTTGAGCCACTGTTACAGCTTTCCTGCACCAGTTATAGTTGGAGGTTTATTGTTGGGGTCACCTTTGTCAGTGTTTTCCGTTCATTTTTCATTTCCTGCTGCAACTTCTTATATTCTTTTTGAATCTTCTATCCAAATGAGACCACCGATTGCTTCAAAAATTATTTATGCATAAGAACACCTTCCAAGGCTAAGGATAGTAGTAGCACCTTTGCTAGACTGTGGAAGAAGGGTGGATGCCAACACTTGTTGCACTGGAGCGCTTTGGGGTATTGCAGGTGGAGCACCTGTATGGCAGGCATGAAGCTGAGCTTTGGCATTGCGCAAGTAGACACAACTTGAGGATGAAATGAATAGGATAACACCAAGTCAGATTCGCAACATAGATTAAGCGTGTGGAAACAATTCTAATTATTTTCTAGTTAGTCACTTCCAGAAAAGCAATGGCAACATCTTGAAATCGTTCAGCTGTTTCCCAAGTCCCAGCTCCATCTGTATCCATACAGAACCTATTCCTTGGAAGTTTGATGCCTGTCTGCTGTTTGTGACTAACTTGTGTCACCAGCCACGTTCCCCAGTTTGGATGAGACTTGCCTCAGCTGTTTTTAAACACTGTTGTCTTAATATGTTTCTGTGTAGGTCTACTTCAGACTCAACCTAAACATCTTCAGTGTTTCCTTTTCAGTTCTCCAGAGATCGTACCATCAATTTTCAGCTGACCTACGTGTCCAGGGATCTTTAAGTGCAGGGTAACTGCTGCTTTGAAAGAGCACAAAGGCAGTACCGGGGTGACTGGAGGGAGAAGAGAGGAACAGCAGACTCCTGTAGAAGCTATTGGGGGAAAAAATAGTTTTCATAGTTATTTTAACCTATGGGTTTACTACCCTGTAAGCAAAGAGTTGCTAGACATTGGAAGAGAGACAATAGAACAGCCAACTGAAAGCAGTCTTTAGCAATACATTTTGGTTTAGAAGCCTTAAAGCAAGAAATCAAAATCACAACTTTTTTTGGTTTTACTGGAGGTACTGTCTGCAAGACTCTCAGCAGATCACATTCTACTTTTCAACTGGTTAGTTTCTATCTGGATGAATGAGTATCTGCAGCAATCTTCTGATACAAATCTTAGAATTAAATTGTCTTCCTACTTCATTCTGACTCTCTGAAAGGCCAGTCCATATCCAGTTGTGCTTGTGCTTTAGCTTTTTTCCTCCTTTCTTGCACTTAGCTTTCTGACATATCTGCTGTCAGCAGTCATTCCTTTCTTAGCACCTTTTGGATGGACTTGAAGTCTTACAGCCTCGTCTCCTAAAACCAGTTTTCTCTTTTTCTGATCATCATGGTAGCTCTTTCATCCCCCAGTTTGACAGCCGTATTTTTTGAATGTGGGCAACAGTTATGGTTGCCTTAGATGGAATCTCACTGTGTTGTGTAAAAGGTTACTAATACTTCTCTAGCTATACTGGGAAAAAAAACATTGTGATGGGACCCATGTTTGTCATGACTGTAAAGCTGTTGTGTAGTCATCCTGTGATTAGTGGTGGTATCTAAGTCTCTAACTTGTTCCCACCTCATGAACTTTCAACTTGTACCAGAAATTTTTAGTGCCCTGTGCATTAGATTCACGATATGTTCTTCTTAACCAAGTGTGATCCTTCTTCTGCAACTTCAACATGACATTGCCTGTTGATATCATGACTTATGGACACTGCCTCTTAATTTGGAAACTTACAAATTTCAGTAACAGTTTTTTGTGATCATCACCAATGAAAATTGGGACACTCACTAAGACGTTTAATATCTCTATTGTTAATTATCATCTAGCAAAATCTCCTTGTTATGGCTTTTTGGTCTGTTTCCTATCTGTATAGCACTACTTATTCTACCTTCATAGCCTTGTTGAAGCCCATGTTACAGCTGAGTTTTATGGACAGTGAAGCAACACGTCGAGTGAAAAAGACTGTGGTAACAAAGGATATTTGTGATACTCTATTTCCATTCATTTTCTGTTCACTTCTTTTTCTTAATTTGAAACATAGGTGGGCTCTAGAATACTGCTGAGGCAAAACTCAGTCTGGTGGTCCCTGCAGACAGTTTGAAATGCAGCTGTTGAACTCCCGCTCTCCAGCTACAGCACCCTGTCCAATTAGATTTAATGGTCTTTGCTGCCAGACTTAAAAATCGTTGAGTCAGTTCTCTTGGGTGTTGCAGGCTAGAAACTGGGCTTGCCTGCAGTCGTGCAACCTGTCAAAAGCTTCTGCTTTGTCTCGAGAGCTGGTCTTGCAGCTGAAAGCATGTGCTTGTGAGGTGACTGATGGTTGTCCAGACGCACCACTGCAAAAATCCTCCCTTCCTGTTTCTTTCTTCATCTTCGAGTGACTCCACGTATGCCAATTTACTACTATATAGCCCATCTTGGTTTAGATTTTGTAGCCTTCATGCTGTGATATTGTATGATTTTAAAAAAAAAAAAAAAATCCTGGAGGAAACCCAAATAGCCAAATAATGTGGCCAGTAGCTTCAAATTTGGGGGGTTTTGAGTGTTTTAGATCTCTTGGACTACTGTCATTTAAGTGTTGCCTGTTTTGGTCTCTCAGTGCTGTCATTTGGGCTGAGGAGAGCGAGATGTGGCTGGATGTGAGCTTAAGTGCTGGCTCCTTCTGTTGTTCTTAATGGAAATGAAGCAGTAATTGCAGGCACTGTCTGCCCTTTGAACGGAAAAAATTGCTGGAAATAAAGCAAGAGAAGTCCCATGAAAAATGAAAGAAGGCTACGTGGGCATGAAATGCGTGGGGGCTGCAGGCTTTTTGCTTTGAACAAGGCAAGAAGCTGTTAGGTGTGTGCAAAAAGCTGATGGTATTCAGCAGGCTGGGATGGGCCGGTGGATTTGTGCATGTGGAAATGCAAGTCTCTTGAGCAACTAGGAGATACGGATGGCAGCTTTAGGATAAACCCACAGGAGAACCTCTCAGTACTGTGAGGACAGACCGCTTCCACGGGTTGGAATTGCTTGTGTGTTCAGTACTGTGCTAACACTAGTTTTACATAAAATGCTGCTGTCTTAGAGTCTGGGCGGTGGGTGGGCAAGGAAATTCTTACCTCTCAAAGCAGAGAATGAGGCAAGAGCAAATAGTAATAAACATTTTTTTTTCTAGTCATTTGGATAACTTAAACAATTTTAAAAGCTAGTTTAATTTTTCTTCCATCAACTACATATTTAAAAATAACAGCTCATTTATTTGTACAATACCTTGAATATAAAACTTGAGTGCATTCTAATTAATTTGGCATCTGTAACACAGTTTTATGTAATTAAATATAGTATTGAAAGCCCTAGTATTCAGCCAGCAGTTGCTAGTGGCAGATCTAAAAAAATAATTTCAAATGCAAAAAAAAGTCTTCAAGCTTTTCAGTTTTTAATTTTGCCATTTTTGTTGTTCAGCCTTGTACAAGAGATGAAAATAGATGGGAAGGGTTTCCTGTTCCTATTGAGACAGTAGTGAGGGTAACTATTGTTACACACTTATGGGAAATGTAGATTATCTCTCTTTTCCAGTAGCAGGGCATATACTTGCATGTCAATTATTGCCTCTTAATTTTGAGGTAAAAGTTATAGGCCCCTAGTATTGTATCTCCTTTTTGGTCTGATCTAGAGAATTTTATTTCTTAGGCTGTAGAATGTAGAGATTTAAGTAACACTTGTTAGTTCTACCTTGTTCTGGTGGTCACTGTTTTATTACTTTAAAAAATAGTAGTGTTCTGCTGTTTGTTTTTTTTTACAGCTGTTGCTTCATATTAGCAATGGTTTTATTAAAGGATAATAAAGGAAAAAGTGAAATGTTATTTCTATTTGCATCAATCTAAATCATCTGAAAAACAGAAAGATATGTTGTAATGTAACCTGATCTCTAAAACAAGGGCCGAGAAGTGGTCTAGGAATTACTGTAAATAAACTTGCACAGTGGTGAAAGATATTCCATACTTGACTCAGAATTTGTCATTTGGTTTCTTTATCCTTCAGTGTAAGCTCTCAGGTGCAAACACACAGATAATGTGTGCTTTAAAATATAACTTGGAGTATGGCCGTGGCACCATATTTAAGGCTGGTGTGCTCTTCAAAGCTATGTATGGGCTGATACAGGTTACCTAGCTTGCTCTGTGGTTGCCTAATGTAATATAAGCATATTTTAAAATACCAGAGAATACATGTTTCAATCTGCATGCACTTCAGGCATACCGTGGTTTGTACTTTTTCTGTCTCACGTCTCTGCCCTGCTAACATACAGGAGGAATAATGGACATAGGGTGATTACTGCCTTAGTTTTTCCTCAGCATTTTCTTGATGTTTGGACATCATCTGTGTGGTGTAGGAAGGGTATCACTCAAAGTTAAGACCTACAAATAGCTTCCAAAATGGCTCTGATGTTTCTACAGAGACAGTGTGTGCTTACGGTGTATCCCTGTAGGCTTGCATGGTGTTCTGCAGTGGTTTAAGCTTGTGTTAATGTTAATAAAAATAATTGAATCTCAGGTTGCTGTGGTAGGGTTTATATCAGGTAACCAACTTATAAATCACAAATGTCTTATCTTTACTTCCACAGAAAAACAGCTTTCTGCAAGCACTGCATATGCACCTTGTCTTTGTGTTAGGGTCTTTTTTGACAAACTTCATGCTCCCACTGCTGGCAAGCAGTTGCAATTTCGGTGAAGAGGTCTCTGCCATGGCAGGAAATGTCAGTCTTCACTCATGCCTCTTCAGATATTGAAATTGGTCAACCATGAGCTGGTTTCTACTGCAAAACTTCGATTATTTTTTTCCAGTACCGATGGTGTTACTTGTCTATGCCATATGAATGTGTTTAATGGGATGAATAGTTGCCCAAAATGGGCTGAGCAGAGAAGGAAATATAGCTGTACCTGTCTAACATCAGGCTAAGGCGTCCTGCAACAAAACATGTTTTGTGTTTTTTTTCCTGTTTAGGAGAGGCTGTCTTTTTGAACTAGTAATACTTGTAAGTGTTTAGATACTTGAGAAAATGTCCTTTAACTTGCTTACACCATCCTAAGTTTACTTTGAGGATTTAAACAGGTGGCTAAGTTTCTGTTTGAATTGCCCCAGTTAACTTGGTGCTCAAAACTCCCAAGTTACCAGTTTCTGTGAAACAGTAGAGTGGCTGACTTCTTCAGAAATATATACAAATCCTAGCTAGAGAGAGATATGCCTATATGTGTGTGTATATATGCATATATCCCTAGCTAGGATTTGTAGCCATGTTTAAGAAAACATCTTTTGTAGATATGCAAGTCTGCAGACCACAGGTTGATAGACTTTTTTTCCAGTCTTGTTTGTAGAACACTTAAAAAGCTTATTTTAATTAGATAGCTTTCACCAGTTATTCCAACTTGAAGAAAGATGTGTTTGGCTTTGGCCAGCCACTGATTTAATGAAACACTACAATCTGACTTGGTGCTTAAGCACTTCAGTGGAACCAGTCTGATAAACATAAATACTTTCAAACAAATTTTGTCTTCAAAGAGGTATGTTGTTTGTTTGTTTTTTCCGAGTATCTCAAAGACAAAAAAGGCTAAAAGGTAACTGGTACTTGTCAAGAAGTAACCTTGTCATGTCTTTACCTGCAGCTGAATGGTCTTGAAGACTTGGAGCTCTTGTTTCTGACAAGTGCTTGGAAGCTGATCCCTTAGTCAAACAGATTATGTTGCTGAGTAACCGGTAAAGCCCAGTTCTGCTGCTCAAGATTAGGCCATGGTTTCAAGTTACAAAGAAATGGGCAGCAATGCGAGTTTTAGCTCTTTCCCTACTACCTTATGTGTTTTCTCCCTTGGTCTGTGTTGGCAAGTGAAAAGGAAGAAGGACATACTGTAAAGTGGATTGGGGAACTGACCCAGTGTGAGAAGTAAAACTTCTATAGGTACCTGTTTGTGTGGGGTTTTTTTTCAGCCAGGAGTCTCCTGTTGCCCTGTGTCTGGGTGCAAGATCCACACCCTTCGTCGCACCATGAGACCTGTCACATCTGATTTGGGAAGCGTACCAAAACTTAGGGGGAGATCTAATGTTACAGGTGACTTGAGTGCTTGTTGACGTGAGGAAATGTGTTCTGACTGACGTACTATAGTAGTATAGCGCTGTCTGTTCCTGATATGAACACTTTAGCCAAAGAACAAAACAAAGTACTTTAAATAGCTTGGGGAAGGTACTCAAATTCTGAATCACTATAACATGTTAGCCAAAAAGTGAATTTCATGTGAAATAAAATTTATAGAATAATCAAATTTTAATTGCGAGTTCAAGCAAAACTTCTTCTGAAAAAGGCTGATGTTTTTCCGCCCTATTGCCATATAGCCTTAAAATCAGAAGTTCTCAAAGGAAAAATCATTTGCAAATACGATTTTGAAGTCTTATATGCATCTATTTCTTTATCGTTCATCTTCAGAATTCTGGTAAGGTTGCACTGACTGAGATCCAAGTGTCGTGCTGCTGCTTTGAAAAGTGATCTTTACTTAAAGTTTGGAGGATATTTAAGGCTGTATTTAATATATTGTATAGACAGAACCCAGTTTTCTGGGTTGCTTTCAAGATGCTGTGCTCAAGTTAATGAATGTTAGGATTAATGTACTGCTAGTTGTTACGCCATTTCTCTGCTGCTCTGCTAGTTCCTTGTTCATTGAGGCTAAATCTTCTTTTAACCTCCCTTATAGCTGGGGACAGCTCTTCAGTCTATTGTCTGTAAAGTATTTTGCTAGAGGCTCTTGAATTGGCTTAGGGTGATCTGAAATTGGGTAGCTGCAGTCATGCCTTTCTGCCCCAGTTTGTGCAGTGTTGACCCATGTATGGCTGTGTACTGACAGCGTTGAGCATCTGCAGGCTGAAAACTAAGCTTTAATGGTATGGGCTAGTTTTCAGCCAGATCAGCTTCCTGAACTCATTGTGCCACTGTAAGGAAGAAAGCAGAGATGCTGCAGCCTTGACTTTAATTAGCTTTTAAAATGCTGTCTAGTCTGATCCCAAGGGTGTTTTTTTTTTTACTACTCTACAATAACTTTGTGCGCATTACAGGTTAAGAAAAGTCATTTTGAAAACAATTGCAGTAAAGCATGAGGACTATAAGCAATCACTCTACTGAGAATATTCTCAGGAAAGCAAAAGTATGTTCCTTACTAAGTGCTACCTGTGTGGCAATGCTATGGCAAGTTGTAAAGCTCCATTGCATTTTTTTTTTTTACTTTCTAGAATCCAAAAAGAGACAATGACATTCTAAAACAAGGGCACCTATAGGGGAACTGAGAAACTGTTTCAGAACTACTGAAATGATGAGGCAGGGATTCTTAAAATAGCAAAAAGCCTTAGATAAAGGAAATCTCTTAACTACAGTAGCAGGTTGACATGTGCTCTCAGATCTGAGATGTGTGCTTTTGCCTAAGAATTCATACAGTGAATCCTGCAAATATGATCCAGGGTTTGTAAGAGATGCTTTTCCATGGTATTTAATAGTGTTTCTGTGTTGTAGCATTCCAAGTAGTTTCCCAGTGCTCTTAAGGAAGCTCCTGAGCTGAAAACAATTGGAAGTTGGAAGTCTTAGGGAATAGTGAAATACTTCCTGCTCATATTCTTCCCTGAGCATCTGGTTATGGCAGTTTTCAAACAAATCATAGGGCTTGACTGACCATTTTGGCTGTATTTGTGTTAAACCATCTTTATGACTCCTTCAGGTGCTTGTAACTTTGGCAGACCAACCATGTAGACTGAAGTTCTCTATGTTGAGTGTGCTAAGGTAGATTATATTAACTTCCATCAAAGTGGGTCCTGTTCCTCAGAACGGGATGGATTTTTGGAGTTGGATTATTTTTTTTTATGCCTCCTAATGTTTCTGGCACCTGTGGGAACATACAATTTGTTCTCTGTAGTAGCATTTGACACACTGTTTTGTACTTAACAGGTACCTCTTGCTGCCCTTAAGATTTTTCCTATACTTTGACCAGCTTAAAGCTTCTGAAATCGTTCACGTGTACTCAGCTTCACAGAGCTTGGGAGCTAAACCCTTCATCTTCCATGCACCTGCCTTTTCCTTTCCTTCTCTGCACAGTGTTCAATCGTACACCTGAGTGATGTGATGTTCTTTGCAACTGAGCTGCACGTGCTCAGCAGCCTTTTGGGCACAAGGCATTGATTCTGTTCCTCTTGAAAGTTGTTCCTTTTAACTGCCAGTTTTACTAGAGAAAAAGGCAAACTTAGCTATCTCCATTAGGTAATTCAGCCATCAAGTTGGATGTAGCTAGTGGATTAGTGGGGGTGATGAGAGGGGAGAAACTGGAGTGTGCAGTGCATAAGAGAGGAATAGATGTGATTAGGCTGGGAGGAGGGAGCTTACGTGGATACCTAATGACAAATCAGTAGGTTCTGTGGAACTGGAGTGGAACCTGTTCAACTGTAAGTACTTTTTTCCTTGCAAGGAATACATCCACTATGGAAAAATTCCCATCCTGCAGTTGTTTTGTTGTGGGTAACTCTGCTCTCAAGTCAAAGAATCCATCCATCGGGGGTTGCTCTTTCTAGCAATTTTCAACTTTAACCATGATTATTTTTTTAATGTAAGCTGATTTTAATACAGTTATTTTTGTAAGCTGTTAATGCCCCACAGTTAAGGAAGATAGAAAGCAGTAGTATTTTGTATAACCTTGAGTCATTTTCTACCTCTTTGAGTGCTTGATATGGGGGGAAAAAAAAAATAAGGAAGAATAGCTTTTGGTTATAGCTTGTATTACTCTGAGCTGTTGCCATTTTAGTTTTCTGGAATATGTGGCTGCTAACTGTTGCGCAAGTTGCTTTTGACTTGAGAACACTAAATGGGACAAAACTTAGGCATCTTTCTATAGAAATTTTCAGTTGTTTGTCTGCAGGCTTAGCATTTATAGTGAGCAAGTCCCATGATGTCATGTGCCCTGTAATTACCTTTGGGTTTTTGGTTACCTGTATCTTGGTTAAGCATATTGATAGGTGCTTATTACAAGTAGACTGGTTAGCAGTTTCTCTTCCTCACTGCACTCAAAGGTCATTGCTATTATTGGTCTTGAAAACAAGGTAAAAACTTGGCTGGTAAGACTTAGTGGTGGAATTTTCTTTTTCTCGTCTTAGCTGAGTTTTGCAGCTTTACTGCTTCACTTGGCAGTATTGTGGAAAATAATAGCTTTACGTTAGCCTTTGGAGTAAGATAAACAACATTATAACTAGGCAAGCAGATTTGATTCCATTACTCTGGAAATCTTTTGAAGAAGCGAGTCAGTCATCAATAGCAAGGCTTTTCAGAGACATGGGGAGAGCAGTGACCACTTGCAAGTAATACAATACAAGAAATCTCATTCCTGTCTCTGCATTCAGAGATACGGCATACAGATTTCCCTGCATAGTTTGGTGGTTTTCTTCTGAGCCTAATGAGGCTATGATGTAAAATTCAGTGTGCATAGGCCAGAAAAAAATGTAGGTGTGTGAGACTGCAGTCTGTCTTTTTGGTACACAACTGTCATATGTGTGAACATGAACCTCCTCAAAAAAGACTGGATGTCCAGGAAACCTAGACCACTTATTCTCCTGGTTTGCCTACCTTATATTAAGGGAAGATGAATTGCTGGCTTTTTTTCCTGTTGATTTTGCACCTCTTTTTGGCACTTGAGTGCATTGTCAACTGACCACAGCTTTTTAGTGTCTTCATTTTTAAATGATCTGTATATTTACAGCCTAGTCATTCAGGTACTGTGGTATGTGTCTTCTGGCTGCTTACAGATGGAAATACGTGAAAACTACATCCACTGCATGGAATAAAAACCAACAACACACCAAAAACATGCAAATGAGTGCGAGATGGCTTGCTACCCTAACAGAAAGAATCTGTGTGGAGTGCTTTTCAGCCTTACCACACAATCTTGTAATTGCTAGCTATGGTTATCAGCTCTTGGCTTTGGTAGAAATTGATTGCCACTGAATACATTTTTGGTAGCATACCCCAGAAAGGATTCCTCATGCCCTAGTGGCTTCAAATGTTAATGTTACTGGGAGGGAAAAATTGTGCATCTGAAGGTCTTGAGAATATACCTTCGTGTGGTCCCCTGGATTCAGGCTGTAAAAGCACTGGGTTCACAGGAGAATAAAGCATAGAGGGAAAGATGCTTGAGAAAACGCTTCAATTCCCAGGTTAGTGGAGACCTGGATGGTTGCCAAAATGAACTCCCAGGCTGTAACCTTTGGGAGTTTATTGTATGTAAAGCTGTAAAGCCTGTCTACCAGAGTTTATGTATTTTAATGTTGATTACTTGCTAGATGTATTTGTTTCTGCTTTTTAAAAGGGTGATTTAAAACTAATAGATATACAAGCCCAGCTCAATAGACCATTGATCAGGTTGGCAGTAGTCAACTATTACATATAAAGGCATAAAAGATTCCTGGCTTTATGCTACACTGCCAGAACCAGCAACCTGATTTATCCCTTAGTAGTAATTAAGAATTTTGTTTAGCCGTAACTAAACAATGAATGCTGATTAAAACCATTCTACCAAGCTGGGAATGATTTAATGTGATATAATCATCCTTTTGTTCATCATTGTTGCTAGCTTCCACATGACTGCAGCCAGTGCTAGTTTCATCAGCAGAAAGTAATGTGTAATGCTTGTGTCTGGGATCCCACAAGTGAATTCATAACTTGATTTTTACAACTGCTCTTTAAGCATTGCCGATACAGTGGTTCTTTATAGTGATATAGATGCTCCACTTAAGTGTTCAAAAACTTACTCTAAAATTACATTTAGTAGAGCTGTGTACCATCTGGGAATTTTTTGTTAATATCAAAAGATCCTAGGGAAACCACAGGTTGTAAGGATCAGGTTGAGACGCATTTGTGTCTAACCTTGTTGCCTTTGACTATTTCTAGGATTTTAAACAGCTGAATCAAATATTTGAGTTGACTGAAAACATGAACACTTAGATCAAGAATTGTTCTGTACTAAATGAGGTCTTTGCTGCGTTCCTTATTTAGTGTAGGAAAAATTGGGGGGGAAATCAGTACAGTGGAGAATCCTTCAGAGTAGGACAGATCTTGACTGCAGGTAAAATAAACACTACAAGAAGAAAATCTGTCAGATACTGCTCTTCTAGGTGCACCTCAGTATGCACAGGTATTGTTGCGTTCACAAAGGTGTGCAGTCATCATAATTACACTCCACAGTTTCTGTAGCTGAACCTACACTGCATTTCTGAGAGCGCCAAAGGGACGTAGTATAAGTGATAAGCACTTCCCTGTTGCCTTTATCAGGGAATTGTTTTCCTATTTAATCCAGCAGGAGATGAGTTTAAAGGATCATAAAGGTAGTTGGTGAGGACTGGACTGTCACTTCAGTCATCTGGTCCCAGTCAGTACTTTAACCTTTAGACTAAGGTTCTTGTTGCTAGTCTTTTAATTGCTCTTAAAGATTTGAGCACTGACCCCGTCCCTTTGCTCCCCAGAGTTGTCCTTTGACTTTGGGGTAGGGCTTCTGCAAGTATTGCCTGGAATATGAAGTGTGTTACTACAGAGCTGATTGAGTATGTCTTACTAATCGGGATGTGTCTCAAATACAAGTTAAACTGTTTATTTCCATGTGTTCCTGAATGAAGGCCTTATTTTCATCGTCTTTGACTGCAAATTACTCTAAATCTGAGGCATAAGATGTTTTTTGGACAGGTGGCTAAAATCTTTTCAGCTCTGAATATTATGTAGGATGGGTCCTGCAGACAGTGGTTTTTAAATTGGTAGATGTCAATGATATGACCAGGTTATAGAGTCAAGTTAAGTGAAATTGAAGGGAAAAAAAAATGTTATTAAATTTAGAAATCATTTAAAAATCAATGTGTTAGTTTTTCCTCTTACAGAAATGTTAGAAGAAACCAACTTGGACAAGGGCCGATGAAGTACTCTCCTGATAATTTAGTTATGCAATATTGTAAGCATGCCATGCTAGTATAATAGTTCAGTTACTGAAAAGAAGCTTGTCTAAGACTGAAAATTAGAAATATTTTCAAAGGTCCTTTTTTTTTTTTTTTAGCCAAACAATGCCATTTCAGAAGAACTATTTTAACTTCTGTGTGATGAAAATGTCTTAATTTTCACACTTTGTCTATATGACTCTTAAGACTTAGTATTGGAGAATATTGTTATTAGGTTTTTTGTACATCTTTGTTCTTGTGCATATTGTTTTGTGTATTTCTCACATTGTGTCTTAAGCATGTGATGAAAGTGTGTGCAAGGAGATTACAATGACATTGTCTTGACTTAGTTGTATTAAAAAGACTAGATGTTAATAATGTCACTCTTTTTTTTTTATTTCTTGCGACTCCTGATTGCCTATTATATTTCATTTCTAAAGTCTATAATCCATCTGAGCTATATTTAACAGTCATTTGCAATTATTTATAGGTGCTGTTGGTAAGCAGTAGCCGATACCCAGATCAGTGGATTGTACCGGGTGGAGGAATGGAACCAGAAGAAGAACCAGGGGGAGCAGCCGTCAGAGAGGTGTATGAAGAGGTAACAAAAACAAAGCAAAAAAAAAAAAAAAAAAATTCCAGCTGCTTTCTGGTGCTGCTACCTTCAGACAGGAATCAAGAAGAAAGAGGGAATTCTACCTCCTTTATCCAGGATTTGACTGAGACTTCCAAAGTTGTGAAATTCAAAGAACTGCAGTTCTGTATGTTAGAATTGGGGTGTAGTGTGGTGAGGTGAACTAACTAGCTTGCTTCCCAGCACGCTCTTGTTTCATAGCTAAATTTTTGTCTGCTTTTATAAATGCTTACTGGAAGTGCAACTGTGACTTTATGCCAAATGACATATTATAGTAGTGTAGCATTTCTGTGTTTGTTCAGAAAATGTTTGACTTGCACCTTTTCTAGAACAGACTGAAGGTGAACTAACCATTAATGTGTAGCTACATAAGAAAGAGAAATAAACAGACCTTTGAGGAGATTCCAAACTATATGGATTAGGAAGTGATTTATCTGAGCAGATGAGAATTCAACAATAAAAAGGGCTTGTTAAGTACATTTAAGGCTGCTTATCTATAAAAAAAGCACATAGGTATAGTCTGCCTTTCTTTCTCTGCCCCTACTCCTAGTCAAAACAGAGCTTTAAGTCTTGGTGAATTAATGCAGTTTCCCACTAGTACAGCATTTAAATTTCAAATTCAAAATTCTGGGGTTTTTTACCTTGCTATTTATTTTTCCTAGGCAAACTGTTACAAATGTTAAGTGTTACTTACAGCCAGGACTGTAAGCCAAATAGAACTTCAAGAAAGATCAGAGTCGCTTGATTTAGCTAGAAATTATGCAGTGCAGAAGTGACCACAGATCAACTCTTAATTCTTTATATCATATTTCTTAAATAGAAGGTAGAAGGTTTTGCAGAAAGCAGATGCATCCTGGCAAGTGAGTGAACTACAGATTTCTGCTAGTCTTAAACAGTTTTCTGATCCCAGTTTGACTACTGCTATTCACAAAACACACTAATATTGTTGCTAATTAGTATGTATAATGACTTTTTATTAGCTGTGCTATCTAGTGGTTTAGCTTGTTTACCCTTAAGGCTGGTTCTGCTGGTTTGTAGAAGCTTGGGAACTTAATGTAGATGCAACTTGCACCAAATGCTGCCTGCTATTTGGTGTCAAATGAGATCTCTTGTGAACTGTGATTCAGTGACCCTCTTCCCCTCTTACACGTACAACAGACTAGTTCATCATCAATGCTCTTAGCAGCCTTCATGCAGCAGGGCTCAAGCATAAATAAGCCTCACTGATACAGAGTTATTCCAAACTTTCTGTCTGTGTCCAGGTTTGCTGGGGGAGCCCATTTCAAGCTGCCCAGGACATACTCAGACAAGTGCTCATGTATTTCTAAAAGTAAAGGAGGTAGCCACAAGGCAGTCCATTTGAAAGGAGCAAAAAATTAGGATTCTAGGAATGAGTCGGCAAAGATTTAGGCTTCTAGGCAGTCATAGCACCTCTGGGGAAAGTCTTGGCACTTGCCACTGTCACGAGTTGATGGGTGGGATTAAAAAGCACAGGATCACTGCATCTTGTGAATGCTGGTAGTGTTAATTGCTGATCTGACCTAAGGCACAGTCTGAGATGAGGGATGGTAAAATCTCATCTCGGTGTCAAACCAGAGCTGACTGAACTATGGTCCCATATGTTTTTGGTTTTGTTTTCTTTGGTGGTGAAGAATGGATTGTCTTGAAGAGACCTGTCTGCAGTTAATATGTCATCAAAGTTGCTGTGGGCGTTTGACCACCACTCAGGTGCCTGAATGGTCTACTGTCTCAGCTTGCAGGGAATGCAGTGCTACACACAAAGCTCTCGGGCTGACTTCCTAGCAAAGTAGTGTAGCAGTGAGTTGTGACCTGGGGGCTGATAACTAGTTTTCTGCTACACATGGTTCTGCCCTGAGAATATTCTGAGGAACACTTCCAAGTCCTGGCTTTGCTGGAGCTCTGCTTGCAAATTTCTGCAGTGGTGCAGTGGATGGGCCATGAGTGGTGGAGAAGGTTAAGCTGGGATAGACGAGGAATGGGTATAGAATATTACTGGATGATACATCATATAGTATAAACTTAGTACAAATTTCTCTGTTAATGTAAAAGCCCAAGAGTGCATGCAGTGCCCAGACACTGTGGACTTCTCTGGTTCATACAGATACCAAAATGTTAGATGTTTCTGATTTATCTTTTTTCCCTCTGCACATGCTTTCACACCAGCCAGTGGGGGGGAAGAGCAAATCAGACAGTGAAAAATAGGAGTACTTGCTGTTATGAAGTGAAGCAGTCCTTCCATAGCTCAGTGTTGTTCTTGCCCTCACTTCTTTCTCAGGGCAAAGCAAGAGACTTTCCCTACATCATGGTGGGTCTGGTCAAGAATTGCAGTACTCGCCAACCCTAGGCCGGTTTGAATCCTGAAGATAGAGGTCAACCTCCTTTACTCATACACAGAGCTCTTTTTTTGATCATGTTTTGTTGAAGTGCTGTCACACAAAGCGACTCTTAAAACCAGCTACATATAAATGTCGTTTAGGCAAATGCTTTGATTACCTTTCGGTGTATTGTACGTGCCATGGTTTAACCCCAGCCAGCAGCTAGAATCATGCAGCTGCTCCCTCACTCCTCCCTAAGTGGGATGAGGGAGAGAATCAGAAAAGTGGGGAAAAACTCATGGGTTGAGGTAAAGACAGTTTAATAGGTAGGGCAAAAGCTGTGCACACAAGCAAAGCAAAACAAGGAATTAATTTCACTGCTTCCCATCGGCAGGCAGGTGTTCAGCCATCTCCAGGAAAGCAGGGCTGTATCACACGTAATGGTTACTTGGGAAGACAAACGCCATAGCTCTAAATGCCCCCTCTCCCCCCTCCCCCGCCTTTTCCCCCAGCTTTATATGTTGAGCATGATGTCATATGGCATGGAATATCCCTCTGGTCAGTTGGGGTCAGCTGTCCCAGCTGTGTCCCCTACCAACTTCTTGTGTACTCTGTCTACTCACTGGTGGGGCAGTGCGAAGGGCAGAAAAGGCCTTGAGAGCTTAGCAACACCCAAACCCACCAGTGTGCCATCAACACTCTTTCTCATCCCAAATCCAAAACATAGCGCTATACCCAGCTGCTAGCAAGAAAGTTAACTCCATCCCAGCTGAAACCATTGACAGTCTGTTAAGCTGTTCTGTAGCTGCTTAGAATATGTGTTGTCATCAAAATTTCAGTAAGAGGCTTTATGATAGAAAAGCTGCATGTTGTAAATGACTCAAAAAAATACCAACATCATCAGTGTTTGTACACCGCAAGAGAAACTATTTCTAAAGGTAAAGAAAAGAACCCACCAAATAAGAAGCTCTTGCGTGGTGCTAGCACAGGGGTATTTTGCTCCATAGTTAAACCAATTTTTATTCACTTTTACTCCAGTGGCTATGCTTTTTTTTATTATGGTCTTTAGTAAGACACAAACTGCCAGCTGTATTCAGCTCTGAGCTGTGTTTGCAAATGCATAAAGATTTTTCAAAGGTAGGGTCTTTAATAAGCAAAAATCATTTGGTGACACTTGTTCTACAGCTTCGGAGTTTCTGGGGTTTGATAGCTTGTGTAGCTAATGAGCGTTAAAAGCTCATATCTTAAAGTAGAATATTCTTAAGCTACAGGCTGAACCTTGTGTGCTGCCACTAGACTGCAAAGTGACATTTTTAAAGAAAAGCCAGAGTGGTGTTCAGGGTTTTGATTTGAGCCATGGAAATTCATACTAACCTTTCTAGAGATGCATGTCCTTTCTATTTTTGTACTAAGGTCAATGTCACCTGGCAAGCTGGTTACAGTACAGTGAACTGTTACGAGTTTGTGAATGAATAAACTTCATCGGAGGCACACTGTGGCACTGGTTTGAACTGTTTCTTCAGTATTGGGTTATGCACAAACTAAGCATCGTTTTCCATTAATTTATTAAAATGGAGAAATCGGTAGTGGGAGTTGTAATGACGTTTCTTAATGAATGGTAGGAGTGCTAATAGCTCAAAATATAATAGCCCACTGACTCTAAATATCCCTCACTTTCCCGCCAACAGTCATGTAATTAAAATCCTTGTTTTAAAACCCAAGCGAAGATCTTTGTAGTCAAATCTGTATGCACTGCAGTTGTCCCATAGCCTGTCTGCCTGTGTGCATGACTCCAAGCTTCTTCTTTTTTTATCCTTAAGTTCTGTTCATGATGGTGACTTGGGTTTTTACCTCTACTAAATGTTTAGTATGAATTTCAATTAAGCTTGTCTGTCACTTCATGGATTACAGTAATTAAGATAACCGGTCAAGTTCCTTTGGTACAGTGTTTTTCCAAACCTCAAAGTAGAGTAGCAAAATGAAGTTAGGGTATAAAGCAATCCCAGAAAGGTATTAAACCTCATGTAAATGAGGAGCTACTCTGTTAATGAATTTGGAGCTTAATCTTTAATTGAGTAGTGTGAAAGATGGAAATAAGAGTTGTTTGCACATGTGGTGTTCAAAGAGAAATATGACACAAATAATAAGGGTGACAAGCTGATGATGTCCAGCCTCTTAAATGGAAGGAGCACCCTCCCACTCCCTTTTCTTCCTGCATCTCACCAAAGAAATGAGACTTTTGCTTTGTTTGTACTTAGTAGTATATTGAAATGCCTACCAAAAAGCATGCAGTCCTTCCAGACCTGTGTGAATATAGCTTCTGAGAAGGAGAGGCTGATCCTGGAGGTTAATCTGCTGCAACAAGTGAAAATGGCAGTAATATTACCTAAGACCTCTTGCAGGAAATAGAGGAATCTGTTCCAGTGGGCATCTAATATTTGCAAAACGATTGGGTGTTAGGACTAGGTAGACTAGGAAGATAGTTTAAAAAATAAATAAAACCTCATTTCAGCTGCAAGATTGCGGCAGGTACAATGAAACCCTTTGGGTTTTATAAGAGTATGCCAGAAAGGGCAGGAATAGCCTTCAGGAGCCTAGCCATTAAAGTACTATCCAACAGATCCCACAGTTAAAAATAACTCTTAAATCTTTCAGATTTTAACCAACTTTCTGCTCTGGTAGACTGTTAGCCTAAGAATTAAACTGCAGCGTGACTCTTGCTCCATCTACAGGACACAAAAGGCAAGTCTGACTGCACATAGGTGTCTGTAGTATGGCTGGAGCTGCCAACAGTGAAGGACCTCCAGGCCAGAAAGATTATGGGATGAAGTGGCCATATTTTTCTCTTGGCATTGGATTTAGACTAATATGTGCATGAATTCACATTTGAGACCTTGTTGACATAGTACTCATAGACTTCCTTAGGGAATCCTTCTGGGGAGGTGTAGCACTTAATTCAACAGCTTGTCTGCCAAAAGAAATGCTGTTTTTTCAGGCTTTTCTCTCAAAGTTTAGACTGTCTCACTTGCTTATTGGAGCCTATAGGATTTTGTTTACTTAAAATACAGTTCTTTAAACAGCCATGGGCACATCATGGTCAAAGGAGACAAAATGGTGTAAAGTCTAAGAACTTAACCAGTGTATTGGATTAGAAGCTTATGATTAGGAAAGTGGGAACTTTATTTGACTTTCTAGGGAAAAGGCTGAAGCATTTCTTGGTCCTCTAGCACTTAATTTTGACACGTTTTGGAGGAACTATGTTAAGGTGAGAACCTGGAGGAAATATTTCTGTTAGCAAAAGCACTTTAAAAAAAAAATCACAGTAAATTTAATGGTACTTCTTAAACTGTGAAGATGATTCAGTTCAATATGTTACTTTTGGAGAAAAGTCATGAGACCCTAGTTACCACCGTTTTATACTTTTTTGTGTAGAAGTTTCAAAAGACACTACAGTTTGCGGGAATGATGCTACATTTTGGAAGCCCATATCTTTGCCTAAAGAGTAACTAGGCATCAGTGACAGTAATCACATTGACATAGCAACATCTTTTTGCACAAAAGCTTCATTACAAGCTTTGGGGAATTTTTACACTTAACGTAATAGAGTGCTTTTAGTTGTTTCCTTCAGAATTACTCAGCTAAGAGTATTTGTTTAAACCAGTGACTTACTTAGAGGGAGAATAGAGAAGCTTTTAAGTAAATTCCACTTAGAGTAACACTGACGATAAAGTCACATTGTGACTATGGGGTACTAGTAAGTTGAAAAAACTTCTCTATGAAAGCTGTTCCGCATTGGTAAACTTACCTGGTCAGTGTTTGAGCGGTTTGTTGGCTATCAGTTAATTGTCAAAGTCCTGCTCAGCAGTTCAGAGGCGGCCTCCTGCATGTCTCCAGGGCGAGTGTCTTTGTCCTTCAACAGTCCTGTTGCCATATACCTGCCTTTAAAAAAATCTGTGTGATGTAAATAAGGCCTTGGCTAGGACTTCTTAAAGAGTTCTAAAATCTTGAAAGTTTTTTGGGTTGGTTTGAGAAACCTGCAGAGTCTATACTGGGCTTTCTGTCATGCTGTTAAGCTGTATCTTGCCATATCTTTAAGGATATTAAACAATCTTGTTCTTTCCAGCGACTTTAGGGAAGAAATGAAGAAATTGCAAAACTTGTGCAGCTAAAACCGCACACTTGGACACCTGAAGTATTAAAAAAAGACTAAGCCCAGAGATTCATATTGTTACTTTTGATGGAATAGGATGATGGGAAAATGCTATTTTAGTTATTTAGTTTGCCACAAAGTAGAAACCTTAAAGGATACAGCCATTCCTAGATATTGCTGCTGGAGAAGAAAGGCAAGAATTGGGGACAGAAGCATAAGTTTGTAGCCTTTTAGGTTCTGTTTCACTTTTTTAAAAGATACTGTAACGTTGAGGAAATTAGAACTGATTGGTGAAACTTAAACATTTTTTCAGCACATGTTCCTTTAGGCTAATGAATGCTTTTTCATTACCCAGTATAAAACACAAGGAGTCTTTAGTGCCTGTTGTGGCATAGCTGACCATTTTAGGTCAAAATAAGGGTCTGTCACTTTCATAATTAATGTGCTGCCTAATCAGTTATCCAGCAGGTCCAGTTATGTATTTCAGCTTCATGAGCTCTAACAGGTATCTCTGCCATCACAGCAGATGACCAGAAGAATATTGCATGTAGTCTTGCATTAACTTTAGGCTAGCTGTTGCTCTAGATCAGCAAAATGCTTGTTGAGTTGCAGGGGCTGTGATCAGACTTCCTTCATCAAAACTGCTTAATAAATAACACCAGCCATCTGCTTTCTTTAAAAAGAAAGACACAGAAAACATTCACTTGTAAGATCTTGATTTGACTTACTGCTAAAGCCTGCCCAGTTGTCTGTCAAAGTTACTCATTAAAATGTAATTAAGATCCATATGGTCCTTTATATAAAGATATAAGACATCAGTAGCTTTCTTTGGTTAAAGCTGGAAACAAAGACTGAAGGCTGGAAAATGTCATCTTAGCGCTAAGAAGCTCTATTTTAAATATCGGTTATACAACAAGACCAAAAAAATCTAAATATGGCTTTGTCTACCAGTAGACTACATATGCTTTTATGTCTCAGGCATATGGACTTGGATTTGCTTAGAATAAATGGGTGATCATAAACTACTTCTTTTGGAAGAGGCATTATATATTGCTTCTGGAAAAACAAATCCTAGAGTCTTAGAACATAAAGACCACCTTAACTGTATTGATAAAATTTACTAAGCGCAGGTTGATACACACAGGGGTTGTTTTAAAACATTGGAGTGAAACTCTAAATTCAAAGCCTTTTCTAATGCTACTAAAAGGAAAAAAGAATTAAAACCTGTTTCTAGAGAATTGGGGATATAAATTTGGGTTTAAGCTTACATGCCAAAAGCTACACTTTCATAGGAAAACCAGCATACATTAAGTTGTTATGCTACAATATCCACCCAGAAACCTAAATTTTAACTTGTTATTGTATTTTGAAGACTTGGACTTGGAGTTGTAATGATTCCTTCTCTAGACTTATTACTATACTACTTTAAATTCTCTCTTGTCCTATATAATTCCCTGGATTATTTCAGTATTAGATGTCATTTATCGCTTTAATAAAATACAGTATGCAAAGAACATGGTAAGTAAACCAGTATATTATTCTGAAAACTTGAAAGATTTATGCATTCTTTGATCCACTCATTAGGACAAGCTTTTGTGTTCTAATGCTCAAAATACTCTAAAACTAGAAACTCCAGAAGCAATGTAGAACTGTCTAATTAAAACTTATGTTAAAACACTTGGTTAAATAACACTAATAAGGAGGAGTAATTCACTTATGCTGATGTAGGAGGCTAGTACTGGTATTTTAGTTTGACTTTTTTTTTTTTTTTTTTTTTTAAATTAAGAAGCACATGTTAACACTTTTTCCTGTTTGTTTTGTAGGCTGGAGTAAAGGGAAAGCTAGGGAGACTGCTTGGGATATTTGAGGTGAGCTACTTCTTTTACCTATTAAAAACAATGTTCTTTCTTTCTGAGAGTTGATAAACTACTGAAACTTAACATCTGCACAGCAGAATCAGACTTAAGAACTTAAGTATTACCTGTCTTTAATTTTGCAATGCTACTGGAAATGCTACAGTAGATAGGTGTTTTCCTTTAGTTGTTACATGATGTGTGAAGGTTTGACTAGGAAGGTTTTAAAGTGCTTAGAACTTTCCTGGAAAGATTAAATTAGTGCTCAGGCAATATCTAGATTTTTTTTTTTTTTTAAGTGAAACAAACATTGGTAAATCTAGGATTTCTGAAATGTCACACATGCCTTTTTTGGGGTAATATTCTGAGTTTTTCTCTCTTGATTAGATTTTGCTGAAGTAACTTGCCAACTTTCACACACCTAAATTGATAGTCTGTATATGAAGTATCTCATTATAGCTTTGATTCACTAAAAAAACTAATGCTCTGGATTACACGTAAACCTAACCTTTTGCAATACCATGTAGTTCAAAACTTGTATTTCATAGTGTAAACATCAGACTCTGAACTACTGGCAGCACGAGGATGCATCCTAGGTGTAACTTTTTTTTTTAAGTGTTGGCATTGCCCACTGCTCAGGTTCTAGGCAGGAGTAGACTGTAGAAATGTAGGTGTGAATCTACCAATCATGATACATCCAACGTTATTATGTTGTGCTGTATGATGGATGAGAGTGGAAGTCCCTTAGTCTAGTAGTTAGGTATGAATCTTCACAGTTTAATTATAAAAGCAACTTTTGAAGGCAGTGTATTCCTGATAGGTATTTCCTATGTGAAATATTACTTGGTCATGTATGACTACTTGATACAGTGCTAAAGGTGTTCCCATTGTGAAATATGGAAACCATGACAAAATTGGAGAAGTTCCTGTTTGTAATTAGTTGCGTTCACTATACCTGTACCCTTTTTCTGATCTGTTTTGGGTTTATGAATACACCCGGATGGTCCTACACAGTAAAAACTTGTCTGTTTTTAACTCTGCTGGTTAGTCTGCAGAAGTATTAAATATTTTTCCAACCCAGACCAAATAAAGACAGGATACCTGTCATCTTGTTACCTTAAAACAGGGGCTGCAAGGAATGATGATTCTTTGGTACTTCAGCTGCCTGTTCTTCTGAAGCTATCTACCACCATCTAGACCAGACGAGATAAAATGTGTTGAGTGGCACTTCTGTACGTTACTGCTAATTTAAATCAAGGCCCTAGTTCAGTTTTACAACGTGGCCCTACAAACAGTTGGTAGTACTGTTGAGGGGACCACACATTGCAACCCGGAGATGGGGGTAAAGAGAAAATGGAAATGATGTTGCTGCTGAGTCCTTGTGTTCTGGAACTACAGCCAGAAATGCTTTTTTATTTTTAATAGATGTATTTACTCCCTTTAATAGTGATATTGACAAACAGCTGTCTTGAAGTATTTTTATTTCCTAGTAAAGCACAACAGTTTAAAATTATACTAAGCTTGTAGCGAAACAGAGTTAAGTAGGAATGTTTATTGGCACAAGGATAAAACCATCTGTAAGGGGAGCTAGGACATAACATCTCTTGGTTCTTAATATAGTTGTAATCGTAGATGGTTGTGGGTTTTCTAGGAGCTCAGTTCTTTTCCAAGGGGTGGTATGGTTTGGTTAGTGGGGGGCAGCACCTTTTAAGAGCGGGCTGGTAGCCCGCTTTGGAGCGAGCAGGGAATAATGTCTACACGGAGCTCGCGTGGACTGGCTGCAGCACAGCAACCCTGCCCTGGGCAGACTACCTCTGTCTTTGGCTTGCTGTGTTCAAAAGGTGTATGCTTTCTAAATAGGTGGTTAGTGCTGCTAATACGGCAAACCTGGCGAGTGAACAGATGGTAATGATTTTCGTGTTTGTCGTGATTGCAAACATAGGCTATTTAACTTGCCTGACTGACCGAAACTTTATAGCCAGCATTGCGTAGATGATCTGGCTATGTGATATAGTGGTTCCATCTTGCAAACGTTTTTTGAGTAACCTTTCATCTAGGAACATGAGTTGCCGGAACAGTTTTAGCAAATGCCCTCTGCTGTGGTAACTTAGAACATACATAAAAGATAAGTAATGGGCAGTACTAGTAGACAACTGCTAATATTAACTGGATGACCAAGAACATAGTTTGGTCCCAACTTTACAGTCTTCAAATTTGCTTGGGTTGTGGGTTTTTTTTTTTTTAGCCTAGTAAAATAGAATAGCTGCTGTTTCAAATAAAACTTCAGTTTTCCCATCCTTTTGGGCCTACTCAGTACAGATGTTCATTTAGTGAAAATCAAAGCCAGGTTTTGCTGGCAAGTATCGTTCAGAGGTGAGTGATTTCTAATCTTATAGTTGTGGTAAGTCTGTAAGTTATTTTTTGCTGAGAATTAAAACGTCTACTTCTAATATTCAAGCAGAACCAGGATCGGAAGCATAGGACGTATGTTTATGTTCTTACTGTGACGGAAATACTGGAAGACTGGGAGGATTCTGTTAATATAGGTAAACCTGTGTCTTCATCTGCTACACTTAAAATGTATTAAGCAAACTTCTTTCATTTTCTGAAGCAATTTGTATAATAACTCTGGGGGAAATAGTAATTCTGTTCTATAAACTGAAATTACTGGAAATTGTGATGCTGCTCTTTGCTTTCGTACACGTATAACTAGGGTAGCTTCCAAAATACTGTGTTACTCTTGAGTTATATTAATTACGATATTCTAAGTATTAAGATGGAATAAACTATATTACTAGTTGCTGATACAGCTCATAATTTTGTTTTTAGGCCAAATATTGTACTGATTAATTATTTCTTTCCTTCAAAAGTAGAGTGTTTTGCTGTCTGATACTCTAGGGTGTTTTTAAAAATGTCTTTGGAAAAAAGTTTGGAAAGCTTCCCCTGATTTTCCTGGGAGGGAGGGAAAAAAAATCACTAGTATTTAGTTTCACCTTAGCCTTACTTTTCAGCAGGGACAGTGCTGACCTTAAGAGGTTCCTATATATACATCTGTGTTGTACCAATATCATGCAGTTTAGTTACACTAACATATTTCATGATGTTGTATGGATCTTCCACTTTGAATTTAATTAAGTAAACATATTAACTGGGTTTTGTCCTTAAAAAGAAAAAAAAAAAACCACAAACGAAATAGTGTACTTGTCCAGCTGAAATCTGAGTTAACTAAGAACTGGTATAAAAAATGACATCCTACTTTGGTTATGATTTGCCTTTTTCAGGAGGTGGTGCTTTAGGAGTGTCAACATTCACAGACTTAGCACTATTAATCTGAGCAAATGGCACATAACTGTAAAGGTAGTTTCAAAACTGCTTAGGTGTTCAGCTGGAGAGAGAGTGTTTTGTTTCTGATGCTATCAAGTTGTGGAGAGTGCTGCCTATTAATTGCACCTACTTAATACTATTGTTGACCTTGTCTGTAAGTCTTTTCAGAGTCCTCTAATTTTAAAGGAAATCTTTAAAGACCTGTATAAGAAAGACGGTCTTAGGACTATCTTACTAAGATAAGTCTTTGAACTTAAAAAGATCTCTGGTATAAGATATATTATTTTTGAGAACTTAGGGCTAACCTGAGTAACTCCGTACGTGGATATGTTTTGAGTATGGAACGCTGTACCAAGTCATTCTTCTGCTGTAACTGCATGCATGTTCATTCATCAGATTGGTTTTGTGCTAGGCATGACAATGTAGGAAGGCAGTATTAAGTCATTTAAATAATAATACCTTTTCTGTAAGGACTAGGTGAGGCTTTTGGAGCACATGCACAGTCATATGATCTTCTGCCCAGTATCTGCTTCAAGAGAGTTATCTGAAAGGCTTTATTATGACTTCATGTCAGTAAGCTTGCGTGAATCTCTTGTGTTCATGAGCTCTTTCACTGTCTTGTCACTCTGTATCTTTTGACTGACAACTTCAACTTCTAAAGTAAAAGAAACAAGAAGTGAATGATCAGATTAGCAACAAATGGTGCTGTTACAAATCTGTAACTTTTTTTTTTTTTGTGGATTATACTCATTCAGGAAGGAAAAGAGAATGGTTTAAAGTAGAAGATGCAATCAAGGTCCTTCAGTGTCACAAGCCCGTTCATGCAGAGTACTTGGAAAAACTGAAACTGAGCTGTTCACCCACTAATGGAAACTCTGTGGTTCCCCCTCTTCCAGATAATAACTCCTTATATGTCACTTCTGCACAGACTTCTGGGTTGCCCTCTACTGTGAGATAAACATTTGGATTACCTTTTTATTCATGTCATCACAAGGGGAGACGTCTGTGATCACATGTAGGCATCTGTATAACTGTCGATTCTAAGTGAAATATGTGAATGTGTCATAATGTCAAATTTATTTTAACATGTTTTTCCTTTTTAACAATGTAAAATAGTATTTCAGCAAACCAAAGCCATATATGGATTTTTTTAAGATGCCTTAATAGGCCATTTTTAAAAAAAGAAACTTGAGTATATAAATTTCCATATCTGTTAAAATAAAATATGCATCTCAGTGGTGTTCAGCTTATTTAAGACTTGTAAGTTTTAGTCAGTAGTTCCGCAAGAGTACTTGCTTAGAAAAAAGCTTGAGCAAATAGTCTTATACTAAACTCTTACTTGGTATCCACAGATGAAGCGCTAAGATCTTAAGATGGCACTATTTGGGTAAATGGGCGTGTTGAAGGCAGAGATGCATAAGTGTGACTACAATAAAGCACTAAACCACATTCAGCCCATCGAGAGCAAAGGATGCCGACACTAAGCACTGCTTGCCTCAGTTATCCAAAAGGTTGCTTTGTCCTATGCAATCTTCGTGTAATGTGTAACTAGAGCAAGAACAATAACTTTGTCTTGCAACTACCCAAACTATCCACCATACTTTCATTACTTGGCCAGCTGATGAGCTGTCAAAAGACTTGCATGAAAAGCGTTGTAGATCCCTCTTCCCCCAGTTTTTTCCTGTTAGCATTTTGATGCATTTTGTTCACGGTGTAGTTACACTGCAGGTTCCGAAAACTTCTAATCTTCAATTAGAAGATCTTTACTGTAGTGTTCCCGCAGTCTGCTGTCACTTAAAAATGCATAGAGGAAAGTAAGACTTACCCAAGGGGCATCCTTACATTAGAGAGCTCTATTAGCAAGCAAGCCTTGGGGTGTATTGCCCAGCAGGGGCTAGTAGTGCCACCTCCTGGGCTCGGAGACAGGTGGACTAATGGAGAAATAATATTGCTTTATCTTACTCTGAAGGTGTGCTGAAAACCCCAATTTTAAGTTAATTAGTAAATACTTCAGTTTTACTCTTCCAGCATCAATTGCTTTAGCTTCTTGAATTAAAAGCTGTCCTCTTGATAAAACTTAGCTGGAATAAATGAGGTACAGCTGACAGCTTCCCTGTTCTTAATTATTTTCTACTCTTTTCAGTCAAAAAGATGAAAATGAAATACACTGTTGGTCTTAATGTTTTTACCATGGGATTACTCTCTCCTCTATGTGTGTGCGTGTATGGGTTCTTCTACAAGAACACAATCTAACTCATATGAACATCCTAATTTTGAATTTTTTCTAGGATCTAAACCCAACTGTACCTCTTCTATAGCAGGCCAAAAGAGAGGTTGAGGTAGACCACTACCTCACATGTGGAGTTTATTCTGGGTAAAGCTCATTCTCTTACTCAACATTTGAACCTTTGTAAATAGTCCAACTAGTAAATAGTGAGTGTAAAATGGAAAATAAATGTAATTTAAACCTTTTGTTACTCAACACACAAATGGTTAACTTCTACTTTTTTAACACAAATTGTGTAAAATGCTGCTATAAATTAAACTTTTTTGTGCTGTTACACTTTTTTAGGAAAAAATGTTGTTGCCACAAGTTACTCCTTAGAAAACCAATCTTGTGCCATATGTAAATGCATTGAAACTAGGGAGACAGATGATCTGATCTCTTAATGCTGCTCTCTTTGAAGAGGCATAAATACTACTGACAAGAGGCATGAGCCACAAAGCTGAAGACTTCTGAAATGTTGGGTAGGATACTGCTTTCCAATTCCTGTGTCTCCAATTCCAGGCCACTTCCAGAACTGGAAAGAACACACACACAACTCTGTTTGGGGGCACCCAAAGGTGGAAGTATTACCAACAGCTTTTCCCTCCTTTCAGGCATGAGGTGGGGGCAGGGGAAGTAGTGTTGGTATTCCAGTAGCATGCACTCAGTGTGCATACTTTACACTGAACTGAATCCAGATTGGGACACCATTTGCTCGGCTCACTCCCTTAAACTGCATGGTCTATCTGTCAAGAGCACTGTTTTGCCAGGCAAACCAGAAGAAGGTGGAGCTGAGCATGTTGAAGAATGTCTAATCTTCATTAAAATTGTACCAACAGTACGCAAGGGTACCTCTGGCTCTACAGCTGTCTTTAAAAGAGTGAATAATTTAGCTCCCTTTTTTGATCACTCTGATGCTCACTTTTTTGTTCAGTAGTCATTTTAACACTTTAAATTGAGCAAACTTGTACAGGCTTTCTTGTAACAAGATTATATAGAATCTGTGAAAGCTAAAACAGGAATCCCGAATTTGAGTTCTTATTCATAAAAATGCTTCTGTCTCGGTTTCAGATTCTTGGAGTGAAACCAATCCAAGCTTGTATGAGATTCAGTGGTAATGCATGATCTTATTTTGTAACTCTTGAATTATGTATTTGATAATAATGTAAAAATGTACAGTATTGCTGTTGCTAACAAACTCAGAGTTGATTGCCTATAAATATTTTGGTTATTTTTTGGTCACACACATTTGAGCTGTTTAGTAGTGCCAGACAGATACTTTTTTTTTTTTTTTAAACAGCATTTGTTGTATAAATCTCTTCAGTCTCTATGCAACCTTCAGAATGAAGCTCTATTGCTTAGTTTGACTTCTCCCTTTCAAAGATAAACGTTCTGTCAATTGTAAAGGTAAATTGAAAGTACTTCAGTACTACAGGGAACAACTGTAGTCAACAGGCAGCAGTATGGCTTCAGTCCTAATGCAATCTGACGCTGAACTTCAACAGAAAGAATCTGAGTAAAAATCAGAATAGGAAGGCTAAAGTTTTTTCTACAACCTATCAATTTAAATGTAGAAGCATTTTGTCTTTACATGCATCTCTATTTAGATGCATGAGCAGATTTGGGATTTTTCTTATGCTGTAAGTTCTGTACAGTGTATCCAAATCTAGTTCTCCAAAGAAAGGGAAGAGATGGGTTGTCACCTGCGATTTTCAAAAATTCTAGTTTGTACTGCTGCTTTCCCTGGCTGTCATGTTTTGAGGTTATCAAGAGTTAGATTATGGTGGTATCAAATAGAAATAGCCTTAAACTTTAAAACTGTGTGGAGCCAGAATTAAGTGAAACTGATGTGCTTTTAAACACCACAAGAAATACTGAGGTATTGCAGAGAGGCTGTTAAAAGTGAAAAATCTTTTTTTGGTGCTTAGTGCACCCCTGACTTAGCCAAGCATTGGTCTGTTAACAATGTGCTGTGGGAAAAAAAAAAAAAAACTGAGGCAAACACTTGGTTTACTTACCAACATGGTTTGTGAAGTGAAAACTGAAGGGAAGGGGTTGGGGGGTGGGAGGGCAAATTAAGTTGTAAACATTTTGACCTGCTTGCATGGATTTTCTTTAAAGATTGATGTAAGAATTTTGACTTTTTATATTTGAGAAATACCAGAATAAAATCTAAATTAGTCCTGTGGATGATGTCATCATTCCATTGCAAATACTGCAACAGATGTGTTTGTGCAGGAGTCTTCAATCTCATCTAAAATAAACTTGGTTTCATCTGATGTTTCCTACTTCTTGCCTCAGCCTTGTGCTCTAGCTTCATCTGGCCCTGTGGAAGAAGCCCTCTGAAGAGCTTATTCTGACACAACTGTCCCAGCTCATCGTACAGCGCTCTCCCCTGTGACTGTTACCCACACCAATGAGATTTCTGACTCTCTTACTTCCTTTTGCTATTATCGTACCTGCCGCTTGCAGCACACATTCCTGTTTAATATCTGTACAATAACAGTGAGAGCAGCTGCATCAGATCAGACCAAAGGTCCCTCTTGCCCTGTGCCTCATTTTCAGCAGTGCCTGGAGGAATCAGTAAGAACAGGACAGTTGAGTATTTGCCTCAAGTGCTTCACCCATCTACCACCACTGGGGATCTTCCCCAGCCAGACACAGTTTTTGTGCTGTTACAAGGAATGGATTTCTTTTTCCTTGAGCTTCACACCACAACTCCCCTCTTAGAACACAACACATGTCTTTAATGCCCACCCCAGGTATCTACCACCAGCACTGCAGGAGCTGAGCCTGCTGCTACAAACCCACCTCCTCTTGCCTTGTTTTTGAACATGCTTCCTTCTATGTCCTTCTGACAGTGAGCAGATACACTTTCCCCCTCTATGGATGACTTCTGACAAGTTGCCACACATCTTTCTCCAGATTTAAGAGAGTTTTGCCATAGTTGTGTCTGGCTCCTATCAGAATATCTCCCATACATCACATGAAGTTGAAGCACACAAGTAGGAGGAGTAAGTGTGTGTGTGTGTGTGTGTGTGTGTGTGTGTGTGTGTGTGTCAAAACATGACATACAGAGGGAAAAGCAAAATTATTGACTTTTTGAAGACTCAGAAAATTACAAGAATCTTCAAGCTTTAAGTTGAATGTGTTTAGGTTTTTTTTTAAACTTACCTTCTTTCTTTCAGCACTGTTCTGGCCTGAATACAGCTGTGGCATTGTTAGGCACTGCGCGCTCAGCTCAAGTGATGAGCTGTGTCCACATTAGGAGGACAATGCTCTACACAAGCAACGATATCTCCTCTTAACCTGCAAACTCGAGCTGCAGGCACGTCGCTGCTTGTGGCAATCTGAGTGCTCAAGGCTACGCACCAGCCAGAACAATGCTCTCAGACAATTTTCTGTCCCTAAATAAGCAGGAATTGCTGCTCAAAGAGCTAGGTTAGGAAAGCTAGAGACCACTGCATGAGCCTGCTGGAGCATCAGCTGCTATTTGCCTGATGGGCCCACACAGAACTTTCAGCAGCTCTCAGTGGTAGCACTGGTTCCCAGTAATTTTCTCTCATTATTTGTTACCACTAATTCTGTTGGGTGGATGGTATGAAGCAGCAGGTACAGCAATGCACACTGCTGCCCAAAGCCCATCACCTCGCACGCTTGCCCTGCTGTTGGCTTGCCTGCGGCCTGGTGCCTGTTACATCCAGACAGGCTCTGTAACAAGTCTACGGGACTTTTTGCTGCCACTCAACTTGGCTTAGTTCTCCTAAATAACACCTCCTTCTTTCCTGCTTCCTCCGTACCCCACGAGCACAACCTGTCTTTGAATAAGGCAGGCGAACAGCCACAGCAACTGAAGAAAGGAACAGTACCATTAGAATCACCTTACTGTGTCTTATTCTTCTGAGATTAGCCCCCTGTCCTGGTTTGAGGTAAAACAGAACCAATTTTCTGTTCAGTAATTTCACTTTTTAGCTAGGCCTCTTCTAACTACTGTAATTAACAGCATATTGTGCAGAAACTGTTCGCTCTCAGAGCGATAAGACCTATGTCTATAGTTGATGCCAAGGAATGGTATGCAGAGAGGCTCTTGCTTACACTTATTCCCATAACACCCAAAGGCAGCTGACTGAAGTAGAGGGGTCCCACCTGCAGGGAGGAGCGGACAGGACAGGTGACCCAAAACGGACCATGGGTTTATTCTATCCCATCTGCCTCATGCTCAGTATGAAAGCTGAAGGATCAAAGGGTCAGCCCTCTTTCTTCAATGGCCAGCAGCTGAGGAGGACGCTGGCTGTTGTTCTGCCTTCAATCCCGATCCTGAATCCAGATCTGGAATCCAGTTCTCGTCCATCACTGAGTGGAATCTGGGACTTCCCCGGTGCCAGCTGGTGACATGATTGTCATACTGGGAGCTCAATACTGGTTTTGTATATATTTAATTATTGCCTTTTTATTTTACTATTAATATTTTTATTAAAGCAGCTTAGTTTAGAAAACTCCTAAGTCTCTCTCTCTCCCTCCTCTCCTTGCAGAGAGAGGTGGGGGAGAGCATCTGTCATTCATCTCAGTGGCCAGTCCAGCCTAAACCATGACACCTGCCTTTAATAATTGTGCATGGGGCATAAAACCATAAATTTATCAGTACCCATCCTAAGCCTTCAGTGTTACCTGTAATAATGAGTAGCTGATGGTAAAACTTCTGAAGGCAGAGCAGGGATCCGGGCTGAGATGAGCACACCTGCTACAGCAAGCAACAACTGAACATCGCACAGGAAATCCTTCAGATTTGTACCACAGCTTGCAAGCCTGTCTGCAGCACTCACAGACACCTGAACGTGGGTACCTGTCAGGCAGGGAGGTGCAGATTAGACCTGAACCAAAAAAAAAAAAAAAATCCTTCACAGCAGCTCTGAGGGCAAGAGCCCAGCCTACATTGGAATATCTAAAACACTGCAACAAGTACTCCAGTCGGAGATGAGCTTCCCATGTGAAATAATTTATATTTTCCTTTTCAAAAAATAAAAAGGATAATGAAAATCTTTCTGTTACATGCCACACTTGCATCAATGTCTTTATCTGGGAAGGCTCATGTGGTGCAATAGGCAGAAAGGGCAGGTACCGCACTGCCCAGTGCTCCCTAACCTGAGGATTCTTGAGTATTCAGTGCCTCAGTGATGGGCTGATGAAAGGTGACAACTCCCTAGCAACGAACTGAGCTACCCAGATTAGTCATCTTAGGGGATAATTCCCTAACACAGGTCATCCAGTGGGTAGCGTTCAGCTGACAGCTCCCACCACCACTCACCCTTCAAATCAAAGCAGTTTTTATCCTTAGTTCTCTGCCCTGCAGACAAATACAGAATAGTCTACCTGCTCTCACCTAACCCCTTACCCTGAGGGGCATTTATGAAAGCACACAGATAAAGCAGTTAGGCTGCTTGATGCCACTCTTCTAATGTACTTCAGGGCAACATAACAATTAGATATTTTCTTTAAAGTTCTAGCTTTAAAGTTCCACGCTTTGACAGGAAAGGCTGCAATACACAATACAAAATCCATGATAGCAGACGTAGTTAACAACTTCATGCCACGCTCATAATGTAATATGGTTTAGCAAAGCTTAATGCATCTATCAATTTGATTGCACTAGAAACTGTCCAAACTGTGCACTTAAGTAGGAAAGTCTTGTACTAAAACAGACAGGGGGCGGGAAAAGCATCCTCTGAGCTTATGCACCAGATCAGTGTCCTCTGAGGGCTTTAGGACAGAGGTGTTGCTCTTTTCTCCCCAAACAAGGAGGGGGGGGCGGGGGGAGGGGGAAGCCACAGCTATTAGAAAGTGAGTTATGAGAGAAGTTATCAACATTTACCTCCCTTATTTTAATCAATGGTAAGAATGTGAGGAAACTGTATTGCACACCAATAGCAGCCCACTACAGTTAAATGAAGCTCAGTGTCTATATAATGAATAATCACTCTTCCTTTTATTTCAGTGTCATATTACATTACAGTCAAGACATGTTATTGACAAAACCTACCAGACATTTTACTTTTAAGAGTAACCCTCAAAAAAAAAAATCCCAAGAAGGAATGTACATAAATAGAGATGTCACAATTTTTGATGTTACTAGTCCATTAAGATGTTTCACAATAACCTCAATGTGTTGGAAAAACACTTTCTTGAAAGCTACAGAAGCAACGGTTCACTCGGTTTAGACTAAAGTCAGCTAAGATACAAAAAACCTGTTCCATCAGTTCCCAGTGATAATACACTTCACACCCATGACAGAACATGGCTACATGTTGACAGACCACCACTGCACGGTTACACAAAATAAAAGCCTTCCAAATCCTCCTCTTGATCTACAGAAAACTACCACAGAAGTATTTTGCACGTGTGGTTTTAGAGTCCATGCGATAACCCAGGCTCAAGAGCTACGCAGTCACTACCCACACACTAACATACAAAAGGCAGCGTCACCACTCTTGCCCAGGATCTCAGGACTTTTGACACACAGCACCAGCAATGCTAGAGGAAACCCATTTACTGTAAATTTATCCAATGGACAGCCACTAAAAATGGAGATAAAACTAACGGTCCCTAGAATATAGCTGCATTTGCTAACCAGCTGTAATAGTAGATGTAACGGAAGTTACTTCTGAGTTTCAGATAACGGCTGTGAATATACACTGCTTAACTGAGGAAAAAGTTAGATATAACTGGCTTCGAAGAATTTAGTCTAAGTTTCCCACATTCCCCAACATAAGATAGAATAAAATTCCCAGCTTGGCTTTATACAGGGCTCTTAAATTAGGTTTAAATGTTAAATATGTATTATTTAATATATATAATCAACTGTAAAATGATTAAACTTTGCCTGAATAGACCCCACAACAAACACAATTTCGTTTTTAGGAAGCCCATTTAAAGTATCTTTCATCACAACTATCATTTGAAAATACTCTACAGTGTTTTAAAATACAGTATTTTACCTCTCGTTTTACACCACTAATTTCAGATATACCATCACTATGGACTCATATGTTCAAACTCAGACAGCATGGACTTATTTAATAAAATCTCAAATTTGTTAAGATAGTTAAAAAATAACCCAGACGCATACTGGCTGCTGCATACTCAAATGATTCTATAATCCACTTTATTCAGTCACTAGCAAATGGAGGCAGAGGATTTTTTTCTATTAATATATTAACAATATTCCATCAAGAACTTAGTTTTAATTACATCCTCCAATTAGCTGCCAACTCCAGCTGAGTTTTAAGCCCTGAACATACAAATACCTAGCCATCTGCTAAATGACCTTGGGTCTGGATTCATCCCCACCCAGTCTGAAGTTAAATTGTCTGTTTCTCTACCGAAGGAAAGGAAAGCTACTTTCAAAGGGGGTGCATAGGTGGGTCTGACTGTCTCTGGGGGTGCCACTCATTCTTGGACTAGAGAAGGAGCCGAGGAAAACCATGTATGTAGTGTAAGGTAAAGCTTCAAGAGGTAGGTGAAGTGAATCCAGTCTGCCACACAGCTCACGTATTCTCAGCCACCTGTCACAAAAGCTGCCCATGTTAATAATGGCACATGTGGGATGTACACCAGCTAAACCCACGCATGTACTCATTTGTAACGAGAGGCAGGGTTAGTGGGGCTTACCCACTCAGACGAACAATTGTTAAAGCCCTGAACGCAACTTTAGCTTACATTCAACACAGAAATTACTTGTAAAACAGTTCTGGTGGTGTGTGTTTGTTGGGGTTTTTTTATAGCTCAGTCTGGTGAAAAAGCTGAATTCTGAACCAAGTTTGAACCGTGTTACAGAGAGTACTTTGAGGGACAATACCAGTTACTAACCACTGAAAGCACTGTCTGTTGGAAAATGGAGTTTTAATAGATATTCATCTTACATAAGAGCACAATAAATACACCACATTCTATAGAAATTTCAGATGACACCAGAGTAAGAAGAGGTGAAAGAGGGAGAATACCAATAACCATACCCCTGAACTGCATGACAAAACACTCCCTACTGCAACCACTGCAAGCTGTCATCTGTACACCTCAGGCTGGCCTTGCCGAAAGCTTTTAAGTTTCTTTTTTTTTTTTTTTTTAAACATTTCTTTTTGTGAGAGAGAGGGCTTGGGGAAAGGAAGAGAATAGGGATACAAGAAATCAATCCCAGACAAGATGCATACAGAAAAAACAAGGGTGAGAAGGAAGTTTTTAATCACTTTCCTTCCCCCCAGTAAAGAAGCTTTGCTGGTATTTAAGCAGACCAGTAGCTCAAGCAAGTAGCTTAATAAGGCTTGTAGAGAAAACCAGTGGTAGGAGGCGCTAGCTCCAAGTGGTTAAGCAAACATTAGTCAATACACAAGTTGGCTGTAACAGCAGTTCTACACACTGGTATTTCATATTAATAGAGGGCAGGAATTAAAGAAGTTAGTTAGAAAACTGTGTAGCCTAACATCTGATGACAATCAGCAAAGAGAAGTTACGCAGATACTCACAATAGTGCTGTCATTTACTCTCAACCTCCTACTTGATTATAGTTATTTCCATGAAAATGCATATCAATGCATTACTAAAATTACGCTTACAACGGTTACATCAGAGACTTGTTTCTAAGTCACTCCAAATGCAATTTCGTATTAAACTGGCCAAGTAAGGTCACCTACATAACACAAGCTAATAAAAAAAAGTCAGCCAAAAGAAGCAAAAACAAATCTTGTGAATTCCACCGCTTTACTGTTTAATCTGTCAGACTAGTGAAGACAAATTGTCAATTCTGGTTTTTTTTTTTTTTAAATACGATTGTCACATTAGAGAAATGAAAACACAGCAAAATAAACTGTACAAAGGCAAAGTAGAATAACAAAAAATATTTTACTAAAACATAAGATTTACAGGAGATTTTCCAGACAAGCCATACAAAATGGTCACAAGCTTTTTCTTGGAGGGATTTTTCTACACTTGACAGCAGAATCACAATATTATTAGTGAAGGTGATGGATGTTTAATGTTCCCATTTTTTGTTCAAACAATGAAGCTTGTCCATCTACAGCATCTAAGTTAGACTGGGCTAGAGGGTATATTCTAAAGTATAACTGGTTAGCTGCTTTTACCAATGCAATTAGCATCACCATAAAAAGGGAGGAGGAGCCCACAAAATTAAAACAAAAAGCCCCGCAGCTAACCCTGCCTACCTTCATTCACAGTGCTTATACTTAAACCATGATGGGAAAAATGATTAAAAGCAGAGATGTGCTGCTGCTTTTAAACAATTTCACAACAATCCAGATGATACTTCTAGCCTCTGCTCATGCGGTACAATAGTGAATTAGGACAAGACACAGATTTGCTAATGTGCATTTAATCACCAAAGGACTGAAGATGTCTGGGCTTTTATTCTGTAATGTTTCTAAGACTGTGTCCATTAAATGCAAACAAAAAAGGAAGAGGTCTTGGCAGAACAGGAGAAGTGATGCACACTTGATGTTCAAAGCGTATTTAAATATTATTCATGGCATATAGCCTAGTCCATGCTCTGGCTGTAAAGAAAAAGAAACATATTTAAGAAATTATATCTTTTTTAGGCTTTATTAAAGTAATTTGAAATACTTATTCTTAAATATCACTTTTATACCACTGCTGCAAGTATACAAAATATATCCGTTCTGAGATTTAAGTGCGATTTTGAACTCCTATACTATACAAAAGTTGACAGCTGCTGAAGTGGCCCGACTGCAGCGAATCCAACTGTGAAGAGGCATAACATAATAATTCTTTCAATCCATGACAGCCTGCAACAGAAGCAGGTATGGAAGAGACATGCTTTCTGCAACTAGCTAATCTATTCCCTAAGCTTTACACAGAAAAAGCAGTGGCGCGTACTTTTATTTTATCAAAAATCCAAATTAAACATGCTTGCAATTTAGGAACATGAAAACTCAAGATAAACCAGATCAAGAGTGCTTTTCTTCCCGGAGGCCTCACAGACGTGAAAACAGACCACCGCAGGCACATTCAGGCTACTTGGACTATGACTGTATGCAATAATTGCTTCTGCAAGTTGCAGACATCAAACAAGAGGTCAGGATTTAAATCCCCCAACCAATAAGTAATCAGCTACTTCCTAAAGCTAGAAAAAAAGAGTGTAAGATACATCACCTGTTTCTATGGCTTGGGCTTCATTGGTCTTCCATTGCTCAGCTACATCATTTGCTAGTGGATCATCTGGATTGGGAGCGCTTAACAAAGCCTGGATTGATAGCAGAACTGTACGAATCTGCAAAGCTGGGGACCATTTATCTGAAGAGACATTTATAGCAGTATGAAACACCATAGTCTACAGAAATAGTAAGTTTTCCTCTCCCAGATTAAAGAATAAGCAAGGTATTCTTTCAACAAATGAAATCTCTTTTAAGGGTCAATTTACAAGTTTCTGTACTTAATAAGATCAAAAGATGAAAAATAAAGTAGCACTTACCTTTCAAAATATCTAAACATATTCTTCCCAGCTTGTCTACATTAGGATGATAAATTTTGGTCATGAAACGTACTTTAGGAGCTGCCATTGGATATTCTTCTGGAAGGAATAGTTCAAGTTTAAATGTCCCACCCTCAAAGGGGGAATCCTGTGGGCCTGCAATGACCACGTGAAAATAACGTGCGTTGCTTTCATCTGGCTCTGCTTTTATCCCAGGGACTGGCTCTGCCAGCAAGCGCTGGGTTTCCTAGAAGAAGAAGAAGCAGCAATGTAACAAATACAACCCATTTAAAATAAACACGATCTGTACAAACTATTTTAAAAACAAGTATTCATTATGAGGTATATGCCTACATCCACAGGAACAATGTTAGACAAATACCTTAAAGACAAAGAACACCTGCAGAAAGAAGATGAGGATGTGGGAAACCAGTATGCGTCTCCTTTCGGATACCTCAACTGCTGTAAAAGTGTTTGCTCCCAGAGCACAAGGTAACAGGTAACAATTAAGTTGTCCTTGAATTTCTTAAATTTTGGTTAAACTACTGCCAAGATGTTATTTTTTTTTTTCAATATACTTAAAAGCACTTTAAAGAATACCACAATGAAAATACCAAAAGCGTTTCCCATTCTACCTTAAATAGAAAATCCTCTAAGTGAAAAGCCAATGGGGTTAATCACTCACAGAGAGTGTTCAAGGTTTACTCTAACAAGAGTGGACGGGTTTATGAAGAACACTTCAGATCCAACTTCAAAGATTTAAAGTACTATGCAGCAACACTAAAAGTGTTTTTAAGGATGTTTTACACATTTACACATACATATGCACGAAGAACTTTAGTGTGATCACTTACAGCCTCCATATAACCACATTTAAAGTCACCCTAACAAACAGAAGGAGACAGGCAAGTTGTTCTGCAAGCAGCAAAATTAGGGAAGCCTGGTTTCCTATAGAGATTTGCGTTCTTAGTTGCTCAATTCTTCTTCCCACAGCACCAATCCTACCTCAGGCACCACGTTGTGACCACAGCTAATAGCTGCCCACGTTCTGGCCATCCATCCCGCTAATGCACTGAGCAGACTGACCAACCAAGTCCTGTGCATCTTTCCCTCTCCTCTGCTGCCAACCCTCACAAGTCTCATAAGCACCATTCTTACAAAAAAAGAACACAAGGCTAAAACAGGCAACAGGACATTAGGCAAGGACAAGAAGTCCTGCCGAAGCCTCATTTCCTCAGGTAATTTTAGTCCCATTTCCTGCTTTTCCTCTAGCTTGTTTTTACTCTGTACAGTTAATTTTTTCACTACCTTTCTGTGTTGGCTTTCACAAAGAAAAGTTATCTAGTTTCTACTGAAGAAAAATGGTACCTTGTAGGTGTAATATTAATTTATTATTCTAGTTTTATAGCATAATTATTGTGTGTCTACAATAGCACTAATACAAGCACAAAATAGGTTAAGCCAAGTAGAGGGTAATACATTTTTCAAACATAACTGTTACAATACTGGCATTTTGTAGAAATAAATTCACACAGCATTTAAGTGATAATGGCTGTCTTGATGCAGTTTAATACTTCACTTCAGCAAAAAATAATCAAGTAGGAGATATAAAGAAGTGAAGTCACAGTAATTAATGCTAAAATCCAGTTATTCATCTCAAAATTGTCAAGGTCCCACAAGTCATAATACTGAAGTCATTGCTGTGTACATACACAAACATAAAAAGAAATTTATCTGGTCTAATTCTTTGTTGTGACTACATATTGCCTACTTATCTGCATAGACATTAGCTGCCAACACCACTTAAGTCACCTTACTGGAAGGCCATCCAAGCTTCTTAGAGCTATCTACATTCACTTCTGCGAGTATATTTTAATTTAAATGACACACATAAATTTATAACATACTCAGAATTCATATTCTGCTGGCTATTTACTTGTACAGTAATTCTGTAGAAAAGCAGTTGTAGCAAATGCTTAAAGCTTTAGTTCAGTGGTATGAAAGTCAGCAAGTAAGAAACTACAGATTATCCCTGTAAATGCATAAAACATTCTCCACCTTTCAGCAAGTTTTCAGTATGACTGCTGCCACAGGTAAGTGGGACAATTGGGATTTCCACCTATAAAGGATCATATACGTATTACAGTTTCAGAGTTTTGGCAGAGGGAACAGTGTCTTATGCCAAATGCAAACTAATACAGCGAGCCAATTTGAAATTAAGAAAGAACTTATTGAAAAGACTCAATTTTTAAACTCCTTCACAGCTGCTACCACCTGGACTTTGCCAGATACACACTAGTAGGCAAATTGTGGTTTTGGTTCTTAAGGGCATGCTCAAATTTAACATGCCTTTTTTTTTTTTTAATAAATATTAAGGGTAATACATTATAATAGCTGGGCTGATCTCAGCAGTCCCTAGCCTCCACTCAGTCACTCTGGTCCCCAGACTGCCTGCCTAGTTATGCCAGTATGCTGACTGTAACCATACCGGGCAGCCAATCCTGGCTTAAAATAACCCAGAATCAGCAGTTCTCTGGCAGCAGCATCAGCACTTCTACCTGCCAGCGTAACTGAGGGAGTAACGCCTGGCTGAGAGCTGCACATTCTGCCACTAAAAACATTTGTCAACAAACAATGAGAGAGCCCATGTATGAGAAAAACAATTCTTTTAATTGAGGTACCGCATTACACTGAAGGGGCTATATACCACTGCTAGTATGTCATCATGTTCAGATAGCCCTTTACGCCTCTACATTACATAGATGCAGTTATCTTGCTATAAAACACTACAGAAAAGGGGAGTGCAAAGAAAAGCATTTGTGCTGCATACAGCTACACTACCGCTGAGGCTACTCAGAACCCATACCGGCCCTGTGGAACATTAATATTAGATGAAAAATGCTTTAAGCAAGCATGCCTCGCTTCCTGTATTGTGCGTGGAGCTCCACTGTTATCACCACAATTAAAGCTGTTTTTAAACAGAGATGAGAAGGAATACTTGCAAGAAATCTGCGAGGGAACTGGCTGACACTCGTCTTTCATATCCACCAGGATCTGACGCAGCCATCATGCCGCGAGAGCAAGCATCAGGCTAAACTTGTCCGACACACAGAAAATGATAGGTCGTGACTCCTGTGAACATACATCACTACTGTTTTACACAAGAGCAGAGAAGCATCTTCGGTTCAGAAAAGGCATCTTTTTAAAACAGTGTACCACAGACAAGTTTGGTAGACCACAAAAAACACAAGAAAGATGCCATTTATTAAAAGAACATGAAATGTTTGTACTTAAATACCACCTACTAAATTCTGACAGTAAATAAGGCTTTTGTCCTTCAATTCTGAAGAAATCTATAATATCTTTCCTATCTTTCAGGGGAAACCATGAAAAAGGAACAGAAAGGAAGAAATTAATCAAAGAGTTAGGTTTCAAGGGCTAAGCATATAAAACACTTAAACATACAAGTAGGTCCAGTGCTAATGTGATATCAGGGACCCGACTTCCACATTTTACAGTTAGATGACCAGTTAAAGACATGCTGGTAATAAAATCAACTAGATTTGCCATAAGACTTGGAGAAATAAGTCATATTTGAGATCAACAGTGGTCAGTATACAGAGCAACACTATGCACCAGGTCAGGAAACTAAACTGCCTTTTTTTTTTTTTTTAAAGTGTACATTACAAAAAAAAAAAAAAAAAAGAAAAATAGAAACCACAAAACCAAACCTCTAAGTCACCCACAAGAGAGTCACAAGACTCAATCTACAAACAAGGAAATGTTTAACTATGTGTTGATCTTATTTTGTAATTTTATATTACTTTTCCCAGAGGATGGTTACCCAACAAAAAAAGTCTCTCAAACATGCTAAATGAATAAATAAATCACTTCTAATTAAATTTTTAGCTTCCCACTTTTTTCTCCACTAATCAGGAAGATCAAGCATATGCAATACTTCATCTTCAAGTATCTTTTTAGGCAAAATCCTTCTAAGACTTTTTTAGCTGAGGAAGTCAGTTTTGTGCAATCTGTTACTTCCCCCTTTCTCCCCAAAACTGCCTTTGAACCCTTTATCCAATTTCAGCTTTTCTGTACGTTTTGTAAGCTTGCAGTGGCTAAGACAGAAATCAAGCTCAGTGCTACCAAAGAAAAAGACATTAAGAACTCTGATATTATATGTTGTTTGGCCAGTTTATTCCAACCAAGTATGTACTATTCTTGCCTGGCAAAAAAAAAAAACCTACCAATAAGGATAAAAAGAGATAGGACACCCAAATATTAACATGCTAAAGAGGAAAAGGACAAATTCACAAGAATACCACGTTTTGCAGCTCTGCTGCTCACAATAAATGTCTTTACAATATAGCAGTTTATTTTGTCTTCACGGGAATACAAAGTTCCATCAAATAAGTGTTCCAGAACAGCACTTGATAGTGTTTCTTATTAGCTCTCCTCTAGCACACTGAAGTAAGTTTCACAGAAGAGACTTCAGGACATATTTTGAACTCTAAAGCATTTAATGAAGTATCCCATGCTGCCATAGGCAGTTATTTCTATTTGTCATACTCTGCAGTGGTCTTAGATTGAGCTCTCTTCTCAGTCCTGCTTTTACCAATTCCAAGTTAATGTCATAATTTCCATTGACTGAAAAAAATTAATAAACCCAAAATGAAGATACATGCCAGTCAGTACTTAAAAAAAAAAAAAAAAACCACAACACTGTCATTCACAACTGGTTATGCCACCCACAATTTCATCTTTCTTATTTTTAATTAAGTGGTTAAAAACACAGAAGTGTTGAAAGTGTTTTGACAAGCAAAAGCAAAGCTTTTCTTACTGACACAGGTGGCCTGAAGTAGAGTGACAGATGATACGGATGGGACAGATGGTGTAGCTGACATTCTCCATAGCTATTCTTCTATGAAGACATTAAATTGAAGACTAATTGTACCTGAGGGGGCAGCAAACCCTCAACTTGTTTATAGTAACCTAGAAGGACAAGAAGCCTCAGGAAGAGAGAGCGCTGTGATCTTTAGAAGAGACCAACAGAGCAGGAGGTGGGGGTGAGAGTTTTTCGGGTTGCTGAGACTGAGAGAAACCACACAAACATGAGAGATCAATTTGCAACAGGGTGTGTTTCATTCTTTAAGCTTTTGCTTGATTATCCTGCTTTGAGTAGAAGGAAAAAAACAACAGTTACTGAAAAGCAGACATAACCACCAGGATTCTCCCAGTTCATACACCTCGAACAAGACAGAGCACTTCTGTAAAGTGAACTGAACAACCCAGAAGATGCTTCCATACAGACATGCATGAAAATCAATTGTTAGTGCACGCAGAGATATGAAGCAGCATACAAAGAAGGAATCCATTAGAAATACACTACTATTTTAATCACTTCTAATCTTACAGAATTGTTTATAAAAGCCTCAAATTCGCATGGCCTCAGTCAAAACTACCAAGAAAAGATTTCTGTACACCACATTTTTGGAAAACAACGAGCTACTTCAGAAGTCTTATTTGCTATTGACAGACTAAAGCCTGAACATTTTAAACTGGTAAGTGAGCGACCACTGGGGAAAGGAAGGAAAGAGACCTGTACTGCCTCTCCACTTCAGCCTATTATGCACCTTCACTTTTGCCTGTATAGCGGTCTCTCGACCTCATGGTGAAACATAGCATGTAGCCAATCTGGAACCAAAAAAAAAAAAAAAAAGAAAAAATCATACAAGAAAGAAGTCCCTGATGCAGTTCACCACATGTCCATGAAAACAACTGTGCCAACAAAATGCAGGGTGCAAACACATGCTGCCAGAAGGATGAGAGAACAGACTGCTCTTTTTGGTGAAAGGGCTGGTTTAAAGAGTTGAGACTGCTGCATTAATCACAGCAAGATACTAGCATAAGAGATTACTATTCTGTAACCAACCTAAAAAGGAAATGCAGAGGCTACCTCCTCATTCCAAAGGAAGCAGCTTAACCACCAACAGGGCTAATTTCAGTAACAGATGGTAAACTGCTAAATTAAAGTCTTCACCCATCTATGAAAGTCCTAAAACACCAAAGACTGTATCTTCTTACTTGTTATAAACAGTTATCTAGCAACCTTTTATAGTGTTGAGACTACAGAGAAGCATCCTTATGACTAGCAGCTTTACACTAGTACCTCAAAAAGAGAGACAACATCATTTAAACTTTCAGAGGTCAACATAGCTGTGATAAAATTACTCTGAAACTTCAAAACAGAAAATATTAATAAGGCCTCTTATGCAAAGAGAAAATATTGCAGGTCTTGGAGCTGTTAAATATTTAAAATTGCATAAAGATGTGGTATTGTGCCAAGTCTCAGGGGAATGATTCTTTCCTTGTATTTTCAGCAGCACATTTACTAGCTCAATTCTCTATGCAGTAGTCAAGTAATTTACCTTCAGCATCACCTACTAAGATGGAGGTTACGCCCCTACAATTTTGTCCAGCCAAGGCAAGGTACAAGCCCTCTCTAATCTACTTCAGATAGTGACAAAATTTAGGTAATATCCACCTTTATCTGTAGGTTCAACTAACCCTAGGTGGTTTTATTCTGAACAGACCAGGAAAGACAGATGATGGATGTGTATCTTTGTCTTAAAAAGACTTAATCCGCAACAGGAATTACAGCTCAACATATTGCTGCCCCCTGGTCAGAAATCACCATCCTGCAAATCTACCAAGAAAGTAAAGCCTGTCAGCATTCCCAATTCAACTCAGGAAGAGTGAGCTGGGCTCTCTTAACTAGATCTTTAACCCAAAAAATGTTGACTGACAGCATACAAACTCTGCTGCCATCTAGCAGAGGACAGTAACTTCCAACAGAAATCAATGAACAGTTGGCATTGGCTGTGGGTGAAAACATCTTCCACCAGTACAAATGAATGAAATCTGCACATCCCTCCATACATTGCTTCCATAGGTGCTACAAGCAAGGGTGGCCAAACAGCTGGCTACAAAACAAACTTCTTTGGTAGCCCTGACAATTTATAAAAGAAACATTAGGATGCAACACAGCAGAAATAGTCCCAAGATGGCCTACAAGAAAGTTATTGGTAAAATGAAAGAGGCACTCAGATTGAAAGAAATACAAATCAGCTTGCCTCACTTCTTTGGGACACAAAACTTATATTGGATATGTCCTAATTTAACTGCATAACCACCTACGCATATGTACAGGTTGTAGGTGTCAAGGTGCTGGCAGCAGGGGGGCTCCAAGGATGACCTCTGTAGGAAAAGACCAGAGGCTGCCCATGCCAGAAACAGCCAGTTCCAACAGACCTGCAGCAGGGCACAGCTGAGACCATCAGCCAAGCTGATGGCACATCTGGGAAAATGTATTTAAGAAAAGACAGAAAACATCACACAGAATACTGAGAGGGGGAAAAAAAAAAAAAAAAAAAACCACCACACAAAACACCAACCACACAAGCATGAGCAAAACTAGTATGAACATCAAGGTCAGAGAAGGAGGGTGAGGAGGTGCTCCAGGCGCTGGAGCAGAGATTCCCTGTAGCCTATGGAGGACCACAGTGGATCAGACATCCACACTGCAGCCCATGGAGAGGACCATGCTGGAGCAGGGAAAAAGCATGAAGAGGAGGGAACAGCAGAGAGGAGCCCCCATTCCTCATCCCCCTCCACCCATCAGGGACAGGAGAGGTAAAGGGGGGCAAAGGTGTTGATTTAATTCCGTCTTTGTTTCTCACCATCCAATTCTATTTTACTTGGCAATAAATGAATTCATTTTCCCCAAGTCGAGTCTGTTTTGCTTGTGATGGTCATTAGTAAGTGATCTCCCTGTCTTTGTCTTGACCCGTGAGCTTTTCCATCTTATCTTCTCCCCCTGCCCAGGTGAGGTGGGAAGAATAAGAAAGTGGTTGGGTGGGCAGCTGGCCAAGGTCAACCCACAACAGCATAAATCACAAGGTAACTTTTAACCTTAAATGTGTTTGAACTGTTGTATCCAGAAGCACTTTTAGAGAGAATGTGGTAGACAGTTTCAGACTCTGCAGATGATATTGCAAATTAGTTTTTCAAAAAGAGATGACAGACTTAAAATGAAAGCCACTAGCTCCATTTTCTATATAGTTGAAATGATAGCACTTATCATTTGGAGGGTACCACACATACCAATTTATGTGAGAGAAGATGTGATGAGGAAAAAGAGATATCTTTCAGTTTCACTGATTGCTCATCAGTCTCTTCAATATTTGCTTCCTAGGGGAGATCAGACATTTGCTGCCAAGTCCTCTAGGAAGATTTCTAAAGCAGATGAGATGTCACTATCAATAGCAAAAAGCAAATAGATTGTTTTTAAAAAATGTTACACCTAAGTTCCACTGTCAATGACTAAAAATTAGGGCAAATCCTTTATATCATTCTTCATTGGCTTCAGCTGTTGAGTTTACAATCGAGTCAAATTGCTTTTCTCCCTACCATTTCAGCCTAGTTCTCAGTTCTTCTTAACCAGCTTCACTCACATCTGTAACTACCTCTACCTTTTCCTTTCCTCACAAAACGCAAAGGTTTGCCTGAGTGGGAAGCCCCAACTTCTCAGCAACAGTGCTAATTTGTACAGTCACCATTCCATGCACCCCTTTCATCAGCCCAAGTGTTTACAAAGTCAAACAACAAATGAGATCACAGAACTGATTTGGCTTAAGAAATAACCTCTGCCGCAAAGCTCTGAGCCAAATCAGTCCCTCAGTCCAAGTTTATAGCAGCAGCACAAAAACTTTTGCGCCAGCACATCCCAGGCTAAATCTGTTTATACAGTGAGGCTGCTCAACATGAACCACAGGCTAATCACCTTCAGAACTTCTGGTTAATCTAACTTAACTAGTGGCAATTTTTCCACCTTGTGCTGGCTCTCTGCAAGCACCACAGCAGTACAACACCAACTTCAGCATTTCAATTCAGACTACATACAGCATACATTTGTTCCATATTTCTATTCTGATTGCAAGAAACACTTGCCAGCAACCAGCTACATTCTCTTCCAACTACATCTAATAGTTTGGATTAATTTTGGGATATGAAATAGAAACTAATAGTTTTAGTTGCACAGGGCGAAACTTAAAGCAGCATATTGGCACACAGACAAGTTATAATTACTTGCCAAATGGCAATTCTTTCCCATTCTGTCAGAGTGGGATAAGGGGGAAGATCCTACTGATCTCCTACACCAAGAACTGATAAGTTGCACACAAGAAGGTAAACCGCATGCATGTTTTCGCTTTGATTTTTGAGGGGGAGGCAGCAGGAGAAAGCGAAATATATCAGTCAAAACTGTCTTCTACATATAGGGATAAAGCTGCCTCAAAAAAACCACAAAGACTTAATTCAAAAACTTCTTATAACAGTACATTACATTCTGGCACAAATTCTTCTAGGGTCTATCAATTCATTAGTTACAATTATGTAAAGAACTGGCTATAACCAGCATTACTGAAAATAAATTGGTTACCTAAGCAGATGTCATATTGCCAGAGAGATTTCAGAATGTTTTCATTAGAATTACATGACTGTAAAACAACCATACTGGAGAAAGTCTTCTGAAAATAATGTCTGCCTTTTAGGGAAAAAAAGAATTAGCAATAAAGCCCATTAAACTGTAAAGCAAAGGTCAAACATCATAAATAGAAGGCTGCACTTGTGGCTTCCAGTAGCTGGCCTCCACACAAATTCTTCTCTTCCTTGCCATATAATCCCCGAGTGTCAGCATCCCACATGCCTCTGCTTCCTGGACTCATTACTGAGCTAACATCTCTGTACACTAATGCTTCCACCACCCTGCCAGTTCCTAGACCCCATCACCAGCCCCGACTGTATCAAACCCCACAACCACCCTCAGAAAAAACAAGAAAACATTCTGAGTGTCAACATGTCAAATGTATCTGCTGTAAAAAAGAAAGACTAAAACAGTGGTACAGTAGATTTAGAAACCACTAGCTAGTACTCAATCTATGGAGAATTGTCCAGCAATTTGAAACTACAGCTCTGCTAAGCAAGCACAGTGAATTCTGGATCACACACAATCTTCTGTCACACACTTCTGGTTCTCCAGTTCCCATCACCACACAAACCAATTTTAACCACTGCAAAGTCACACACAGCAAGATGAAGGCAAATATACTCCAGGTAACAGCACCTTCCTCCCCCCCAAAAAAAACCAAACAAAAAAAAACCCACCACACAAACAAATCTAACAAACCACAAAAACCCCACAACAGAATCTACCCACTCTTGGAAGACAACCTTGTTGCCAAAAACAGCTACACGAAGTGGGGAATTTTTAAGGTCAGCATCGCTCTCCCCTGAGAATGACCTTGCTCTCAAATTTTCCACAGCAGATTACAGGATTTTGGAACTGCGAAGCTGAGATCCTATGCAAATTCCTAGAGGATTATCTACATACTAGCACAGATCAAGCTTTTCATGGTGCATCTCCAGCTATAGTAAAGTGAGGCATAACTAAATTCACTAAGCTAATAGCGTAAACTGCAGTTATACTGATGGAGCACATTTGCATTAGACCCTCACATTTATATATAGAGTTAGCTATCAAAGTGTGGTTAAAGCAAACAATAATTCATACAGAGCTTTTGTCCAAATGCCATCTATGGCAAAACGTGCCCCTTGCTTCTCACTATTAACCCACCAGTCACAAGTAACCATGAAAATGTGTTTTTGTTTTATACTAAAGTATTTGTTTTGTTTGCACCAAACAAATTTCGATGACAGACTGAAAGCTAGTAAATATAACAGACAAGTCCAGTATAAAGCAGCTGCATGCAAAGCAATAGAAAACCATTAGCACCAGTACTTAGAAAATTTGGTGTACTATAGATTTGTACCTCAAAGTTGCTCAAGTATTATACAAGAAGGTGGTCCAAACAAGATTTTTGCCTCTAGTTGGATTATTTGCTGTTTTTTCCTCATTTTTTATTCTCTAGTGTCTACTGAAAGCTTCTTTAAGGAAAAGGCTGTGGAAAGTTATCAGTGTCCTCTTTAAGACCGTTAATTAAGACTCCATGTTCTCCTTTTAAAATTGGTATCTTGGTCTAACTTGGAAGTTTTCTTATCATCTGGGCCTGAGTCTCCTTCTCAGCCTCCCTCCCACACCTCCACAAAAGATTTGTCCTGCCAAACTTCAGGCTTCCAATATCTGCCTATACACCCCTCCCACTACCACAGCCAGCCTATGCTATACTAGTCACCTGGCAAGAAGACTCAAAGAGAGTCACAAAGTAGCATATGTATTATCTTCCTATCTTCCTACATTTGTTGGGAAGGCAGAGGGAAGGTGGTTTTAAGAAGAATAGTACCAAAAAAGCCCTCTGAAAATTCCCAGAGTTTTGACCCTTCTATCAAATTTGAAGGTATCCACAAGATTCAAAAAAGCATACAAGGAGCAAAAAAACACTAAAAATACCAAATATACAGCTTCTCTGACAGACATCAAGGAGCACTGCCCCGAAGTAATGTTTTCTACGCCTAACCACCATCCAAACAAATGCAAGATACCACAAAAAGGTATTAAGTTTACCTCCAGACTTTATTTAATTTCTTAAATAAAATTTATTCATTAAAAATGGCTGGAAATGTCAGAGAAATCAAAAAGTAATGGTGATTCAAATTTTCACGTGCAGACAGATGTCCATGCCCCAGAAGCCCACAGCTTCCAAGACAAAGTGAGAAACTTCAAGTTGGCTGCCATTAATACTATTTAAGAACTTCTAGAAAGTTTCAGAAGTTGCAGAGTAAATACTTGATTTATATTTTTAAAAAAAACATGAAGCTGATTATAGTGACCTCTAATATAGAATGCTGTAGGTTCCTATCACCATATACACCATGAGAATCTCCATAAAACCTCCCAGAAATATTACAATTTGAGGTAGCATTTTATAACTCAGCAGTCCAAATGTTACCCAGATTCTCAAAACATACTGCAAGCAGGAGTTCACTGGCAGCAATGTGGAAACAGCTTCTCACAGCAAATGGCAAGGAAGGAGTATCTCAGACAACACCATGCTACCGTGCAGGGGAGGAAATCAAAGCCTCATTAACTGCTTCAGATGGTTTACTTCATGGTAGGAGCAGCTGCAGCAATTGTAACAGAAGCACTACTAACAACTAGCTACACAGTTAACGCATAGACCTGGACATCAAATTATGAATTATGAGATCACTGCAGCAGTGAAAACAGCAGAAAAAACATTTTAAAAGATGACAGGAGGCAGCACTGCCCATCCCATTCAGATATACCAACTGCACTTGACACAGCAATGAGGTGGTTTGAATGTCAGCCAAAAAAAAAAAAAAAAAAAAAAAAAAAAAATCAGATGCAATTCAACTCCTTACTTGACTGGAGCTACGTGACTTTGCAACACTGGAGCAAACTCGTGTAATAAGTGCTTGAAAGTAAAAATCGCTACACTTGTTTATTGTGTATACTGCAAAGGCTCACTTTTTAATACTGCAGTAGGAAAAAAACTTACAGCATCAAAAAGACACATCTATGTAAACGTGTCATGCTACATTTTTATTTTATCTTACATTAATATAATTTTTGTCAAGGTGATTCTCCAAGGACCCTTGGCTTTGGACTACTGAAGTAAATAAAAATACCTCTTCTCTACTCACAAGATAGAAGGCTTTCCAATTCAGATTATATCTTTACATATTCAAAACTATATTATCATTTTCTACTCATCATTTGTGATGTGCTAAGACTAAGTCATAACTCTGAAGCAAGTAATCTCTTGAGCTTACATGCCATTCTTCCAAGTTGTTTAAAGTTTGTGTTTCTAAGTAATCAGAGGACAGCAAACCAGGAGTCATTCTGTATCTTCTGTAACAACTACTTTGCAACATCTATACTGTCACCTTTTAATTGAATTTGGGGAAAGTATTGGAAATACAGATAGAGAGAAGGAAAGCTACTGCTGTCCTACTGGGCTAGATGACAGCCTGCACATAGCAAAGAAGCAGGCTGAGGAGTACAGGGCCGCTAGTCAACCTGAGAGCCAGGCCATCTGCCAGCAGTCGGTCAAGACAAGAAACGCCAACTGCATTTCAAGCAGTTAGCTAGATTCTGTACTTCATTATGGTCCAAATATGCACTCCTATCCCCAATCAGCCATCAACAGTCTTTCTTGGACAACACCACAAAGGGTACATGTGGATCAAAGGGAGAAAGTATTTTCCTAACAGCAAACTAAGCCATTTATTTACTATCAAATTTACTACTGTGCATAAAGAAAATCGGATCTTCTTGTTATTGGAGTTATTTCACCTTTCTATAGCTCTTTCTTTTTCTGTATCTCTCTTTCTTGATCTTTCAAATTCTCATTAGCAGCAGCATTCACTTACTCCCCTCCATCTAAGACAACCAGCAATAGGAAATTTAACATCAAGATTGGCAAGATAGAAGAGGTCAAAATAATTCTCACTCGAGACTCCTGAAGACTCAAGCAGCCATATCTCTAGGTCTGCATCTCTGCAGCTGCGATATTTCAAAATATGACTTTGCATGTTTTTGAGGCTATAGTAACTAGTCAGATTCAAGTCCTGGCCTGTACGTACATCTGACAACCTAACACATGCACAGCACAGGAGCTAAAGAACTGGTCATCTAACATAAGCAATCCAAGGTTTAAAAGCTCTAACCGGCTGCAGACAACTTATAATGCAGATGTGGAAACACACAACCCATTGTACACACCACCCTATAATACATAATAATCCCCAAAACTTGAAGGGGGAACCTCCAGAGGAAATCTGGAGTTTCCAGATCTCTCTTCTGCTGCCCTCCACCTCCCCTGTCAAGGAGGATATGAAACGTTCCCATGCCATCACACATTTTAAGTGAGTTGTGTGAATTGCTCCAGGTTTTTTCTAGAAAAGCATCAAAAAAAAAAAAAAAAAAAAAAGAACAAAAGTGCCAAGAAGGACACTTATGCACCAGCTCTTACAAGCGGGTGCACTTCTCGGTTGTATTCAGGTGAATTGTCAAGAGCTATTAAAAATATTTAGCATGGACACAGGACTCACGACTGAGCTCCTACCACATCTCTATGATGACTGTCAATTCCACTGCATTATGAATCAGTGTTCCCTCTCACACCTGAAATATATTCAGCTTTGTATGCTGTGCACTAAGGCAGCTGGATGAGCATCAAACTCATTCTGTAAGATTTGTCTTCGTTACTTTGCTTAAAATTCTGAGCATTAATCATAGCTTAGCCTGTTTCACAGTAGATAAACGCTACTTCTGCCTTATTTTTACCTCATCTCCTCTACCACCTATTAGAAACTTGACGTTTTAGAGAAAATCCAGTTTTATTTTTTCAACCACTATTTAACATGTTCTACGCTTAGGTGTTTTACAATGGTTGCCAACACTGCGTGCTCAACCAAGAGAACTTCACAGCATTATAAATTATTTGTGACATGCGTTCACTTCAGCAAGTAATAAGGGTGCTCTTATTTCCTATGAGGGCTAGTAAACCTTACTAGAATCACTTAGTAATACTTGTAAAGTGAGTGATCACCAATTTGAGAGCTTCAATTCACCTCACTGCAAACCGAGTAGGAGATAGCTAGTGTAGATGTCTGTACTGGGCTGCTACAGGACCAAGCTATCAAAAAAGACTCACGGGTATTGACACGCAGCTACGTGTATCTTTGTTGAGTGAGTCCAAATCATTCACAGTCTTAAGCTGAAATTGCACTCTGACGGTCAGTTGAAAGCACCCCAAGGTTAAGAGCCCTTACAAAGCTTGGTAAATGGAAGTTAAAGCAAGACACTAAACCGCCAGCACATACACGCTAATACTGACAGCTCGGAGCGCACATAGCAGCAACCAGGCTGGCCTAGCCCGTACTAGTATGGATGTTCCCAACGTACAGCTCAAGCCCCGGTTTAACTACTCGCTGTATTTTGCCTCCCTGAGCACAAGAAGAGGAACCCGAGCACCGCGCCGCCGCCGCGCTCCCCCGGCCCAAACACAGCGAGAGCTGCACTGGGGAGCCGGGGCCAGGCCTGCCCACCTGCGGGCCGCCCCAGCGAGGAGCCGCATCGCCGGCAGAAAGGGGTAGGGGGTGCGCCCGGTGCCTTTCAAGCTGCGGACCCCGGAAAGGGCGCGCAGGCACCCGACAGACGGTAGCACCGGAAGCCGTGAGGCGCCGCCGCCCGGGCGGTCACCGTGATGGGCGCGGGCCCGCTCCCGCCCGCCGCCCCCGGCCCGCCAGGAGGGCCCAGCCGCTGCCGACCGACCGCGCACGCCGCCGCCAGGCCCGGGAACCCCCACGAGCGGCGGCGGGGAGCGGGGAGGTGAGGGAAAAGGCCCGGCACAGTCCCCCGTTCCCGCTGGTCCCGCGGCGGCCAGGCCCGGCGGCGGGTCGCCCCCCGCACGGAGGGGGAAGGGGGAGGCCTGGGAACGGCCCTGCCCCCGCGCGGCCCTACTCCCGGGCACCGGAAGCGGCGCCCGGCCCGGCCCTACCCGCCGGGAGGGACCCGGCCCGGCCGCCCCTCGAGCTCCCCCGGGGGCCGCAGGGCGAAGAGGGCGGGGGTACCTTGATGATCCTGCGGGGCAGCCCGGCCATCTTGTCTCGTCGGGTTGCAGGCTCGCGGGCTCGCCTCCGCTCGGGGCTCGCGCACAGCCGGAAGTAGTCCGCGCCGCGCTTCCGGTGGCACCGCCCTCAGCGCGGGACGCCGGGCAATGTAGGCCGCTCGCCGACAGCCACCGCCCCCGCAGTCGGGCGCCCCGGGAGCGAGGCGCCCCTCCCCCTTCCCCCCCTCCCGGCTGAAAGGGTATCCCAGGGATTACGCTGCCAGTGGGGACGAGCGCGGCGGAGGGGGCGCTGTGGTGGGCAGCCGGGAGGGGGGTGGTCCGTGAGGCGGCGGGAGGGCCAGGGCGTGCCGCCGCCCGCACCGCCCTCTGCCTGAGGCCGCGCCGCCCCGGCCGCGGGTGGCGGGACGAGCCCGCCGCTTCTCGTAGGCCGGCGGGCTGCCCCAAGCTAAAATCACGGAATCACGTAATTTTCAGCGTTGGAAGGGACCTCTAGACATCATCTAGTCCAACTCCCCTGCTAAAGCAGGATTGCCCAGAGCACATTACTCAGGACTGCATCCAGGCGGGTCTTGAAAATCTCCAGAGAAGGGGACTCCACAACCTCCCTGGGCAGCCTCTGCCAGTGCTCTGTCACCTGAACCGTAAAGAAGTTTTTCCGTGTATTTGAACGGAACTTCCTATGTTCCAACTTGTGCCCATTGCCCCTCGTCCTGTCACTGGGAACCGGTGAAAAGAGTCTGGCTCCATCCTCCTTCAACCCACTCTTTAGATACTTGTACACCATAATAAGGTCTAAATAATAATAATGGGTAATAAATGGGGCAGGGCAGCCAGCCTGCCAGCCTGGGAGGAGCGTTCGCTGTTTCTCCACGGCCTGTGGGAGAAGCAGGCAACGCCCAGGGGCAGCGGCCTCCTCAGCCACCCCAGTAGGAGCCGGCAGAGCCCAACTGCCCAGAGCTGCTGATGGTCCCTCTGATTGACACCCCCCTCCGTGGTGCGCACCAGCGATCTCCAACGGCAGGAGAAACCTGTTTGCAATAAGCTTGTGGGGTCATCTGACAGAATTAAGATTTCATCAGCGTGTCCTGTGCACCATGATGGTGTACCATGATGGTGTACCATTTCCTGATTTTAGGCAGTGTGGGTGTCACCAAACCTATCACAAAGAAAAAATGTTGTAGAAGTTAGATTATAATTACTACACGGGCATCCTATGACACTACTACAGCTGCATAGTAATAGTAAGATCTAGCACCATGCGTCATTATTGTTGCTGTTGAAATGGGAAATAAAAGCACAGAAAGATGAAGCAATTTGCAAGAGGTTACCAAGCAGGCTAGCAGTGTAGCAGGACCCTATGGATATGATTCCCTGTCAAGTGTTTTCTTCTGGTTTAAAAACAGGACTTCTAGACAATGTACATCATTTCTTTATGCTGTGGTAGAATGGAAAGTTCTCGGACGTTGGCAAACCTGAACTGAAACGCTCCTATCACAGATACTCCAAACATGTTCTATATCCAAAAATCTGAGCATTTATATTATTACATGATGGTTACAATAACACAAAGTATGTGTCAGAAGAGTGGTGTGCTTCCCTCTTCCAGCTTCCCCTGGACGCTCTCAAAAACTTACCTCGTTTTCCTCCTCAATCCTTCTCACTAAGCCACTGGCACTACAGAAGGCAGCTAACCAGTACAGAGTTGTTCTACGCTATTTGATGTCCTCAGCTGTTGAATGCAGCAGTAATTCCAAACTTCATGTAAATCCAGGTGAACTCTTGTGTACATCCTCAGCCCGTTAAGCACTTGGTTACTCTCCTAACTTTCTGGATGTAACTTTGCAGTCAGTCAAATCAACAATGAAGTGACATGCACCAAGAGAAGTGCATGAGAACACGTCTACAGAACTGGGGCGTAAAGCATTCATCAGTAACACTCCCTCATTCTCCAGTGGACACAGGTCAGTTCATTTGCATACATTAGCATGTGAAATGGCCATGTTTAGAGGTGGTCCTTCAGCAAAATCTGGTCTTACTAGTTACACATAGAACTATTCTTTAATTGTGGATTCTTCTTTTTACTTAATCATTATAACCTGTTGCTGCTACTAAACTAGAACAAATAGATTTACTTTTGTATACTCAGCACCTTCACAGTACTTACCATCTAACCTAAAAAGGTGAAATGCTGATCTCTAGAAAAAAAAGCTGTAAGGAGGAGTAAAAACCCTCCTAAGATAACATGTTTTATCAGCTGGATGTTAGCCTGTTTTTTTTTCTATCTTCAAAGATATTGAAATATCTATACCACATCTGGTGCCTTAGAATAAACAATTACAATCTGGGCTGATAGGGCTCTCCTCCTGAGAATGCAGCGTCTTATTGTTAGATTCTGGTAGCAGCAGTCTTGGTGATTTTCTATTTTGTTGCTTTTGCGTCTGGGTTTTTTTTGTTTGTTTGTTTTTCAGATAGGTGAGATCACACACAGAGATGTGAAACCTATACCAAATGACTATAGCACAGCTTCCCACCCCTCTGCAGGAGCAAATAGTCTATATGGACAATACAGTATTCAAGATGTTCTTTGTATGTGCAAAAGTAAACCTCAGGCCTAGGTTCGTACAGGGGTTTCAGAACCCATGCGGTACTAAAATTGCTCTCATAGAATCATCGAACGGTTTGAGTTGGAAGGGACCTGAAAGATCATCTAGTTCCAACCCCCCTGCCATGGGCAGGGACACCTCCCACTAGACCAGGTTGCTCAAAGCCCCATCCAACCTGGCCTTGAACACTTCCAGGGATGGGGCATCCACAGCTTCTCTGGGCAACCTTGTTCCAGTGTCTCACCACCCCCACAGTAAAGAATTTCTTCCTAATATCTAATCTAAATCTACCCTCTTTCAGTGTACAACCATTACCTCGTCCTATCTCTATACTCCCTGATAAAGAGTCCCTCCCATCATTCCTATAGGCCCCCTTTAGGTACTGGAAGGCTGCTATAAGGTCTCCCTGGAGCCTTCTCTTCTCCAGGCTGAACAACCCCAACTCTCTCAGCCTGTCTTCATAGGAAAGGTGCTCCAGCCCTCTGATCATCTTCGTGGCCCCCCTCTGGACTCACTCCCACAGGTCCACATCCTTCTTATATTGAGGGCCCCAGAGCTGGATGCAGTACTCCAGGTGGGGTCTCATGAGAGTGGAATGGGGGGGGATCACCTCCCTCGGACCTGCTGGCCATGCTTCTTTTGATGCAGCCCAGGATCCAGTTGGCCTGGGCTGTGAGTGCACATTGCTGGCTCATGTTGAGCTTCTCATCAACCAAAACTGCTAAGTCCTTCTCCTCAGGGCTGCTCTCAATCCATTCTCTGCCCAGCCTGTATTGCCCCGATCCACATGCAGGACCTTGCACTTGGCCTTCTTGAACTTCATGATGTTTGCACAGTCCCACCTCTCCAGCCTGTCCAGGTCCCTCTGGATGGCATCCCTTCCCTCCAGCCTGTCGACCATACCACACAGCTTGGTGTCGTCAGTAAACTTGCTGAGGTTGCACTTGATCCCACTGTCCACGTGGCCAACAAAGATGTTAAACAGCACTGGTCCCAGTACCAACCCCTGAGGAACACCTCTTGAGCAATCCTTGTTCTATAGGAAGAATTTTAAGGCTGTATTCAGTGCCTGTTTCTAGAACTCAGGTCTTCACAAATGAAGACTTACTTTGCAGTAAATTTTACAAGGTGTAAATACAGTAATGCCTTTTCAAATCATCTGTCACTTGGGAGAGCTGTGAGGTTGGTGTAAATGAATTAACAACATCTAGTGATGACCACAACGCAGTGCTGCCCTGCGTATAAGTAACTGCTTACCACTGAGGAGCATGCACATGGCGTAGAGAATCTAATTGCTTTTGAGGAATGGAATTACAGTGAACTTTGCTTAGGGAGTCAGGAGAAAAAAATGAGGACAGGTTAATGAAAAGAGGAAATTAACATTCATATAATCTTGCAACTTGGTGAATAACTGAAAATGGTTGTAATCTTGTTGCTATGACACCCAGTTATAGCGAGGAGCCTTCGTTTTGAGTTAGCAGGTGTACTGACATATGCAGAAGGAACGCAAATATTTAGGTTATTTTTATAATTGTTCTCTCCCTGTTGTATAAATTTCACATAATACAAAAGGCAGTTTAGGGACCAAGACCAGAAATGGTACCTAAACCAAATGATCCCTTTTCACCCTTCTGTCCTATGCTAGTAACCCTTGTATGCACTTGCCAGCATCAAAAAAATATGAAGATACAGCTGGAGAGGCAAACCAATTCCTTGTGAAAGATAATAATTTCTTGTGAATTTTGTGAAAGTAGGAAGACAAAAGAAAACAAAAATGTTGCTGGTAATCCCACTAGGAGAAAGACTCCATGACTCCAACACTTTATTAGACATCAAAGAATCTTCACTGGGCCATATCCTCAAGACCAAAGTAATTTGAAACCAATGTACTTTGTTGCACAGCTTGCAGAATTAATTCTTTTTCTTTGTTTCTGCCCTCTCCACTCTTTTTTTTTTCTCTCTCCTTCTTTTACCCTTCTCCCAGAATACTGACCATTAAAGGAATAAGCAGAAGAAAACATCGGCCAAAGATGCTTTTAGGCTCAGTGCGAGCAAAGTGCCACTCAGATTCCTAAAAGTGCTGGAACTTCTGCTCTGTGAACCTTGCCCTATGTCTGTGAGATGCAACCACAGAGTGGAGCAGAGTTGGCTCAAAAAAATGCTCATGAATGTTGCATTCAGTGTTCCCTTTCAAGTGTTATAGACCAGGAATCTTGCTTCAGTCTAAAGCTGCAGCAAATCAATCTGGCACACTATTATGTTTTGATAGTTTTCGTTGCTCAACAAGTGGCCTGCCACATCCTGGGTAAGTTGCAGTTTTCATTACGCCTCTCTTTCCATCTCCTTTTAGGAAGGGGCTTTTGAAGTCCACTTGCTCAGGAGATGGCAGTGAACAAAACCATTGTTTTCTGTTGTCATATCAACAAAGATTTGGGTGGTTCTGCTAAGTCATTCTAGCTCCTACAAGGACTGCTGCAGAGATCCCTGAGTATTCATTCATACAGGTGTTGGAAAAGCCATCCAAACTGGCTACTCCAGAATACTGGCTTTAGACTTTGCTTCTTTGCAATCTCTCTGTGGAGAAGCGGTAGTAAAAATTGTCCTTCTTTTATCGCATTCTCAAATTACCAAAGGAGGCAACTTATTCCTCTGAATCAGAGCTGGCTCAAGACACGTAAGTGCCAGAGGAGCTTTGTCTCCTCAAGCTAGCCATACCCCATGGAGGTTCTTGCATCTTCCAGGTGTTTTCCCAACCCAATGACCTTCTAGTGTCCACCCCTGTCCTTCAGGATTTTCCACTCAGCCATTATTGTCACTGTAACTGGATTCTGGACCACAGCCTGCACTGCACTGTGTGCATATCCTCCATTTGACATGTGTCTTGGAAGACATCCTTGGAGAAGCACCATGGGTGATCCAGCCTAGCATGCTTCTGCTTTTCACTTCCCTGGGTAGAATAGTATTTCAGCACTCCTGTTCTGGCGCTCAAGGTTCTTGCTAAAATTTATTTATTTTTGTCTGCCAGATTATTTATTTTGAGCACTATGGCACAGGGATTCTTTATCCATACAGTTTTTCAAAGCCACATATAACATTAAACATATGACAATACAATTAAACACGACAATGCCATTAAAACCATCTAAAAAAAAAATTAAAATTTTCTTGGAGAACATGGGAGAGGGGACAGAAAGGAGAAAAGGAGAGAAGAAAAAGTAGATCTGAAAAACTAGCTTTCCACAATGCTCATGTGTAGTTTGTCAAAACTTTCAGAGTGTTTCAGCAATTGGTGGTTTGGGGTTTTTTTGGTAAAATAAAGGTTTGATGGAAAACAAATTCTGCTTTTATCCCAAGTATTGTAATTAACAAAGTCATGCATCCTTTTTTAGACAGCTGCCCTCCCTGACTTCAACCTGGTATTTTTCTTTTGGTAGGCTGAAAGATTTAGATGCTATGTGTTTGGAAGTCATTAAGGTTGATATTTTTGTTTAAATTAAATTGAAATTTTTCATTAGACTCATTGCCAGCAGTTCTGTCTGATGCTCTCTTAGCACTGGTGATTGCTAACTGTTTGGTCCCTTAATATCCTGAAATAAACATTGCATATCAGGCAGAATGTGAGGAAATCTGGGCATATTGTATGCATGTATTTTCTCTGATATATGCTGATAAACAGTTCAGGGATATATCAGACAGGACTCTGGATGGCTGTACTGCGCTTAGATCAGTAAAGGCTTTGTTAGATGCTATTTTGACTCCACAGCTTTGTGTCAGGGCACTGAGTGCACAAATAGAGCTTAATTGGTGTGATGGCCTCAATGGGGGCCTCCACCCTCACCCTCTGATAGGCTCTGATTTTTGGTCCTTCCTGGTGTTCAGTCCTTCCAGAGCTACACCTCAGCTGTGCCTGCCTGAATGTTGGGGGCTCCTGGACCATCCTCAGACCTGGCCTGTTACTGTGTCCCACCTGATGACCCCCAGACCATCCACAGGCCCTGCTGTGGTACCCACCCCGCTCTGCTCACCTGCCTCTGGCACAGTGGGGCTGTGCCCCATTTGTGGGGTCACCACTCCACTCGCTTTGGGGTGCCCTCGGCTCCCCCGCCCTGAGGGGACAGTGCCACCCTTGCTGCACCCTGATGCTTTGCTCCTGAGTTCAGAGCGCCTGAAAATGCAGGTTCATTTTAGAAAAGCGATCTTGTCACGCTACAGTTGCTGCCAGTTGGCTTTTATAAAGCATCATTTGTATTTGCATTTCAGAGGAAATTTAGGTACAGTGTTCAGTAAGACTGATGTCGCCTGTAGTCCCCATTTAAATCAGACTTCATTCCTACAGCCCAGCTCCACCAAGGCCTGCCTCCACAGGGGTTACTTAGGGTGTAGTTTCATGTCAGGGTTATGTCACTTTGTATTTGCATTGCTGCTAAAGAGGGCTTCTGCCCTCCTCTTCTGCCACACACCACTGCTCCCTCAGCTCACTTCGTGATCTCACAGAAGGCAAGCTGATCAAAAGCGTGAATAGTTCCTGGGTGAGAAGTGAGCTGATGTGAGCCACAGGCAGTCACACAGCTGTGTAGGTCTGGCACAAGAAAGGGGACAGGAACCCATCCATACCTCAGGGTGTGAGAAAGGGGACTGTCTATAGTTCACTGCATTAGGGGTAGAGTGAAACCACATATTTGAGGTCAAGTTATACCAGACAGCTGAGTCAATCTGTCAAAAAGAGGACTTCTTACTTCCCTTTCCCATCTTACACCTTTTACCCTCCTTCCTCATGCAAAATGTTTCCCCCACTGTTCACTCCCGAGGCTTGTCAGATTCTGCTGAGCTGATTCAATGCACTAAGTTGGCAGAAAAACAGCCATTTAGTCTGGTGTTATGCTGGGCTGGTGAATTGATTTGGCTTACTGTAGCGTCTAGAAAGCACCAGAGACAACTAAAGGTAAGTAACACAAGTGGGAGTGAAATTGCCACTTGTAGTATCCGTGAGTTACTAAGCCAGCTTTGGATGCCTCTTATCCTTTTGGAGAAGCTGTAGGCAACAATGAGCTCCTGCTCCCTTTCCCTGTGCTCTGCCCTCTGTTCCTGATCCCCTCCTTCCCTTGGTTTGTATCTATTGGGGTGCAGGGTTGTGGGGGTGTTTTTGTGGTTACCCTTCTGACCAGCTCACTGCAGCATCAGATCTGGCACAAGAGAAGCGGTAGGAAACAGAGTAAGATGTGGCAGATGTAGGATTACCATTTCCCACATCAGTGACCTGTTCTACTGGGTGAGATGATCTTGTCCTACCGCACCGATGTGAAGGACAGGATGGAGAGTACAATCCTCCTCCCACAAATCCGTGACCATCACATCATCACTGGGATTACAGCGGTTCTGAGAAAAAAGTTAGGTAATCATCTTACTCACCAACAAAGTGCTCTATAATGTCACTGTAGGCAGAAGAGGTAAACAAATAATTGCAATTATGCAACTAATACTTCCAGAACAATTCAACACAGCTGCTGACCATCTTCCTATGACAGCTTTTGCTGTCATCGAGTTACTCACTGAGTGGGTGCATCCAGGCCAGCTGAGCCTGTGGCTGACTAATCTTCCTTCCCCTTTGCAATCTTATAAAAGTCTTACTCCAATTACAACCCTATCTCAAAACCCAGATTCTTTATTTTGCATAAAAGCGTTTTTATATTTTTGTCAAGTATTGTAGAAAGGCTGTTCAACGGCAAAAAACAGATGTATGTACACATACAGAATGAACTATCACAGTAATATCAAGATTTTATATTAAAATTGTTCTTCAGTAAATCCCAGAGTATTTTACAAGAGTTGTTATGATCCCTATGTACAAATGGGGAAACTGAGGCAGAGAAGTGCAGTGTTTTTCACTTAGCGCTAATTGTAAGAGTCACTGGACAATTTCTGAATGATCTTAACTGGCAGTACTGGGTGAAACTGTACCAAGAGAAGAAAAAAACACACCAGTTACACATTTTACCAACTTAAGACATCAGAATGGGATGCTGTGAGTAGGAGCCTTCACTGTAACAAATAACTTGATTTTTTTTCATTAAGTGGCTGCTTGAATAGAGGCATAATATTGCTTACTTGAACTACAGTAGTCAATGGGAACACAAATTATTTAGGCTGCATATGACCACTACAGGCACTTTAGTTTTGTCATCTGTTGTTTACACTTGCAGCTTGACTCCTTACCAGGATGGTAAGTGACAGGTGGACCAGTGACACGATGGCATGAGATCTGCTAAAGAATGAAGATAGCCTATAGACATAAGCATTGGTGTTTACCCTGGCTGTCTACAGATTGACTTAAAACATAGAAATCTGTTTGGCTACAGCATAACTTGAGAAAATTTGAGAATTAAGAATATAACTAAACTACTTCGTCTTATTAGAAATTTGTATCCTAAATGTATAGAATAACCTTACAAAGATTAAGATATATTATTTCAGGAGTGAAGGCTTCTCCATCTCCATTGTTAAGACACCACCTTTGCAAGAAAACAAACCCATCCATTCACAAATTCCACTTCAAGGTATGATTGTACAGTATCTTTTCTACTCCAGATTTAAAGGAAACAAAGGAAACCAAATGCTTATTCCTGGAAGATTTTGAAACATTGGTTTCTATGAAAAAAAAATGTATTATATTCATTTTGCTAATGAGCAGCCTGAATGATTTTACTAAGAAACAATTTCCTAAATATGCCACTGCAGCAAAAGAGCTAGAACAGAAGAGCTAGAACAGCCAAGTCCCAATTCTCCATTTCCCACAAGGGTGTGTGAGTGTGTGTGTGTGTGTGCGTGTGCAACTGCTTAAACAAAACCTACGCCAATCCAGATGCCAGCTCTGATTTATAAATTTGTTCTTCTAAAACAGAGCCAATTAGCATGGTCCTGCCCTCATTACTACACAGCATTTGTTGCCTAACTATAGGGCAACTCTTTATCAGTTAGAATATTTCCTGGAGAAGTTTGTACTGACTGTTTGAGTAAGAACAGATGATGATTTTTCTTCACTGAGAGCAACCTAAAACCAAAAATTTCCATGTTTTCAAAGACATGAAGTCCCAGAGGTCTGCAGCTTATCACCATTAGTGCCTCCACAGTATCCCCACAGTTAATGGAGAGAACGACCTCCTTCCTGTTGAGCCAATACGGAGTGAAAAGCTCTCCTCTTTGCTGTCTACAACCTGCTGAAGCAAGCAAGGCCGTTGGCAGTTATTAATAACCCCATCTCCAGACACGCTGGAGAAGCGTGTAGTCACGCTTCTGAGCTGTCCTTAAGCAATTCCCATCTCCCTACCAGAAAGTTGTAATCCGACAGAACATGGTGCTAAGAATAGACTCGCAGAACATTATGTGTCAGGAAGGGGGTAGACCTCATCTACTGTCTCCTAAAAAAATCTTTTTATAGAAACCATCTAAAAATAGCCTGGAAGTTTAACAGAGAAAGTGACTTAGTTTTTAAAAAATAAACATAAAGTTCTGCAGTACCTTCAATTGCAACCTTTTAGAACCAGAATTTAAGTTACAAGATTTGCCATTACAGTGATATTTTTAAAGCACATCTTTCGAGAATAAAATCATTACAGAAATACCCACAGGCTACCTCTAATTTAGAACTAATTATGCCATGAGGCTATAAAATCAGGGAATCTGAAAAAATCTAGTGAAGGCTATTTTGTGAATCAAGATTCCAGAGGGCTGTCAAGTGTTCCAAATGAGTTCACACAAGGGACAGAAGATTGCTAACAATTTCTGATGAACCTTGCAAGTGATATTCCATCGCAGTGACATGAAAAAGAAGACTAAAGGTGTAGCAGCACTAGGCAACAGATATCAGCAATCATCCTGGTGGCTGCCCTCCTGTCGGGAATTAGAAATTCCCCCCAGGGAACCATTTGCTACGTGGAAATAAAATACAATAATTGAAAACAAACAGTACAGACTGGCATGTGGTGCTACATTCATTAAAAAAAAAAAAAAAAAGAAACCTCAAATTCAAGATCTTTTGCTGTTCTTTACTATGTTGTTGATGAATTAGCTCCTTGGTTGTTAAGAACTGAATAACCCCAGCCCAGAAAATCCCACTGTTCAAAGACTTGTTGTTCACATTCATCAGTAACATCAGAAACACTACTTTTTCAAACTTGTGTCTGAGGAGAAAGAGCACGCGTACCTGTGAGTATGTGTCTGTACGCTGTCCTCAGAAAATACGTGTGGCACTGAAGAGTAAAAAAAATGTCTTGATAAAAGTAAATAAATTGATATACGAAACAGTAATGTAGGAGCACCGCAGAAGGCTTATATTGCAGTGATGACTAATATTCCCGAGCATACCAAGATCTAGTATTTTTTATGGAGAGGGCAGTTTTCTAAGGGGATAGTTAGAGTTTTTTAAGATTTAATTTTTCTAACAGATGCTGCTCAATACAGAGAAGATCAGTTAAAAAAAAAAAAAAAGTATCTTACACTGGAGAATGAAGGAGGTGTGATTTGCAGTGGTTTCCAGCTGTGAAGTGAGTTAATTTCAAGGTTTCCACTGGACAGCAAAGGACTTCTGTCTCCTGTATCCTTTCGAGAATCATAGAATTTTCAGAGTTGGAAGGGACCTCTAGACATCATCTAGTCCAACTCCTTTGCTAAAGCAGGATTGCCCAGAGCACATTACTCAGGACTGCATCCAGGCGGGTCTTGAAAATCTCCAAAGAAGGGGACTCCACAACCTCCCTGGGCAGCCTCTGCCAGTGCTTTGTCACCCTCACTGTAAAGAAGTTTTTCCGTGTATTTGAACGGAACTTCCTATGTTCCAACTTGTGCCCATTGCCCCTCGTCCTGTTACTCAGAACCATTGAAAAGAGCCTGGCTCCATCCTCCTTCAACCCACCCTTTAGATACTTGTATGCCATAATAAGGTCTCGCCTCAGCCTTCTCTTCTCCAGGCTAAAGAGTCCCAGCTCTCTCAGCCTTTCCTCATAAGGCAGATGCTCCAAGCCCTTAATCATCTTAGTTGCCCTTCGCTGGACTCGCTCCAGCAGTTCCCTGTCCCTCTTGAACTGGGGAGCCCAAAACTGGACACAGTATTCCAGTTGTGGCCTCACCAGTGCAGAGTAGAGGGGGAGAATGACCTCCCTCGACCTACTGGCCACACTCTTCCCTATGCAGCCCAGGATTCCATTGGCCTTTTTGGCAACAAGGGCACATTGCTGGGCCATGGATAATTTACTGTCTACCACAACCCCCAGATCCTTCTCCTCCGAGCTACTTCCCAGCAGGTCCGCCCCTAACCTGTACTGGTGCCTAGCATTCTTCCTCCCCAGGTGCAGGACCTTGCACTTGCTTTTGTTGAACCTCATTAGGTTCTTCTCTGCCCAGCTCTCCAGCCTGTCCAGGTCACGCTGGATGGCAGCACGGCCCTCTGGGGTGTCAGCCACCCCACCCAGTTTGGTATCATCAGCAAACTTGCTGAGGATACACTCTGTCCCCTCATCCAGGTCATTAATGAATATATTAAACAAAATTGGACCGAGAAGGCATCTAAGAATCAGAGGTGCCAACCACAGTCATCATCCTCATTGAGTTTAGGCAATCTTTTAAAGAAGCTATGACAACTAGGTCGTGAGCACCTTCAAGATACGTTAGAGAAGTCTTAATTTTACTCTAATGTTTCCTAGGAGACTAGAACAAGGCCTAATGTGCTTGTGTCACAGGTTCACACACAAACACACACACATAGAGCACGTGACAGCATTCTGTGCTAAGGGACCGTAACAAGGTGCATTTGCATACAGGTGTGTCACACTGTGGCTGTCCAGGAGAAAGGCAAGAATCCTAAGCAGCAGTTCCCCTGTTGTCATAATCTGCTCCTGGCCATAAACTTTGAAGTAACTCTGTTTATCCCCACTATGCCAATGGACAAGATATTCCTGAAGCTCACTCCTTAAACACAGTTTCAGTCCTTTCTTTAATTTCCAGACCACACTTGTTTCAGACAGTTTATAACCATTTATTTATTTTTGTCAACATCGTCCTTGAGCTTAAAATCCTCCACGTTTTCTTTGGCCATCAGTGTAACCACTATTTTGCTTGTATTCAGCTTCAAAAGCTTCTTCATCCAAGCGCTGCCCTCACCCTAGGGCAAGGATTTCCTTGTGAGAATAATGAGCTGGTACACAGCAGAAGATACACAGAACTATGTTGCCTCTGTTTGTTCCTTGAGCCCAGATCAGACCTCTCTGTAGCTGCACACAGACCTTAATGGGAACGATGGAGAGAGCTGACGTCCACAAACGTGGAGAAGTCTCTTGTAGTGGAAATGTGGACTCCCACCTTGGTTGCATCTCTCCAAGTAGTATGTAAAACATTTTGGCCCATGTCTGCCCCCTCTCTCTATGGTTTACTAAGTTGAATATTACAAGAAGGCCCCAAATGAATGTCTTCCATCTTCCACTGTCAGGAAGTTTTGCCTCTACTAATGGGATCAGCTCTTGACTAGTGGTTTCTGGCTACATTTGTGTTACACTTCTGGAAGTTATCAGTGTAACTCCAACTCTGCAGCTACAGAACAAAGTTAGAAATTGCTGAAATTGCGAGGCTTCTACCGACGACTGCAGGAAACTGCTGTACCACAGCTGATGACCAGAAAAGATGCAATAGTTTGAAAATATCTGGAAGAGGTTGCAGCCTCTTCAGGAGACATTATCCGAGACTCTCCAAAAGAGTAATTCTGTAAAAGGAAGAGTTGGCTGATGTGACTTAGCAATGCTTCATGGGTGCATGAAAGCTTATGGTGCTGGAGCCATTTCAGGTACTAGTGCAGCAGGTCAGGTAATTGATTTTTGTCTTTACTTCTTGTCTTTTATCAATGTTGTGTAAACGTAACATTGTCTTTGAAACACTTTGTGACTTGGGTCTCTGAAAGAAGCCAACCAAGGAGTCCCAGAGCAGCAGTGTGCTTGGGGCATCCAGGGGAGTTCTGCATGCCTGGAGTATCTGAAATGTGCTGTATCACGTACACAAAACCCAGGCCTTCCCCGTGAAAAGGTATGACAGGCACTGCGAAAGTTTGGCAGGCTGAAGAGAGGGAGATGCTGCCGCCACTGTGTAATTTAACCTGGAAAGCAAGCAGGCTACACTCACCAGCTTGTGAAATAACCAGTAACGTTAGAGATGCCCCTTCAAACTATAGGATTAGTGGGGGTTATTTGGCAGCTAATAAAAGACGATGGCACATCCCCGGGACAGGTGGGGGCGCTGCTGCGGCTAAACAGCTGCTGCCAGGCCGGAGGGGATCCCAACGCCCCCCGCTGCGGGTGTCTCAAAAAGGGACTGCCTGAGACAACGGAGGGCGGGGATGGGCGGCGGATGTCCGCCCGCTCTTCCCCGGCTCTGCCCGCTCGCTGCCGCTGCCGCAGCCGCACACCGTATTTTGAAGCGCCTCAGGGTTTGCTGCCGGGGCCGGGGTGGTGCTGGGCATGGAGGGAGGGAGGGAGGGAAGCGACAGCTGCTGCGGCGGCGGTCCTCCCTGCCAGAGACAGGCCCCACCCGCTGCCCCCCCCCGCACTACGTTTCCCGGCGTGCCGCGGGGCGAGCCGCCGCCGGTACCGGAAGGGTGCTCAGGGCCACTTCCGGTGCTGTGGCCAGTGGCGGGCTGCTGTGGGGACGGCGGCGGCGGTTGCACAGGTAACGGCTGTGTTGTCGCGGCCGGAGGCAGGTAGGGATAGAGGCAGGGGGACAGGCAGCGGCGGTTGCCGGGCATGGCTGTTGCGCTCTGTGCCGGAAGCACTCGTGTCCGCGGGCCGGGCCGGGCCGGGCCGGGCCGGGCCGGGCCGGGCAGGGCCGGGCAGGGCAGCCAGGGGCAAGGCCGCTGAGAGCCGGACTGCTTCACCTTTTCTTTAATAGAAGTGTCGGGTTTCGTGTTCTTGCTTGTTGCTGACAGACCTTTACGAGTTTTCTGTGTGCTGGCTCAGGGATGGGAATGCGCCGAGTTAAATTGTAGTGGTCCTCGAGGGGAGGCCGAGAATTGGGCCGGTGGTTGAACCCCGTCCTTTGACAAGGTAGTTCAGATCCGCTGTATTCCTCACACCTCTTTTGTTAATGAGCTTTCCAAGGCAAGTTATGAGCAGCTCTGTAGATGCTGTGTTGGTGTTGTCTGACTTCAGCAGCACTTGTCGTCATGTGTAAAGAAAATGATGAATAATTGTCGGAATTGGAAAATGCACACTTCTGGTGACGTTCTGAAGTGCTCAATGTGAATTAGTTTTAAAGAGGTGCTGTTTCTTTTTTATTTGTTTATGAGTATGTCTTTAAACTGTCTCCAGTTATGTTTTTTTGGGCATCATTATAAGTTTTACTTCGAAGTTGGTTTTTTTTTTTTTTTTTTTTTCTGTAGACAATGAAAACTTAAGATGTTTATATGTGTCTTTCTGCTTCTGTGAAATTTGGGGCAATATTTAAGGTATTCTAAATAGTGTTTTGGAGCTTTTAGGTATATTTCTTTTGAGTTGGATGAAACCAACTGCATGTAGAGTTTTTTAACTATGGCAAGTGTTATAAGTACTTTTATTTTTATACCGGGCAATGATATTTACATGAACAAGAAAAACACGTTTCAGGAATAATTCTGTGGAGTGCATGGAAGGAAGGATGCAAAACTTAGATGGGTGAGTACCAGTAGAAAAACTCTGAGAAGACCCAAGCTTAGGAACTTTAAAAAAAGTTAATGATGTACCTTCAAAGAGTACATCTCAGCAAATAAAGTCTTGTACCACATTTAACTACTAAGGAGGCAGGTGCCAGTATCTTAAATAACAAGGACTTGTAAATAACAGACAAATAATGAAGAATATACTACACAAATTTTATTTATCCTTAAGATATTCAAGAAATTAAATTGTCGGTCTCTTGTACCCTGAACAGTTATGAAGCTGGTTTCTTTCAGAGGGTGCTCTGCAGAAGAAGATACGGTTTCCATTTGAGTTCCATCTTGTCCAGGGCTGGTTTCTTCTCTGCTGTCAGTATGGCAACATCACTTAGAACTGTGTGGTCCAGCTTCTTTTGGATGCGTTCAGTAGCAAGCTGTAAGCAGGCCCCACTGCAGAGTAAGTAGTGATGAAATTATAGAAATCTTTTATTAAAATTTGTTCTTTGAGAGCCTCTTTCCTGTACTTTTTAAAGTAATAGAAGCATGGAAATGAATTTTTGTTTGAACGGAATCAAGTCTGATATTCCGTGTTCTCTGCTAATAATTAAAGGATATCTTGATTTGTTTTTTTTTTTTTTCTTTTAAAGCTTCCGTGGTCTGCATATGACACTCTAATTTATTAATTAGCTTGCAAATAACACCCTTTGTACCACTGATTATATTTGAAGATTAAAATTTATTTTTTCAGACTTACAAACAGTGGTGAGAAAAAGTTAGATAACGTTAACATTACTTAACTTTACTCATTACTTAACATAGACAGAGAACAAGTGAAAACAGGCAATATTATTTCTTAGGTTTGTGTCCATGTTTTAGGCATCAATAGAAAGATGTAGGGGAGATAGTAAAGGGGGTAGAAAACACAGGAATTGAGAAAATATTATGGACGTGTTACATTTTAGAGGTTAGTGGGCAAGGAGGGGAAAGAAATCTTAGGAAGAAAAACAAACTATTTGCAGTAATATTTTACCAGAACTCAACTTTTATTAACTAAGAATGGTTTAATTGGCAGAACTGAGGCATGGAAGTGCTAGCAGAAATTCTAAATTTAAGAATTTTATGGCTAAAATATATATTTAAATATACTAGCTATATCTAAATTTAAATTCAATAATATTACATCTAAAATATTTCTGAGAGGAAAATAACTACAAAAAAGTTTCGTCTTGGTTCTTTCTGCTTTCCCAATTTTGACACACTGAATGCTCTCCCCCTCTATCCTGAACAGCCAAGAAGAATCCTATTTGTACTAAAACTAAAGATGGTCTACGTAAAATAGCATGTCAGAAAAAAGTTGAAACCTTTCTATGACTTATTTGAAAACAGAAGGCTTAGAAGATGCTGAGTCTTAGTTCTTGTGATCGTAATTTAGTTCTTGAAGTGTAGTGGTAGAAGAAGCATCACTGGACTTACGTGTGGGTTTGTGTCAGGTTCTGGCAGTAAAGGAAGGGGTTTGCCAGTACAAGTCAACCAGCTACAGACATCTCCCAGCCCCATCTGAGGCTCGCATACCTGCATGGTTGTGGAAGGCAAGATGCCCATGGTATGGTTCCTGTATAAGGGACTGTTACTATTTAATGCCTTAGGTTTACGGTTGGACTCAATGATCTTAAAGGTCTTTTCCAACCTAAATGATTTTGTTATTCCATGAAAAAAAGGGAATGGAATTGTGGGAAAACTCAGTTGGAGGGGACTTCGGGTGGTCTGTGGTCCAGCCTCCTGCTCCAAGCAGGCTCAGCTCTGCAATCACACCAGCTTGCTCAGGGCTTTGTCCAGCTGGGTCTTTGAAATCTCCAATGACAGAGACTGCCCAAAACTGCTTGGGTCCCAGTCCCACTGATTGGCTGTCCTTATGAGGAAAACATTTCTCTACATATCCGGTCAGAGCCTTTAGTTTCAACTTAAGGGTGTTTCATGTCCTTCCACCATGCACCGCTATGAACAGACCGGCTCCCTTTCCTCAGTAGCCCCAAGCCTCATACGTAGTCACTGGGGGCTGCTGTTAGGTCTCCCGAAAACAGTCTCTGCTCCAGCCTGAGCCAGCTCCGGTCCCTCAGCCTCTCCCCACAGGCAGGTGCTGCAGCCCCTGACCATCTTGGTGGGCCTTCGCTGAATTCTTTCAAATTTATCTTTTATTAAAGTGCCCCAAACTGGCAATAGTATGTACATGTGGTCTAACAGATGCTGAGTAGAGGGACATAATCCCTTCCCTCTCTCCATTTAGTATAGTCCCAGATGCCAACAAGCTTTTTTTAGTACTTGTAATTCTTGTGATTGCATTCCTTGGAGCAACAAGAACCTGGGGAAAGGGGTAAAGTTCTCTAGTGTTACAGAAGGGAAGACATAGTTTTGTATAGCATATAAAACAGTCTTCAACGAAGTACAAATTTTATTTTTATAATAAATATTGCTACGGATGAAATTATGATCTTCCCTGTAAGTCACAAGGTAATATTCTTCGCATATATAAAGAATATGCTCTAATGGTGAAATCTATAGGTATTTTGTTCATACTGTGATTTTTTTTTTCTTAGGAAAACCATAGAATTGGAAAGGTAAATGTACGCCATAGCTACCTAGATGCTGTATTTTTTGATTGCACTAGAAACCTGTGTAGTAAAGTGAACTTCTGTTTAGGCAGTGTTTGGGTTTTGTTAATCTAAAACTGAGTATGACTATAATCCCCAACTAAGACATAGAACAGAATGAAAATGTAAACATTCTTAAATTTGGCACAGCTCTGCTTGTTTTTACATTAGTGTTCTTTACTGGTTGTTTTTTTTTTTTTGCAGATGGAGCTGTGTATCTTGCCTGCCATAAATCTACATACTCAGTTCTCCCTGAAGACTACAATTGGTATTTAAATGTGCTTTGATGTGTGGCCTTTTCACGTTATGTTTATTCCAGGCCTACTTTCTTTTTTGTGAAGTTGTCATACATTGGTATCAAATACATCTTCTTCCAGTTTTGGATATATGTAAAAATTTTAACTAAAGTACTGGTTCCGATATAATGATTGTGGAGTTAGTATTTCAAAAAAATAAGCATAGTGAAAAATCGTGCGGAACTCATTCTAAACATGGTGATGAATGACCCCAGTACCCCTGCAGTTTTGTGGAAGAGCAAAAGTAGCTAAGAGCAGTCATTTTCATCGATGCTTATTGTTAAGACAAAGTCCAGCTATTTTTGTGCTGCTCCAGGAGAAACTTGCGTGGAAACCAGAAAAGACGATTTAAATGTAGTGAGAAGCACAGCATCTGTGTCATACAAGGTTTTAGGAAGCTGTGTCGTGGGAAGGGGGAGGAAGGTGAGAAAAGTCTTATTCCTTCAAGGAACATCTCAGTAGGGCTTTTTGTTCATCAAGATCATAATCTTTTACCAAATACAAAAGTTGGAACCCCAAACAGATCTTTGTTTCCTGTTCTTTCTTTTGTAGGTGCCATACTTCTTCTAAAGGCACATTGTCCTAGGCATCATTATCCCCATATGTTGCTACAGTTTTATATGGAATTATTCAAAGTGTTAAAGATTTTTTTCCAACCTATATTTCCAGCTATCTTTAATACTATTTTTTAGCCCTTTTTTCCTATCCATCCAAAAAAGAAACATCAAGATGGCTGGAAAAAAAAAAAAAAGAGGAAGTTCAGATCAAGTATTTGTGACCCTTATTTTATAAGGGTTTATTTTAGAGAATTCTTAAGAATGCTGGGTGAAATCTGGTTTGCTTTGGGACTCAGGCTGCTCAGTTGCTCATCATTTCTGAAAATTGTAAGGAGTGTATTTAAGAGTGTAAGCTTTTATTTTTATAGTAAAGTGGAACTTGCAGTGACATCGGATTTGAAGACAATTGTCTGCTACCACCCTTCGCTTGAGATTCCATATGAGCACACAAAAGTATGTCCAAATGTACACATTTATATTTCTTACTCTTGTAGATGCATAAGTAGTTCATAATTTTGAGTCTTTTGGCCATCTTTTTTTAATTTGAAATACTGAGGTACTTTTTAGTATGTGGTCAGCATGTCTATGAAGTAAGTGAATGGTGAATATAGCTGCTGCCATGAGGAGGACCTTATTCTTGGTTGAATTCAGGCAAAGTTGCAAAGTGAGAAGTGCTCAGATATCACAGCATATAAATACTTGTGCGCTACAGAGAAAACGAGTGTCTGTCTATGGGTGTTATCCTCAAAGAGGATGTTTGAAATGCAGGTTATAGGTCACACATCCTGCTGTGTACATGTGCAAGAGGATATAAAGAGGTGCTGCTGCTGCTGTTTTCGACTTGAGCTTTAAATTCCTTTCAGCACTCCAATTCACAAATGCCACAAAAAAAATGTAAATACAGAATTTTTATCTATCAGTACTACTTTTGATGTGTTCTTTACACTGACAAAAATGTCTAGATGGACTTTTCTGTTGTACATTCTGTTTCAATTTCCAATTCTCATGTGCTAGTAAAATACTGTAAGTGGTAGCTATGTTGCTGAAGTACCCAATGTGAAAATTCTTCATTGAAAACTTAAAAGTTTTTAGCGCTCTTTGCCTGCAAGTTACTTATCGGTATTCTTAAATTTATTGGTTGCCTGTTTCTCAGGAAAAACAGGTGTAAAAGACTAAAATGAGGGAAAAAAACTTGCTAGGTGCTAGGTAGTTAGGTTTCAGGTTGAGAAAAAATGTCTTGGTCTTAGCAGATGCACAAACAATTAGGAAGTGACATTCTTCTCCAAGGTACAAATCATCTAAAAGCTTTTTTAGGAATGATGATTGTCACTATGAATAAATTTCTAAATAGGGATAATATGAGTACTTTTGTACGAGTAGAACTGAACCTTATGATTCAGCTAGTGAATTGTAAGGATGAGATCAGCAATATGATGACAGCAGTTCTGATTTTAGGGGTAGGATAATCAGCTGTAGCACCTGGGGTAATTAGCTGTTTCTAGATGTCTGCTACACAGTGGTGTAGGTTTTTGGGGGGGGAGGGGAGCGGAGCTAAACAGGCATTCTTCTGTTTTCCTTTGGTTTCAGCTGTTAAGAGTAAATTGTAATGCTATCTATATAGCTTGGCTTTTTGATTTTTCTCAAAAGAGGGAGAAAAAGGAAATATATACGCTACTGTTTTTATAGCCCATACCACGGCCAGATCCAGTGAATAATAAAGAAGAAACCCTTGATCAAGTTCTGAAATCCAGATTGAATGAAAAAGAACTAAAGAACAATAGCGGTCCTACAATTGAAGAGCTCAGCAAAATGTTTTACACGACAAAACATCGCTGGTATCCTGTGGGACAGTAAGTATTTTCTTTTCAGTGTTCATTCCTTTGGGATGTAAAAGGAGGTACAGGAATAACTTAATGACTAGGTTCAACCTAGGAGAAGTCATGTGACACAAGATACTGTTAGCACATGGGCTGCTACATAAAATCTTAAATGCAGTGTTGTGTAAATGGAAGACTGGAAGGGTTTTTTTAACACTGCCCCTTAGGTAAACTTTGCAATTTTTTTTTTTTTTTTTTGTAAAATATGTCACAGAGTAGAAATTTCTCATAGCATCTAGTTAGCTACTGGTTCTGATGATTTATTAAAGTTGCATAAGTGAAGTCAGCATAAGAGAATCTAGTATGTAAAAATGTAAAATACCTTCAATGGCTATAACCAAATACAGCTTGGAAACATGCATTGTCTATTCCTTGACAACTTTTCAGCAAAAAAAAAAAACTCGAGGATGATTCTCAGACTTAGGAATAGTAGAGATTTTTCATTTGAAATGGTGAAAAGTGCACCTTAGTGTGCCTTGTACTCAGAAAGCAAGTAGGAGAGGTACAACTACTCATGACTGAGCTTAAAGAGGAACTATATACATTCAGATATACCACTAGAAACGCATGACATTCTAGTTTGCGTTACTCCTGTCCAGTCTGTGTTACTACACCTTTTGGTAGCTGCTAATTTATAGCTATGGAGACTTGATACAGGCAGAATATTTCAGAATTATTTTTTTTTCTTTTTGTCCACAGAAAACTTTTAAGTTACTGTGTTTTAGGAATAGATAAAAGGAATTAAATGGTAGAACTTTCCATGGCCAAAGGCTAGCTGTCACTTCAATGAGCATCAAACAGGATCCTCCTTGGTTTAGGGTGGGTAATTAAGAGGAAAGTAGGGCTCATTTTTGTTGTGAAGAATTTGGTTTTTTGTTTGTCTGCAAAATATTACACTATTTAACGTACAGTCTGGCATAACTCCTTTTAACATCGTCTCTTTGTTCTGTAGCAATCATTTTAGCCAAAGGAAAAGCTGACCACATAATAAAATTAACTTCACACAAAGGATTAAGAACAGCAGCCTTTGTACCTACTCAGCTGTAGAACTGATTGGATTTTTACATGCTTTTAGCAGATGTAGCAATAGAAATGAGTAGCGTTATGTAACTCCACGAACAACAGAGATGACATCTAATGAGTGGTGATGGGCTCTGCTTGTGTATCTTGTGTTTTGCTTACTGTGTAACCTCCAGACTACTCACTGGGGGGAGGAATGTCAGCAGAATCAAAGACTGTCCAAAGCTTGCATTCACTGCAGCCTTTTTTAATTCTAGGTATCATAGAAGACGCAAGAATCCTAATCCTCCTAAAGACCGATAATTAAGATAACTTCTTGTTCATCCAGGACTTTGCTATTAATCTTTATTGGAAATAAAAATTACAGAAAGCAAGATGTTTGGTGATTCTTTGTGAGTGCTATAACTAAAACATGCTTAAGTAAATTTGACTGTTCATTTCTACTTCAGCTAGTTGACAGAAAAACAAAACTGCACTAATGAAACAGGGATCCAGTGAAGGCTGTTGCACATGCTTGGTCAGTGACAGTGCTAGTGTTAGAACTGGATGTAACGGGAAATGGTGTGCTCTGATTAAACTCGGTCAGAGGCTTGTCATTGGTAAAGTGAAGGCATAGAAGTCTTATGTCAAAATGGGAAGTGTAGAACTGGACACTGTAGGGTTTGATGTTATTTTGGGGGTTAATTTATTAATTTTTTTTAGAAATCTAGTAACTGAAATGCTGGTAAGCTTTAATGCTGAGGTATTAATGAAATAGTATTGATGAAAAATATTATGAGAGGTATTTAGGAAAATGATGAAGTAGTTTTGCTTCTTCTGTTATGCTTGTAAAATATTTGATTCCATGTTTAAGCCTACATCATCCAAGTGATTGTATTGAAGGCTATTGTCATGTACTGAAAACTGGGCAACTTGGTTCAATTTTAGTTTCCAAGGCATACTAACTCACCCTTCCAAGTCACCCAGCATTCCCCAATATCTGAGATAACTTCTGTGTGCATTTGTGGTTCAGGGTTGTTTTTTTTGGTTTTGTCTCTTTAACCCCACCCCAACTACCATTCAGTGAGGATGCTATGTTCATATATAGCTGTCGCTCAGGGGAGAATTCTTGGCCTCCGCAAGGTAATCCATGAAAACTCCCAGCTCTTTCTAGGGATTTGCCCCTTATTATGTAAAATGCTTTAAATTAATGTGGTTTTGATTCTGCTTCGTAGCTTTAGTGTTTTGTAGTGCCCAAATGTTTCTGCTGTTAGAATATTCTATGACATCTAGTATTTTTTCTCAGGAAAAGGAGGTTCTTCACAGTTTTAGGCATCAGCCTTCTGGTAGAAAGGGCTAGCTTGGACGTTGTGCCTCTGCGGAGATCCCAGTGACTTCATTAAGCCTTCTTAGCAGATCCTAATAAATAATCAGAAAATAATTATCCCATGTATGTCATACATTTTGATTGTATTTCTTTGCCAAAGCATCTTTGATTAAAATAGGAAGGTTCTTGTTTCTTGTGTTAGTGTCATTTAGCCAGCATGTGTTGTCCACGCTTTTTGCTAGAAGTGGAATACCATATAAGGTCCCTAATTCTGGTCATTGTTAGTATAAAGGACAGTTACTTTTCTGAAGTTATTACTAAATAACTTTTTTTCCTTGAATTTCCTTTAATTGTGAAAAAAAAAAAAAGTAATATTGGATGCATGTAAAAAGACTGCCTTTAAATACTTCTGGAAATTTTTACATAAAGCTAGTCTAAGTATTTATCCTGGTATTATTTTGAAAAATGCATTTTTAAATCAGAATGCCAGTTAGCTGATAATGGTTTATCATGGCAGAGCATGAAATCGTTTTGCTTGTTCTGTCTGTTATGCTTGTAAGATAGCCAAGTCCATGTTTAAGCCTACATCAGCCAAGTGATTTTGGCTCCATATTATACGATGTGTTGCTCGCGTGATAACAAACATGCTATCACGAAGGAATGTCTATTGTGTCTGTGAAAAGGATCGCTGCTTACTCTGCAAGTTCCGTCACATGAAAATAACTTTTTTTTTTCTGCCTAGAATGTAACTTTTGAAATATTTTCTAATAATTTGTAGTACAACAAATTTTACTATTTTCATCAAATCATGGACCAATGTCAGTACCAGGCACCATAAGTGAGCAGCTTACCTCTTGTGGTTGGTGTTTTGTTATGTTCCACTGCATGAAACGGAGCCCCCTTTATTTTTGGAAAGCTGAGACCTCATTTGTCACCATTTGACTTTACTCCAGTGTAAGAGAAGATATCCCTGGATTAATCTAAACTTTCATTTGGTTTTCCCCCTTCTTCTCCCTGATGCTTTTGCTTATTGCTTCCTAATGCTATTAAGACATTTTGCTTTACAGAAACCTTCAATTGTCACGTTTATCTGTTCTTGCCTGACTCTGTGATCAAACGTCCACAATCACTGTAGAAATGTTGGCTTTCTCAATGTTTCCCAAACATTTTTGGATGCTTTTCAGGCATGTTGAGGGCTAAAAATCTATGATGTGCTAGACTGCTATCTTTAAAGTACTTCCTCTTATGACTAGTTACTGGAAATGGAGTCTAAGAAACATGTTCACTACATGTACTCTCTGCCATTTCAGTATTACATTAATTCATAAAATCAATATTTTAAAATCTTTCCCTGTGTTACACTGCGACTCTCAATCTTTCAACGTTCTCTTCTACTAAATCTTTCTCTTGAGTCATCTGAAGCATGACCTAATTAAAGGCCTATTCTCACAGTAATTCCAAGTTGTCCTCCTGATTTCTCTTGGTCTTGAACAACTACATACAGCTGTCTTTATCTGTCTCTCTTCACTTGAAAACTTGGAATTAGAAATCCATCCATTTGATTCTTGTCCCACTTCTATGCAAAAGAATAATCCATTTGAAAGTTAGTTCGGGATTTCTGTTTTCTGTTGCTCCTGTTCTTTGTAATTGAAAACTTTAGTTGCATGGAATGTACAATGTTAAGGCTGCTCTGGTATCTTTGTATCCAATTTTAGGCACTTAGCCATTTGCTTTGTATCTAGTAGTTATTAGGTGGTTTAGACCTTATTAGGCGCATTGCTCTGGGTAATAGACAGTTGGATACATCTTAACTGATTTTTATTTTTGTTTTAACATCTCGCTAAAAACGTTCTCGGGCTTTGCTTGCTAGCATGCCATTGGAAAACTGTCAGTCAGGTGTCAAACTGTCCTCAGTTCAGAGCATTTAAATCGCATTTCAGTTTATCTTGATGTCCTAGTGAAAAGAAAGTTCTTTCACTTCCTCTAGACCTGAATTTAAAAAGGAAACATGCTTTTAAAACGGGGTTTTGCCTTTTCTATGTGCAAATTATGTTGTTCTGTGGGTTCTTGGTGCTACCACCAGGAGGCAATCTTGCACAATAACGCAACTGGATTTGTCTGAAACGGTAGAGGATTTAGCCATCTCATCAAATTTAAGAGAGACATGCATTAGCTTTTCTTTAATTAAATTTGTAAAATGGACTCCCCTAGCAGGTCTGAAAGTGGTTGGATTCGAAGGGTCAGAGGTTCTTTTGCAGGACTTGCCTGTTTGATTTGACTTTTTTAACATAGAGCAGAGATGTATGTTCACACTTAAAAATAGCCCTACCCTCCCAATCTGGAAAAAAATGAGCCAACAGTGGAGCAGTTGGGACCCAACTGCCAAATACACCCGTGTGACAACTTTCATATCTTCATGCGTCAGTTCCTCATGATTGCAGTGGAGGGAGCAGTTATCCGTCCATCCCTTCCTGCCCCTCCAGTTGTTCAGCCCTAGAAGAAAGTTCCCCTCTCATCCGTCTGCTATTGTGACAGGTCTGAATTTCAGCTGCCACGTCCAGATTCGGCTGTACCAGAACAAATCGTTGCTGCAGCTCTGTTCTAAGTCACAGTAATGATTGCTGTTTAAAGCCAACACTGCTTTTCTCAGTTATTCCAATCTTTATGAATTTCAGCAGCTGCTCTGCTGTAATTTCTCACATGCTCATTCCATCCTCAAAACGAGTACAAAGTTACATAATAAAGAGATCGAATAGATGTAGACTGCATTCCTCTTCTGTAATGGAGGATGTATATTTTGTTTTAATGCTACAATATAGCAAAATTGATTGAAAGCCCACTGGTCACTAGAATAAATGTCAGACAAATTGTGTACCTACAATACATAAAAGCTGGATTCATTGCTAAGATCAAGACAGGTAATAATTAGACACCGAAGCCTGCGTTAATCTTTGTAGGCTCCCCTTATAGTCAATTGACACAAAAAAGTACCCACACAAGGCAGTTGATCTTATTTTAAGATGTTCTGAAATATGTCACAAAAATTGTTTTCTGGAGGTTCTTCTTCCTTCTCGTCTATGAAGGGAGGATGAGCTTTAGTTGAGATTCAGATGCCTGTAGCAGAGCAAATGGAAGCAGTCTTACTGTTTGGGGTTTTTTTTGGGTGGGGGGGTGGGTTGTTTGTTTGTTTTTAAATTAAGACAGCATATATGTAGGAGAAAAATATTCCACTTAAAATTAAGATAAAAAACATTTGCTGATTCTGCTAGCCTTCAATAGCATGTAGTCCATATATAGGAACTCTGTTTTCTGTATAGATTAATTCACATACATTTAATTTGTAATTTTGAATAAACAGTGTATAGGATTTTAATCTCACCTCTTTATATTTAATCAACCTCCTAACTATTTTTTTTTGTTTCATTTGATACGTAGTCACAGGAGAAATAAGATAGTTACTTATTTTATGTATATTTTACAGCACCTCTTCTAATGAGCTCATGATCCCAATTGTTACCTCTAGGTACTTGTAGAAAAATGAACACAATAAATGATAATTTACTGGGTAATTTGCACATAATTATCTGAAAATTTAAATACAATTTACACAGAATGTTAGTTCCGCTATATATAACTGCAACTGTTAGGGCACTGCACATCAGAAGGTGGGAGCTGAGTGGAAGCTGCATGAACCCAAGAGCATGTCTGGCCAGCAACTTTGTATGGCACGGCTTCTAGAGAAGTCGAAGTTTATGGCCCGGAGTACCACTTTATTAAGTGCCATGATGTAGGTGAGAAATGATATTCAATGTATCACAAAGTTATTCATCACCTAGAGGCACCACAGGAGGTTGGAATGGCCAATAAAACTGAGAAACATTGCCAACTAGTTTAAATAAGTATTAAATACAGAAAACAGTTGTGCGTATATTCAGCTTTACTGCTTGTCAAGATGAAAAACAGTCTTGGGTCAGAGGCAGTTTACCATTTTAAATAAGGCCAGCTTTGACTGCTACCAAAGTTTACAATTCCTCAGCAAAAGAATCTCCCTACCAGCAAAATATGAGATAGCATAGAGAAAAAAAAAAAAAACAAAACTGGAAAAGCTGTTTTTTAACATCTCTTCTGCCAAAACTAATAAAAGTTTAACCATGTAAGTATCACAGAAAATTTAAATGAACAGTGAAGAGTGACTGTGAAATTAGGCTACTGCATTAAGCCATTATCGTGTAGAATAAAAAGTAACCGAAGTAAAAGATAAAACTATTAAAGCATGAGCCTACTGTACAAACATATATTTCCTGCTCACTAATGCTAACAAGAGAGTTCTATAGTTTCATGTAAAAATTCATGTTTCTTAAATACTGCTAGTCTTTCTCATTATTCAAATTTATGTTGTATTTGTTTAAACAAATAATAAGCCAGTAGCATTTTTCTGAAGTCAGCATCTGTAGGAGTTATGCTGGATCACAGCTTCGTGATCGTCACATTCTGCTTTAGTTAAGACACACTGAGGATTTCAGTTGAATAATAAACTAATACCAGGAAAAAATTTTCCTTGACCCCTAATTAGTTAACAATTGGTTGGTATACAGTAGCATAAAGTTTCACATATTTTTTGTTATTTTGTAATTTTTTAAACTGGTCAAGATTGGTATGGGTTCACTTGTTATTTTACAAGAACACCTCATATCTTTGTAAAACTCCCTTTCCTCCAAGCCATTTTTCATACGGTTAAAATCCTGGCGTTAGCAATGGGGAAACTGAGGGTGCCAGCAAGTTCCACATATTTTTGAAATGGATTAAGAAAAAGGATTTCCTGGCAGAATAAAGGCACAGTGCAAAAAAAAAAAAAAAAAAAAAAAAAAAAAATTCATGGTAAGTGCACCATAAGCAGAGATAAACAAAACAGCAGAGAAATTCCCTTTCTAGAGCATATATTTGTATGTTCAAATCTAAAATAAACACACCGTATGTTGGCTGCGTGGGTTATGATTCATTGATTTTATATGGCCATATTTGTTGAAGAAAAATATTTGAAATGAGCCCAAAGAGGCCACTGGTAAAGCTGAAAGGTGATACAGTGGTCTGTGAAGAGAAGAGCAGTGGCGGTCCTGATGGAGAGCAGCTGTGGCTAGTACCTACACAGTGCTCAGCCAGTCCTTGTCCAGACTGAGGGCAAAACCTCGAATCGCTGGAACTGGGTGAGTGTTTTGCTTCAATATGACCAAAATTTTAACTCCTAACGCTACGGAAATGATACATGAGAAGCCTTATATTTCTTTAAGAGTGAAGCATTTATTCTGCAGTCAAAATACCTGTGTCTACATGTTACCTCAGGCAGGTGGTCCCCAGCAGCAGACTAGTACTCAGGGTCCCTCTGAGCCTGTCCGTACTGCTGCAGGCTGGGGAGCATGCTCAAGCTCCAGCTGCTGATCCCTGCACCTCTTCCCCCTGTTCCACCTGTCACTCTTTAGAGGAGTGGCTGCGCACCCCTGCAGGGAGCATTCACACCAAGCGATGCTCCCAAGATCGCATCTTGTTTGACTTTACCCTATGTGCTCTTCTAAACTGCTCAAGCTGACTGTGCACCCTCAAACATCGCATCCCAAAACATATAATACACACCCTCGCTTTCATGCTAGGAAAGCACCATTCTCACAGACTGCAGTATAGTTTCACATAATCTCAGATACTTCAAACTGAAAGATACACAAAAAATTAGAATTACATGTTGGGTCTATAGAGGCACCAGAAAGAGTCCAAGGAGTACTGTGGGATGTGAATATAGGAGTCTGCTCTGGAGGGAACTAGCCCCAGCTACTGTGAATATAAGCCAAGCCTCTTGGCATCAGGGGCTTTTTTTATTTAGAAATAACAAGCATGCCCTCTGAAATCAGGTAGTCAGGACACGCGTTGTTTTTAAAGATAACCTGAGCTCAGATTGTCTTTGTTTGGACTACTAAGACTGAATGAGTCTGGTACAGACTTATGGAGATATGCATAATTACTGTTCTCTCTAAGCAACTTGAGTCATCAAGATTGTCCTGTCCAATCCAGTCCAGAGATGCTCCAGTTGAGACTCCTGTAAAAATAAAAGGATTTTTCTTCTGGGTAAACAAAATTAAACATGTAGAGAAGAAAATGCATTTCCATAACTTCAGACAAAGTCTGGATTTAGGAGCAAGCATCTGCTTCAACAGTCCCCATTGGAGTAAGAGAACCACACCAAAGGTCACTAGATGTCAATGTTCTGTAATTCTCAGCCTTCAGAGGATGAAAGAAATCTAAAGAAGGTTCAAGTTGAAGCATTTGGCAAAATAATGAGGTGAAAGGCTTTCAGAGTTTTCTGGAGAAAAAAAACAGTAATTGGATATAATTCTTAAAAACTTCATTTAGGCATTACTAAATAAAAATGTTGTGTTTCCATTTCAGGGCTAGTGAAATGTCAACAAAAGAAAATAGTAGTACAAAAAGCAAAGAGCTGTTTTTCTATTATCCTCAGGACACAGGGGTTTATTTATTTAAAAATCTGTGACATTGTCAAATAAGCTGTTCACTTTAAATAGCTTGCCAGGTGTTGGGGTTTTTTTTCCTTTTCAGCTGTACTTGTATGATAAATTAATTTTGCTGGGAATACACTACCAGTTCAGCACAGATTTTTTAACAATTCATCTCCTTGCCTGGCGTACTCTCACCCCCCTGGAACAGCCCGAGGAACTGATCCTGAAAATGCCCAAGGAGATTAAAAGACACGCTTCAATTGATTGTTGAAGTGTAACTGTCAGAAGCTGAACTGATCAGTCGTTTGGGGAATTTAATTGTTGTTGCTGCATCTTTTCCATCAGCCAGTCCAAAGGGATTTCATTAACATCTCACTAGTACCTCTGACTAAGTAGGAATTTTGACTAGATTGTGAAAGCTTCTAGAAATAATTTATTTTGAAGTGTTAAGTATATAAATGCAAACTGAGTGGAAACAGCTGTTATTTACATTCTCTGGACACAGGATTCCACTCCCTGATGGATAGCAAAAAATGCCACTGAAAGTACATGATGAAATTGGAAAAATATGGCTCTATTAAAAATATATGTAATGGACCACGTTGTAGGGTAGACTACATTGGTATAGCTTCACAGGTTTGCCACTGTAACAATACATAGCCCACCTGCCAGAAGGACTTGAAGAGCTTCACGTATTTCTTGGAAAAAGGGGGGGGGGGGTTGAAGGAATGAACACGCTGAAAACAAAAGCATATGAACAAATTCATGTTTCATCCTTTTATGCAATGGCTAACAGAGAGCCAGGCATTTCTAGAAATAGTCTCACAGAACAAAGCCCCATTCACAACAAAATTTTGCTATGGACTTCTGTTAGTTTGAGATTATGTTCTGGAAAAATTACAAAAGCTCCTGAAAAACGTAAGTAGCATATTCTAGACCAGTGAGCCTGAAAGTGAAGGACTATGCTGGAGGGAAAAGAAAGCACAGTGTGAAAGCTCACCCCTTCAATCAACCCAAACTTTATCTTTTTATTAGCCTGGCAGAGAGAGGCCCCCCTGCATGTCCTTTGTACATGTCCCCATTCACTTACCTGGAGCGGATCCCCACTGCCACGTGTTGGAAAGCTCACGCTCCCTCCTGCCATGCCTGCTTCTATCTGTAACATCACTGGAAGCCACCTAGAGTAAAATGAGCAGTCATAGACTGTCCTCAGGAAAGGTTAGGCATGTTTAAAAATGTACACAAAACGTGGCTGCTAATTTCTTTTGGATCAAACCCATTCAGTCAAATTAGCGTTAGGAACCCGAGCTGGGGAATTAAAGGTGGGATTGTTTTGCTGGGTTTTCCTTATAGAAGGGAAAAGGAGTTGATACAACAAAGACAGCTAAAGCTCAAGCACTGCAGAAACACTTGATTCTTAGAGCCTGTGGAGCGATTCCTTCCAGGATTAGTTCTGTTTGACTTGGGATTGCTTTGTGCCTGCCAGCACACAAAACCTGTCATAACACAGGCAAACGTGGGACAGAAATTTCATTCTTGTTCCATTTTAGATACAGACGCTTGCCTGCTGTTCTGTCTTATGCAAACGATACATCCAATGGCTAAATGCATCCTTTAGTTCCTTCCCAGAACAGAGACTGATCTACGGCAGCAGGTTTTGCAGCTTCCTTCCTTCTAGCATGATGTGGCTTGAAATGCTGGGGAAAAATTCTGCTGTGCCTCAGGCATCTTTCTGGATCCATTTTTTTTCCCAGAGGGATAATTTATCAGAGAAGTGAGCTCTGAAGAGAATGCTAAAAATAGTGTTAAAATTTTGAAATAACAGGGCAATGGCACCGAAAGTCAGAAAAGATGTCTAGCCCAAACTCACACTTTATAAAAGGCTTTGTGTATTTTGTAATAATTATAGATGTTATTTCCCCTCCCCCATTCATTTAAGAAGACAGAGAGATAATAACAAACTTCAGCAAATCTGAATTTGGTTACACAGAGCCATCTGTTAATTCTGGTATATGGCAGTAGAGGGCATCTAAGGACTTCAAGTCACATATGGTAAGGGATTAAAATCAGATGGCTGAAGGAGTTACTACTCTCATCCTCAGCCATTCACCCCACCCTGTGACAAAATTTGCCACTTCACGACCAAAGAGCTCCTGAGGCTGCTCCTGAACGACTGCAGGTTTGAGCCACACTGAAACTAGGGTTGATCTTAACATGACAGACTGAAAGATGAAGTTGTTTAGGAGACCCGTGAGTTAATTTCTCATCCCTGCTGCAGGCAGCACTCTGAGAGCCATGGGAAAGGATGGTTCAGATACAGTATAAGGGGAGACAGTAACTGCCTCAAGCAGGCTATCCAATTTCGTCTACTACTGTTTGAGTTTTAATTTTCACATACCTGGCAAAACTGCTTACAGGAGGGGCAAGCAATCCTGGGAATAGGCAGGTAGTGCCAAGAAAAGGCGAGCTGTGGAGCAACGCTCTTTCCTTAACCAGGAAGAGTAGCCCTGTGTCTGTTTCCTCTGTTGAGCCCCAAAAATGCCAGTCTGTCTGTCTGGCCTGTATTTCAGTTTACATCCTCCCAACATGCCAATCAGTTCTAGGACGATGCCTTGAGCTTTCCGGACAAAAACCAAGCACTAATCATGATAAATAGAGAGAAGGTAGTTAGCAGCTAGCACTGTTTTCTTGTCATCTGTTCAGGTTTGTATGACATTCCACGTCCAGCCTCTATACTGAAGCAGGGAAAGCAGCCATGCCCATCTTGAGCCAAAAGAAGCCAACACGTCAGAGGCAGGTTACGTTCATTACCTGACAACTAACACTTAATGCACTCATCTGAAAAATGTATTTGATCCAAGCAGCACATAGACATACCATAGGCAGCATATTTTCAATTAACTGTAAGAAGTTTAAAATTGTATAAACACATTAGTACTCGTTGATTATCCTGTTATTCAAATTCCTAAATACAGCAACACGTCAGGCCTTATGCTTAAGTCTATTATAGCCTCAGTCTGAAATTTAAAAGTGTCTCATGCCCAGGAAAAGATTCTACAACCCATTTAATGATTCACAGTACTCCTGAAATGATATTCATCTGTCTGTTTTCCATGGCAGCGCTTTCAATCATAAACACTTAATTGTAGGAATTCATCCTCAAGGCCAAATAGCTCTGGGTGAATTAAACCATCTTTAATAAAAGAACAGTGATTTAAAATTAATCTTTTTCTGATGGGAGACCATTTATTCAGAGACATCTAACCCAGTTTCTTCTTCATCTTCATTTTACTTTGCGCTCCAAACTCTCCCCTTTGGAGATAGCCACTGCATCACCTGTTTTAATTTTCCTTAGTAGTTTCAGAACTGACTCTTTGTGAACAAAGGAACTTTACTTATGGACTGGCAGAGCACAGGAGAGCTGCCTGCGTGCTGTCAGGAAAATTTTTTTCACAGACATTACTTGCTCTCATTTACTTTGAGACGTAGGACTCACAACTGGCAAGAAAACATCTCAAGCCTCCTCAAGCATAAAAGGCTTGTTTTTTCTGGCAGCATCTAGGACGAGAATGCAAGATTTCAGAGTGCTTTCAGCTGTGCTATCTCTAGGATTTTTCTAAAACAAAGACAAGAGTGTACGTTTCTCCAAAAATCCATAACTTCAAAGAGTGTGGTTGTCAACGTGTGTATGTATATGTATGTATATGCGTATATATACATCTGTACACTCTTTCTCAGACATATACACACTTTCTCAGCCAAAACCCAAGTAAATAAATATTACAGTCACAGCATCTTATGCCATAATCTGAATATTAAAATCCATAGCAAATATTCATAGAATCACAGAATGGTTTAGGTTGGAAAGGATAACTCCTATCAAAATGGTTCTTGCAAGTAGTCTTGTTTTCCATCATGTTCATAATAAGAAGAAAGCATGATGCAGAAGAAAATGCTGTCAAAGCATGTATATTTACACATTATCCTCAGGTAACTTTCAGCAATATTTAGCTAGTCCTAGTCAGTGAAATTGCATAGTTCACAAAATAATGAAGTGACGGAACAGAATTCTGCTCGCTGTTTATAAAGAAGCCTAACACAGTATAAGGTGAAAACTGCTGTGTCAATTATCTTTTTTTTTATATAGTACCCTGTGTTGCCACATTCCACTTTTCCTTAACAAGTCCAGCTAAATTATTTTTATGTTATTTTGGTTTTACTTTAAATTGTAAATAGTAAATTAGAGAAACTATAAAAGCACTACATTTTATGTTTTTAATTAAAGATCCTAAGTGTGTTTAGATAATATCTTACTCAATGCAGTTGAGGCCTTCAAATGCTACCATAAGTTTTAACTAGTATAAAGCACATGAGATGAGAGAAGGACTTAAATGCCACCTTTTTATGGTCAGAATTTCATGCTTGCCGGTGATTATCTGTCTACCTATCCACTGAACCAAAGGAAATGATCCTTCTTTTTCTCAACCGCCCCTGAAAGAAAATAATCTGGATGTTATTTCAAAGTACTGCTCTCTTAGTGCTATCTCGTGATGGTTTGCTTTTAAATTACAAGTGCCGGTTTTCTTTTAGAACACCACCGATTCATAGAAATTATTCACTGAATTTTTGATTACTCTCTTTGACCAAATGTATTTTCTCGAGAAAGATAAAGCATTCACATCTGAATAGATAAAAAATGGCAGGAAATAAGGTGGCAGCTGGTTAAGGGTAAAATTGTTTGGTATACATCATAATTTATTTCATCAAAGCATTCTGTTCCTTGGGAAGCTGGAAAGAGACGAATGATCCCATTTACAAAAATACTTGTCTTCTCCCTGCTGTATTTATTATGTTTTAAAAACTCTGTGAAATAAGGAAACCTTCCTCCCGACTGCTGAGTGAGAAATTCTCCAAGGGCTTGCACTGCGGACCTTGTTCGTGGTGCAGAGCTACAAGTAACTTGTTCTAATTTGCTTGAGAAAAAAGCTCAATATTCCTATTTCTTTGCTTGAGAACCAGACGTGCTGCCTGACCACTGTAGTCACAGGACAGGGAGGAACCATGGCAGTAATACATTCTTATTTAGATCAGTTCAGGTAAACAGTTGTCAAAATATGGTCAATAAATAGACATAAGTGATAAGCAATAGCTGGCCTTTCAACTAAAGCAGATTTTATCTGACCAAATGGTATGTCATGGATAATGGATATTCTGTGCTGCACCTTCGGGAAGTGAGGATGCAGACAGCCAGGAAAGGCCCCTTGTATTCTTTCAGGTAGCTAGATAAATCTAGCTAAATAAATCAGTAAACCTTTTGAGCAAATCAAAGCAAATTTAGCAAAAGCAGCTGAGCCAAAAATGCATTACCCCCTCCTCCACTCACGTCATATTATATAAATAAATCAGCGTGCTAGCTCTCCAGTAATTTTGGCATACTTTTCAGGAACAAAGTGAAAATCATTTCTAGCAACAGGCACTTCATGCCATTGTAAAAATGTTGCTGCTTCCTTCCTTGGTCATGAAAGGGATTTTTGCCTAAAGGAAAAATAAAAAATAAATCCACTCATCCCTCCCATTCTCGTTTTGAGCACATGTATTTGAAACCAAGTCAGAAACATAATAAATTCTGCTTGTGATTTTCAAGAACTCTTCATGTTCATGTTTTCACTACTAGTACAAATCTCGATCAAAAATATCTAATATATGGATGAGATACTGCCCAAACCAAAACACTCATGCACAGTAGAAAGTATCTGGAAAAGAAATCAGAGATTCCTTAAGTTTGTGCCTTTCATCTCCAGTTGGATGATACGTCTCTAAAACTGTCTCAGAAGAATTCATAACCGGCAATATTTGTCCTAGAATTGCTACCCCAAAACATGCAGACTAAAAATAAATAAAGCCCTTGGCTTGAATTGTACTTACAAATTTTAAATCCCCATTTGTATAAACTAATTTTCTTTTCATATTAGTGACTGTTCAGAAAAATTACTTTGTTACATGGCAAATTAAAAAACCTTATTTTGTTCACATTATGGAAAGCTAAGTTTTCAGTCTGATATCTCCATGCTGCTTCTTTTCTCTTTCTCCATTTCACATCTTTCTCATACTCCATTCTAATTTTTTAAACAGTAAAACACTTAAGGCAAACCAAGTATGTATTAAACATCCTAATGCCAAAGAAGCTAAAAAGTAGCTTAAAGTAGTTTAATGCACCACATGTGGCCCATAATCCCAAAAGTAATTTAATTTAATCACCTTTTCTTACACTTAAAAATTATTTTTTCTCCCCTGTGACTGTGTGAAATACTCACGCAGACAGAGGAGAAAACCAGCTAACTAACATTGTTGAAAGAAACAATGAAATACTAACTTGTTCCACCGAGTCTATAGTACTTACGGATGTCTCATACCAGAGAATAAAGGTAACTGTGAACTGAAGTACTCTTATGAGGTGCCAAAAGTGCCATTTAAAGATCGATTTGCAGTTTTTAAGCTTGAATTTCATTACTCTTGTAAATTTATCAGATCTTTAGTAGTATTTTTTAAAAGACATTAACTTCTCATGAAAAAAAAAATTGACAGAACTCTGTTTAGGAAAGATCCTGCTGATATATTGCCTATTTAATTTTTATTCTACCTTTTTCATAACAATACCTGAAGTTTTAAGTAACAAATATTTATTACATTCTTCTGTTCTTGTTTCTCATTCACCACATAAATCATGGTCTTCCTCTCTCTGCCTTTATAGCAGCCAGCTGTGGTTTTAGAAACAAATTATTATGACTTCAAGTGATGAATAAACAGCAGAAGCAAAGGAAGTCCTGAGATACTATCCACATGAAAATGCCATTAATAAGTAACACAGGGAAAGAGAGTTACAGCAAAGCTGTAAAAAAGCTCTGTATCTAGACAAGATGCATTCCATTTATCCAAGATGAATTAGTGAACTTTGAAGGAATAGCCCTAATCTGAACACTACTGTATCAAAATAATATGGTTTTGAGCAAAAGCTCTGTGCCTGTGTATGCATATAGGGAATTATTTTAGTAATAAAAATAGATTTGTATTCCTTTTTTTTATTTTTGCTCTTCTCAGCATAGTGAAGTCAGTGCAATTCTGAAAAAGTTAATGATAGTTACACAAGCTTTCACATCATCGGTAGCAGAACTGTCAACTAAATTTCAAAGGACACAGGCATACTCTCTCCCCTCTTCATGTCTATCCAATGGAAAGTTAGCAGGGATTCCACAATAGTCACTGGAGGCTGAATCTGAGGCTATTCGAACTGCACGGATGAAAACCGGAACAAGAATGACCTTCAAGACCTAAATTGTTTTAAGCCATTTCTGAGAATGCTTAAGTAAGAAAGCCCGTGTTTGTTCCTCAAACCTCATTTTAAATCTGTGGTGCTGTCAGTGATTAAAACCACCTTTTTTCATAAACTGAATAAATTAAATTCAAACGCACTCAGGCATTACAAACAGATGAAACCATACTGACCAATTCACTTAACACAGTAGGTTTCTTTCCCCTCAGATGAATCTGCTTAATTACTAAACACGGCACTTATTTTTTGAGAGAACTATTAACTCTAAATGCTCTTCACCCATCCCCTAATGTTTAAAAATTCTAAATAATATCTATTGTAAAAGCCTTCAGGAACTGTCCTCCATGGTCTTTTTTTTTTTTTTTTTTTTTTTTTTTTTGTTAAATAAACGTTGAATTTCAGGAGTTGCTGGGGAGTAGGACCGAAGGCAGGAGTGTCCCTGTAGGAGCTTTCTCTGCGGTGCAGGGGAGCTGGCGTGCCGGTGCTGCCCCGCTCCCTCAGCCAGACCCTTCAGCCTAATACATATTCATTTATCTCTTTGATAACAAAGGCTCCCCACCCCCCGTTTTTTGAAGAGGTTATTTTGTATAATTTTACATTATTTTGTTCCTGAGGACTTTAAAAAGACACCCCTTAACCCTTCTCCCGTCAAACCCGAAAAATGCTCTCTCCCAAATACCGCCGTACAATTTGCAGGGAGCCCTGACCTGCGGCCAGGGGCAGGGGTAAGACTAATACGGTGACTTTTGCTTTGTTTCCCCTTTTTTCTTGCCTTTTTTTTTTTTTTTTTTTTTTGGTCTTTCTAAAGTCGGCTCGAGGCCGCCCGGGCAGCGGCGGAAGGCGGCTGGTTACCGAGCAGCACCCGCGGCCCAATTAATTATCTTTGCGCCGAAAAAACAGCTTCGGGTTTATTAAAAAAAAAAATAATAATAAATAAATAAATAAAAAAATCGCGGAGGGGTGGGGGGAAAGCAGCGGCGCGCGCATCGGCGGGTAATGGCTGTTTGTAGCAACGAGGTATTTAGCGCCGGAGGGTGCAGGGGGGTGGAGACCAGGGTGGGGTGTCCCAGGAGCTTCGGCCGCCGCAAGTCCCTGGCACGGAGCTCCTGGCACCGGCCCCTGACGCGCTCCTCGGCCCTGAGGGCGGGCCCCCGCCGCGCTCAGGTGCCCGCGGCTGCCGGCGCCGGGCAGGCCGGGAGCCCCTCTCCCTCACCCCGCCGCTCCACCCCGGAGGAGAGCGGGGTGGAGTGTGTGTGTGGGGTTGCGTTCCCGCGCTCGCCCGGTTACCTCAGGAGGTGCCGCGCGGCCCGCGCGCGGGCGGCCGTTGGAGCCGACCGGCGGGGCCGTGCCTCGCGGGGCGGCGCACGCCGCCCCGCGAGGCACGGCCCCGCCGGTCGGCTCCAACGGCCGCCAGAGCGCTCGTACCTCAGTGCTCCCGGCCACTGACCTGTTCGCCGCCGCGGCTCCGCGGGCGGTGGTGGGAGGGGAGGAAAGTCTCGGGGGGAGGGTTAGGCCACCGCTGCCCCGGCGTGACAGGGGCGGCGGCTCGGTGCGTCGGCCCCCGGCTGGCCGCGATCGCGGTGGAGGCGCCGGAGCGGGTCCTGTCACATGATGCGGTTCCTGGAAAGTTCCTGGAAAGCAGCCTTTGTATGTAGCCATCCCGGGAAAAGGGGGGGGGGGGGAGGGAGGGGGGGGGGAAGCGGCGGGGGGAGAATGCCCTCGCCTCGCAATCAAAGGCGAACAGACCGCCCGCGGCGGGGGGGGGGGGAGTGGAGGGTGTTGTTTCCCCAGGAGCACCATCCTCCTCAGGCAGCGGCAGCCTGTCTGTCTGCCCGAGCACAGCCCCGACGCTTCTCCCCGGCCGCCCCGCTTTAAACACACACACACACACACACACACACCCCACTCACACTCAACGCCGCCGGCAGCAAGAACAACCTGACCCCCCACCTCCAGGCGGCGGCAGCGGCGGCTCCAACCCCATCCCGCCGAGCCCGGGTGAGTCCCGTCGTCGTCGTCCCCTTGCGCCCGGTGTCCCACCGCTCCTCGAGAGCGGGGAGCCCGCCGCTCTGCCCCCGGGACGGAGCTGCCGACAGGCGGGTTGGAGGCTCCCCCGAAGGCAGGGGCAGGCTGCTCCGGCGCTCCTAGTCCCTGCCGGGGGACGCCTCGCAGCAACTAGCTGCCACCGCGTCGCAAACCCTCCGTCCCCGCCAAGCTCCCTTCGCAACGGGTCGCGCCCGGGCGCCCCTGGCAAGGCTGTTCTCACCTGCGCTGGGGCTCTGCGGCCGGCGGCTCCGCGCCCGCAGCCGCTCCGGTGACAGGCGCACCTGCGCCCGGTACCCGAGCCGGCGGCGGGAGATATCGCGCGGGGGAGAAGGGGACGGGGATGGGCTTTGCCGGGGGGTTGCCGCATGTGTGCCTGCATATATGTTGCGATAAAAACCCGGCAGCCAACCTATCGGCTGCCAGTAAAGTTTAAGTTGGAAAACTTTCTGAGCTCCGCCGCGGAACTTGCGACGGGAGGAGCCACCTCGGCATAACCCCTCACCAGCGGCTGCTGCGCACCTGGAGGTAGAGACTCTGCCGGGTTCGCAAGCACCGACGGGGGTCCCTGTCTTCCCCGTGAGCCCCCTCCCCACCCCCGGCCAAGCCGGCTACGCTCCCCCTCGCTGGCGCTGCCCGGCTTCGTGTCTCTCCTGGCGTGACGGTGGGAGGGCAGGAGGCTGTTTCTGTCCCCCCCGTTCGCTTCAGCCGAGCGGAAAGGTAATTTTTTTGTTTGTTTGTTTTTAATAGTATCAGCATTTAATGGAACGGGAAGAGCACATTTCCTGCCCCGCGCTAAATATATCGCTCCCTCCGCTGCGCTGCCCCTTCCCGTGCCCGAGCTGCCAGCGAGCCCCGGGAGCCGGCGCTGCCCGTGCACCCGCCCGGCAGCCCCCTGGGCGCGCCGCTGCCCGGGAGAGGCTCGCTCCCACCCCAGGAGCGCGGCCCACGCCGGGTTCCCGTTCCTAGAGGTACGATTTCACGTATGACCTTACTGAAAAGTGTACCGCGCCGTGCCGTTCCTACGCACCGCAGCCTGCAAGCCGGGCAGCGCCGGGGCTGGGACCTGCCCCGCTCCCTGGCTACCCCTCCCTACTCCCACCTTTACTTGCTTGGCTCTCCCTCACGACCTCCTCCCTCCCCAAACGCCCCTTCCCCAGCGCTGCCGGCCGAGTTCGCCTACCCCAGCCCAGGGAGCGGCGCATCAGCGGGTTTGCCCTTGCGATAAAGGGAGCCCACCTTCGCGGGCCGCCGCCTCCGCTTCGTCCCCGGTGGAAGGGAGCTGGGGGCAGGCTGGGCGGCGGGGGGTGGGGAGGAGATGTCCCTCCCCCGCTCCGCCGGGAGGTGATTTCTCGCCTCGGGTCCCTCCTCTGGATGCTGGGAAGTTCCGAAGCGGGAGCGCCAGAAACGCACGGGCTGTGTCGGGAGCGCCTCTCGCGGGGCTCGCCGCTAATCACGCTCTCTCTCCGCTCACAGGCGGCGCCCGGGCCGGGGGCCGGGGCCATGCACCCGGCGCGGCGCTGAGCACCGCGGCGGCGGCGGCGAAGCGGAGCCCTCTCCCCGCGGGCAGTCCCCGACCTGCGTGAGAGCGGGGCCGCGCCCGCTGCTGCCGCCGCCGCCGCCCCCCATGACCCTGCGCTCCGCCGAGTCCCTGGAGAGCGCCGAGGGCTCCCGGGCGCGCTGGGGGCACCCCGCGGCGGCGGCGCCCGTTGCCGAGGAGTCCCGTGAGGCGGCGCAGCTGGCCGCGGCTATGGAGGAGCTGCGGCGGGCAGGTAAGCCCGGGCGGCCGGGCGGGAAGGGGGGAGCGCCCGGGGTGTCAGCGCTCGCCGGAGTGTCCGGCTCGCCGCCGCCCGCCGCGCCGCGGTCCCGGGGGAGGCGGTGCGGTGGGGAGCCCCGCCGGGCCGGGAGGAGGAGCGGGCGGTGGGGCGACGCTTGCCGTCACCGCCCGGCGCTGCGGGGTCGCGGCCCCGCCGCGGCGAGGGGCGGCGGCGGCTCCGACCTTCCGCAGGCTGCGGCGGCCGAAGCGAAAGCACCGCCCGCGGCGGCAGCGCCGCGCCCCGGCAGCAGCCGGGGATCGCCGGCCGGGCGAGGACCGGGCGCTGCCGCCGGCCGGGGCGGCCGCGGCGTGGGGAGCGGGCGGCGGCGCCGCCACATCTCCTCGGCCCCGCGTACCTGCGCGTCGCTCGCCGGCGTGGCGGCGGCTCGCCCGGCCCCGCAGGACGCGGGGCTTGTCCGCGGGCAGAGGGAAGGACATTTTTCTTCATCGTCACCCCTCTAGGACCGCAGCCGCACCGCCGAAGTTGTTTTCTTACCCTTCTCTGCTTCCGATTGCTAAACAAAGCTTATTTCAACAACAGCCTACCTAGAGTTACCAAAAGCGGGCTTTTTGCGGGCGGCCAGCGTGTGCCGTGCGGGCGCAGCCCTCGCCCGGCCGTGTGCGCAGCGCGGAGCCGCGGGGCGCGTCCCTGCTACCTTACGGGCGGTCCGCGGGGTCGCCTTGGGCGGGAGCCTCGCAGGACGCTGCAGGAAAGTTTTGCGTGTGTACGCAGAGGTATGAAAATAAACAGCGACCTGGAAAGCTCTGTCAAAACGAGACGCATTGTAAAGCAAATGAATTTAAATAGCAAATAAAATTACAATGCCTGCAGGACTGTAGCTTTCAAACAACAAAGGAAATGGGTTATTACAAGCATATCAGCCAAAAAGCAGCTTTTTAAACAAACAAACAGGAATAAACAAAACCCTTTCTCTCCTGTTTTAACAGGGTGGTACTGGGGCAACATGACTGTTGCTGAAGCCAAAGAGAAGTTGCAGGATGCCCCCGAAGGGACCTTCTTGGTTAGGGATAGTTCACATTCAGAGTATCTACTGACTATTTCGGTAAAAACATCAGCAGGACCGACCAATCTACGTATAGAATATCAAGATGGCAAGTTTAGACTGGACTCCATCACTTGTGTCAGATCTAGACTTAAACAGTTCAACAGTGTTGTGCACTTGATTGAGTATTATGTGCTTATGTGCAAGGACAGAACTGAAACACCTTCAAATGGAACAGTTCATCTTTACTTGAACAAACCTCTCTATACGTCGGCCCCATCTCTGCAACACCGCTGTAGAATAACTATAAACAAATGTACAAATCAGATCTGGGAGCTGCCATTACCAACAAGACTAAAAGAGTACTTGAAAGAGTACCAATACCAGGTATAAATACCTTTGCTAAATGCCTCTAATGTAGAGTAACTTTTAAATGCAATTCTTAAAATCAGCCAAAGAACTGAGTAGCCAGTTGTACAACTCGGCATGGAATTCACTATCAAAACAGTGGCAGTTCTGGGGGAAAGGTTTTTATTTTAGATGCCACAAAGGGAGACTTTATGTAGAACAATCCCGGCTTGCATCTCGGGGGTTCGACAAGGTAGCATGCTATTCTTGAGAGGAGAGCGCAGCCAGGAATCCATCCAGATTGTGTTGCTCTGTCAATGGCATAAAATACTGCACTAATATCAAATGTTAACCGAAGCAGTGGGATCGGGAGAGACTACAGAAGCGGGCAGAGACATGAGAGTGCATAAGTATTTCAGTTGCCTGATTCCAAGATTAATTTGGTGCTGGTGTTCGTATAATCCTGAAAGCTTAACTGGATCACACTGTGATAATCTTGCCAAAGTTATGCAACTAATCAAATCCAGTCAAAAAAGTGATCATCTATTCAGTTTTTATTGAACTATAATTCTTGTGCTTTTCTGCAAGCAAAGGAGTACTGTAAGTAATCAGTTTAAAACACTGTTTTTCAAAAAGTTCTCTAAAAGCTGACCTTAAGGACAAATGCCACATCTTTCATAGGAACCCAGTATGTTGCTGATTATACCAGATTGGTATCCCAGAATCTTTGTTAACATGTTAACATCTTCCCAGTGGTGATATATCCATGTTATTACTATTAAGCCTCTTTTGGTTGAGGCTTTAGGACTGTACGCTGCAGACTTGCAGTTGCTGAGTTCCAATGTCAAAACATGGATATCAGCAGTTACAGCTGTCTTCTACAGTGTAGAATGTTTTCTTCAGCTTGTTTCCCAAAATGTGGGGAAATACGGATTTGGGATTTTTTTGGGGGGGTGGGTGGGTGGGTTTTTCTTTTCTTTTGTTCTAATTCACCATTGTAGCTATTGGACTATTACTCAATAAAGTAAATCAAATTGCACAACAATCTCCCAATCTTTGTATGTATGGATTTGCTACTATTCAGGATCTTACAAACCTATATAATTTCCCAGCTAATACTCAGATAAATGCACATATATGAGTGGGGATGAATACCCCTGCGTTGCCTTTGTGGTGCTGCTCAAAGGTATAGCTGGATTACATTCAGATTAGTGGCTTAGAGGCTGCCTGCTGAATTCCTCTAGTTAGGTATTAGCATAGGACATCACTTTTTCTGTTACAGCAGTCCTCCAAATGGGAAGAAGGGACTAAGACCCTCAGTATCCTTTCCTCAGTCTAAATGTAAAGTATTTAATAGAAGAATTATCCAGGATGAGAATGATAGGAGAGCAGTAAGGAGAGAAACAAGGACATAGATTTATCCTCAGTCAACTATTTCATAGTTTTAACTCTTTCCCTAGCTTACTTTTTAATTAAAGCAAATAGACCTGTGTTTGAACAAAGGAGGGTTGTCAAGACTTGCTGTAATCTAGCCCTGCCCAGGCTGAAATGGAAACAATGTAAAATCATCTTGTTTTCCTTGTGATTTAACTGCTCTGTAGTACTGTCAAGATGCTCTGTCCCTTCTCATAAACTCAGGGGCACTGACCAGCTTATTTTGTTGTATCTAAACTCCCAGTGTTCCGCACGCAGTTTTGTCATTAACATGCTGGCAGAAACGAGTAGCGCAGTTGTTGAGACAAGGAAGACACCAAGAACCCAAAGCAGAGGTGATGGTCCCTTGGTATGGCAAATACTTGATATGTTGTTGTTCTCCTTGGGGAAAAGGTGGCTTTTCTCTCTCCTCCATGGCTTCAATTCTCTCTCCTCATTTTTAATGCAAACTTTAGCATAGAAATGGGGTGAGCTTTCTCCTGAAAAACAAAACAAAAGCTTTTGTTATGTAATTTTTTCCCCCATGCCTTGCCAAATGTAGCATATTGTTGGAAGTTTTTCACAGAACGCAGCGACCACCCTCCGGTTCCCATCCCAGAAGAGCTCTTGTATTCCAGGTATGTGTCGTAATTACTCAGTTCTTCTGTGCTTGGCACATGTCTTGCTAGGATCTGCCACCCTGAAGCTGAGGAGCTTTTCCTGTGAGCAGTGGCCATGAAAGAACCGTATTCCTGGAAACACTTTTCAGTCTGATGAATGTGTTTTCTTACTGTTCCTGTCTAGCTCTACCTTGAGAAGGGATAGCTGCTACACAGAATAACTTGTTACAGTCAGGGAATGTGCTAATTGCTGCTACGTTAACCTTCTACAACTGGGCATTTTCAGCCAAAGTGGTACTTAGGTGTGATATGCTTGGGGTCTCAGTAGAAAACATGTTATACTAAGGTCCTTTAAAATAAGTTCCCTCCAGGCTAGCCCCTGGCCTGGGGATTTAAACTTATGAATGCCAATGCCGGAACAAGCAGACTGAGAAGAGGAGAGCTTAGGGGTGCACTGAGACAGGCATGTTGTATATATATGAAATGATTTATGGTGCGTTGCTGGCAGCCTGCTGTAAGCGGTCACAGGCCAGGTATACCCTATGGAGGAGCCAAGCTCTGAGGAGTGGCGTGAGGCAGATGCAGGGCAGGTCACTGGGCTTTTTGTTAGTGGTTCTCCAAAGCACAAGGGCAAATGGTAGAACAAGTGAAAATTGGTGATTCTTGTAAATAATCAGGAGTAGTTACTGTGACGTGGAATCAGGTCACCAAACATTGAGCACACTGACTTACACTTCCTATCACTTGTATTAGTTACTGCAAGGAGTAAGTAGGGTCTGTAGCTATGGTGTGCTTGAAGCAGTGAACAATATTTTGAACAGACTGGAGGGGGAACTAGTCCTCTTTGTATGAAAGCGTAGTTCTTGTCCTCATTAGGATGCCAGCCCTAGGGCTGATGCATTGCACAAGTAAAACTAAACCACACTATAGCTCGCTGCAAGCTCGGCTTCGTTCTAACATAGCACAGAAGAATGACTTGTTCTGGTACAAAAAATCCAAGGATAGCACATTATTAGATTAAAGAGTTGCAAAAATCTTTCACGTAGACCCCATGAATTTTCAGGCATGATCCTGTTGTCCAAACATTTTTTTTTTAAAGTTCCAGTGCTTTTTTTTTTTTTTAACTTTATGGATGTTGCTGTGGCTTGTTTGCAGCACTAACTTTTAAATTGCTGGCCCTTCAGATTCCAAAAATGACTTCTAACTGATATATGTCATCTTGAATTGCTAGTACAGAGTGTTCAGTGAAGCCAGTTTCACAGGTTCAATGCCCATGAGTCAACCAAAAATCATGATAAGGATTTTAATCCTAAGCCTTTTTTTTCATCCCATGTTTTGGTTTGGCTTTTCATTTTTGAGGCTTGAGGTTTCAGATTTTCCAGCTTATAATGTTAGTTGCTGAAAACCTCTTCATTTTAATTAAAGGAAGCTGAGAATCCCACAATCCTAAAAGCGATGCTTGAATAAAATAATAATAAAAAAAATAATTGCAAGATGAATGATGAAAATGGAATTGGTTACTGTATTTGGTTTAGCACTAAACCTAGCAGAAGTGTGAACTGTGGCTCCATTTTAGTTGTATGGCTATTTCCCTGCTGCTCATACTGTCACCAGAGACAGAAAATGGTCCAAGGACAAGATGGGTGGGTAGAGTGGGAATGTAACAAAGCAGCTGCGCCCATTGCATTATAATTAATTTTATTTTAATCTGATCTCATCAGTATTGTCCTAATTATATTTTATGTAACCACATTCTAGGTAAACAATATATAATTATGAGCAAGAAGGAAAAATTGTTCACTAGAATATGGGGGGAGAGTTCATACCTTAAAACAATCCAGAACTTATTCCTCACGAAAAACTGTGGAGCTTTAGAATCTGAGACTCTTACTAAGTCTCATTACCTTAAGAAAACAGAATCTACATACAATAGGAAGGGCATGGCTCTGTAGTTGCATGGATTCCTGTATCTTAGCCACCTCTTGTGCATTAGCAAGGTGTTCCTTGTTAAAGAGCATAGAAAAGCTTTATTTACTTACATGTGCTATTCAAGAGCTTTTTCTTGCATTCCTGATAAAATTTGTATGAATTTTTCCTTTGGCTACAAGCTTAGGATCTAGCAGAAAGTAAGTTGAGAGGTGTCGGGGCTTCGTTCTTTTTAAGCCAAAACATGTGATGGAAATGGGAAGAGATACCTTTAGACGTGGGTGTCGTGTCTAACAGTAATTTAATTTAAAGTAAAATAAAACTTCTGCTGACTTTGCTGTCATTAAAATAAATCTAAGTATCATATTGACTGCTAGAGGAAGTAATGGCTTGAGGGATTCTAACAGTTGTATTACTGGTTCACAATAATTACAAGAAACTCCTCTGTCGAAAGGAGAAATTTTATTTTTAAAAACCTATCAAAATAAGGGAAACTTTTAGTACATAAGCCATGAAATTTCCAAATACAATAACTAGAAATTCCTTGAAAGGTCTGTGCTGGTTAGAGCTGTACGCACAAAGCAGTGGGGATGACAAGCTACCCTGGTACCTCAGCCTAGCTCCTGAAAACCACTTCTTTATTAGTGTGAACTTCAGCAGATCTCAGTATTTTGCTAAGCCCTTAGCATGACTGAAAATGCCTGGAAACAACATCCCACTGACACATAAATTCAGATCACCAAGGTCTGAGCTCGCTTTACAACAACATGGCGGTTCGCCGCAGCATTGCTGAAATTGGGTAATTTCTACAACGGGCTGAATATCGGTCAATGAAACTGGGAGGCAGAGTCGTCGGTCCCAGGGGCTGTGAAGGGCATTGGTGCCGGACATCATCTGCTGTCTAAGACAGAGGGCATGCTGCAAGCTAGGTGAAATACTGCTGCTGGGAAAGCAGATGAGGAGCTATTCTGCTTGCTGAGGAGGGGATCGTCTGTCTGGCTTTTGGTGTCTAAGAAGGAACTGAAGGGAAAGAACATGGAAAAGCCAGCGGCTCCTACAAGAGGTGGCACTTCTCACATGGCATATCAAATAACTAACCATCAGGACTAGTACTGTGCTGAAAGGTCCAGGGGAGTAACAGCACACTTTGAAACCACGTATGAACAAAGTCTGGCTAGATAACTGAACTTTGGAGGAAAAAAAAAAAAAAAAGAAGCTTGTAGCAAAATCCATCGGTCCTGGTCCCAGGGTTGCCAAGGGGGGATGGGATTAACTGTGTTTATTAATCAGGTTATCTACAGGGCTTTGAAGTCGCCAGTGCCTCTGAGAAAGTCTAGGGAAATGTAAAAACGTATCACCATAATTATAGTATTTAATCTCCCTGATAATTGTGGATTTTATTCTGCTTAAATCCTATTTTAGAAAAAGGATTGCACCTGTGGTTTGTATTGTTTTGGTTCTTTTTCTTCCGGAGCTGGAGACATTAACTCTCCAGGAACTTTAATACCAAAATAATATCATTATTTTCTATAGTATTAAGGAGTAAAAAAAACCCGCAGGAGCAAAAGCTATTTACATTAGCATAAGAAACAAGCTGGCATTTAATAGGAAAAAGTTCAAACAGATAATACGCAGGAAAAGTTCAGTGCCAAGTGCTGCAAAGAACAAATTACATTAAAAAAATGCCCAAATTCAATGTGCCTCCCTTAATTTTTCTTTCACTGGCAGGCAGGGTTTATATAAGTAAACCCTTTGTTTTCAAATTGTTCCATAATTGATGTTTCATAGCTGAGGATTGCAATTTGGTGCACTCTTGGTTAACAAATAGTAAATGCAGAGGTGCCTTAAACATGGGAAAACATTCAAAGCCCACTGCAACTTCTTTTGACTTTATCGAGGTTATTTATAGAAGAAACAGTTGTAAGACTGATAACTGAAGGCTGTAAAATCACTTTTCCAAATGCTTTCTTACAATTCAGTTGCATCTATTTAGGCTGCAGCCCTGAAAAAGGATCTGTTCAGCTGAATCTCTGTACCCACTCCATTTGTCTCAGGAGGAACATCCAAATTTGAGGCATTGCTCTGGACGCCTGTATTACACACATCATACATTTCCTTTTTTCTTACCTGCTCAATTACACAGTCTGGAGGGTGGAATAAATTGCAGATCAGCTGTTACTGTTTATGGGATTTTTAGCTGGTTCACTTTCTTTTAGGAAGAGCAGTATTTAACAAGACCAAGCCTATGTTAGCTGCAATTTACTTGTCTGTAAAGTGGGTAGTGGACTTCACACTTTGCAGTTTATCAGCGTGGGGTGAAAAGTCGCTTATATTTCAATTAACATTGATATGAACTTAAAGCTGCAATGATAGTAATATCTTTGAATGGCTGCATTGCTGGGAAGAGAGAAGAAAGTAAATTAGGAAAGTGAAATTCTTATCTAACTGGATTGCAGTGGAAGTGGCATTGCAGCTCCTTTGCGAGCTGAAGCGCTTCAGGCGTGTGCTGTCTGCGAGGGAAACCACCTGTGAGAAGATAACTCTTTTCTGGAAATTCATGTTTCTTTTAACTCCCCCAGCGGAGGATGCAGTGCCTACTGCAGGCTGCTCACCCAGCCCACTGTAACCATGCATGCAGACAGGTTTCATTTTGAAAGGCAACAAAACTGAGTAAGCGAATTTTTAATTGAAGGGTAATTTTTGTTTGAAAACAGGACATATGGAGGAAGTATAAGCAGTAGTAAAACTCTTGCTCAGCTACCTGTAAAAACTTGCCATGAATCATTACTAGCTCCTGAAAAGCTTAACCTGAAAGTAAGAACCTTTAAAAATATAAGTACTGTATATGAGTTTGTCCAGTTCAAAGCCTGGGGAAGAAAGAAAAAGACTACAAAAAGCAGTCGTTATTCTCCTCCTAAATAAAACCAACCTTCCACTCTTTTATCTAAAATGCTAGACCACCATTTCATATGCTGTAATTTGCAAATAAAAGAAGTTGGTTTTGCGAAAAGGTTTCAGACTTGAATCTTAAATTCCTTTTACTTATTTGTCAATATTTGATTTTCAGGCTAATTTGTGAATTTACTTTGTTTGTTCTCACATTATTAAAACAGTTGTTTTACATTTAAAAACTAGTTTCATAAGTCTGGAATAAATATTTAGAGGCTTGCAGTATTTCATCTGTCTCCTCAAAGCATCTTTAAATTAAACTTCAAAAACAAACATAGAACTACATTAATTCATATATTTAAAGAAAATGGACTAAAAATTCTGAGAAATACTGAGTCACATTTTGCAAATATTAATTGCAGGGGTTTTATTACAATTAATTGCAGAGATTCTTTTTTTCCTGGAATTAATACAGAAGTTTCACATTTGATGCCTGCTTTTTTCCTTGTAACTACTCTTCTTTCAACTTTTGGCTAGAGATTATTTTGTATCAAAGTAAACAGCATCAATAATTAATTCATTGCAGTACTGCTAACAAACATTTTTATTATTGAAACAAATGTAAATGTATGGACACTACATGGTCACTTCAAACCCCACGGTTTAAAGCTGTTCTGAAACTTGCTGTGCTATTTTACCTACATGCTGGACATGCCTTTTAATAAAATAATACTTTTAAGGAAGTTCATGATGCATCACCTATGTTTCATATTCATTGCTCTATTTGAACTGCGTTTAATTTAAAGCCTTTATTATTTAAACAAATAGGACATAATGAAGTATCAGAATAATGTAAGCGGCAGCCCAGGGGCTGATCCCCTTCACTGATGCACTTCAGTCCTGCCCGTCATCTTTTCTCGGAAGCGATAAGCAATCACTTTTGGAGTAGCAAATGCCACCTGAAGGGGACACCCCCTCCTGACCCACAGCCCAGTGCCCTCAAGCCCCGCTGGCACCCAGCGCAGAACGCCTAAGCTCGGTCCACAAGTTGGACAGTCTTTCCGTACCAAAACCCTTCCCTTCCTTGGCATCAGCCCGGTTTTCGGTGGCTGGCGCAGGAGACCTGAGGGATGTCGGTATTAGGGAGGGCCAAACTTGCAAAGGGGAGTGCAACAGGGACCAGGGTGAGGAGAAGGAGGAAGGGAAGGGATTATTGCCTGGGACAGCAATGGCTTGCGAGACCCTCATCTGGCCTTCAGGCCACCAAGTTTGGGCCACCCTGACTTGTATTTTAACAGTGTTTTTGAGATACATCACATTCAGAAAAGTTTTCTGTGCTCTTCTTTCTAAAAATGACAGGCAAACATATAATATATGTTTCTTTTTTTCCATCTTCATTTCAGAGGTTTTGTGAGAGGTTTAACCAATTAGATATGTTTTTAATAAACAAATCTAGAGGCTCATATTTCTTTTCTTTTGTCCTTAAAGTTGGAATGCTGTCCTACAGACAATTGAAAACAGCACAGTCCTAATAGATTAAATCTGCTTGCACTAGTTTTAAAAACACATTTTGGCTCTTGTTATCAGCAGAAACAGATTAGTCTGTAGAAAACAAAGAAAATTCGTTCATGCTAGGATACAGCTTGACTCTAATTAGCATAAAGGATCCTCTCAAAAAGCTTTTTTTTAAAAAAAATCTCATTATATTGGACAGAGTTTCTAAAAAGATTTGGGACTTTTAAGTGAGCTTTAGAAAAAGTATACGGTAAATTTAAAATTCTGGTACTCTGACTTGGGATAACCCACAAGTAAAGATAAGAGCATTGTCAGAAGAGATGCCACTTAGCTTGGTTCTTACAGGTTTGGACTTGCTACCCCAAACTAAGCAGTCCTTGAAAGCGTGGCCTGATGATGACTGGCAATTCCCCAATCCACAGGACCAGCGAGAACAAGGTTTTAAGTCTAAAAGTCTCATGACACTGAAGTGTGGGATTGACAGTGGTACATCAATCTACAAAGTCTAAGAAATACTTTTAAAATCTCCATGGTTAGCTTTGAGATTTGAGCAGTTAGTGGGGAGTTGAGCTGAACCCAAACTGGCTCAATTTATATTTTTGGGTTTTTTTTCCCTGAAACTGGAATATAACCGAACCATCCTTCTGAAGTTTTGCTGAACTGGGATCAGAACTGCTCTGGAAGAACTTTAGTCAGGGCTCAACCCAAAGAGAGCTGAAACAAAGTTTAAGGGCTTCTCTCCTTGAACTTAAAGTATTACCTGTGCGCATCCTTACTCTGTAGCTGCAGAGTATAAGCACCACCGGGGGTGCTTTGCTAAGGATGAACCCGAAACACCATTAGTGAATTCACAGCACTAGTTATAAACTAGCGGAAGGAAAAGGAAACACCAGATTTTCCCTTTAATCAGACTTGGACCTCTGCTGTCATCCCCTTCCTTCCCAGTCTTATCTGTTTCCTTTCACTGCTTTCCTTCCTTGCATCTCTTTTTAGGCTGTGAGCAAAGATGTGACTAAATGCCGGCTGTATGGCTGCTACCATTTACTTCAGCGGGAACTGGAGTTGCTCTGTGCATATCCATATGTTTTACTAACTTTCTAAGATATTCTTGGACAGTATAAAATAAATAATCCTAATTGCCTCATCTGGCAAAAAGATACAGTAAATGCAAGTGATGCAACTGCTTGTCTTCATTTTCTATTTTAATATGTAGGCACATTATCTGCAATTAAATGCAGCTGTCAGGATCACAATGATGTGATATTTTAGGTCTCCAAGTTTGGTCACTCCAATTCCAGATATAACACAGTTCCTTAGATCGTGACGGGGGAAAAAAAAAAAAAAAGCTGGCAATCAGGAATACAAGAAGCTAAGAAAGGAAACTTTCAGTAGCTGTACAGCGCTGTGCTAAGGAATGATCATATAGATGGTTTGTGGTGTTCTCTGCTCCCTGGTGCCGGTTTGTGTTGTTTACAAATGTATTTTCTCACAACCGGCATTACAAACTATCCATGACATGAAAATTTAAAACCACCTCAGCTGTACTTTGGCTACAACAGCAGCATACTTCTTGTCTTAGAGTTACCGATGATGACTTACTTGTGTGGTTTCCAGTGTTGTCAAGGTCATAGTAAATATGTTAATGCATCACTCTGAAACAACCCATAGGAGTATTTAAATTTTTTATGTCTGTGTTTCTGGAAGAGTAACATGTGTGTCTGAGACAGAAAATGTTTACCTTGGTTGAACAGATGTATTGGAATAAGATATTATTTACCAATTATTTAAAAGCAATTTAAACCCTTTGTATCAAATTTACTGTCTGGAAATAATCCTAGATATAGCGTTATGTCAATTAAACCAAAATATTGCTTTAAAATTGCCAAGTAACTATCATCTCTGCAGGAGCTGGCCACATAATAAATGTGTATAATTTTTTAAACATTACTTAAATCCAGTGCACAAACTTTGCCTTTCAGACTGTGATTTACATTCTGTGTCCACATAAATCCTTGACTTTGCTGTCAGCCACAGGAAAATCAAAGGAAAAGGATCTAAGCTTTCTAAGCGTGCCTAAGTGTGTATCTGTAGGCAAAATCTTGTAGATAAATACCATGTTGAGCATATGCAGTATGTGAGCTCTACCAGTAATACTTCCAGTTATATTTTTCCACGGCACATGTTTCCTGGGTACAATATCTAGGAAAGGCATGTAAAGGTTTCCATAACTAACTTCCAAATACCATTAAATCTTCCAGATACCCTTAAATCTGCACGATTCCTCTAAACTGAACGTACAAATGCGGTTCACGCAGTGGCAGCATTTCTAGCAGCTGCTGCAGCAACTGCCTTTCCTGCTTTTCCAGAGGGTAGGCATCAGCCAGCCAAGCAGACCACAGCCAGCTCACTGTGGTTGCCTGCAGCTTCAAGGTAGCGTGTTCCAGCCCTGCAGGATCTTTTTTCCTTTTTTTTCCTTTCATTGCTATTGTGGTCCCGACATGAAAGAGAAGGGCTGACACCGCTCAAGCCCATGTGACACCTGACTCCTACGTAAAGACCATGATATGTGATAGGAAATGACAACGCTTCATTATTATAGCTCTATGAATCACAGTTTTCCCTCTTCCACCTTGCTTTGGTTTCAAATATTCGTATAAAATGATGTGAAAGAGATGTTTTTGTATTCAGTAACGGATGAATAAAACTATGAGAATGTGCAGAGCACTTGAAATGCGGCAGACGCAGGCTGGATCTTCCTAAATGGTTTTCATCTTTGAAAGCTTCTTCATTCTTAGGCTGTTCAGATGAAAGTCATGAAGCTAAATATATACAGTATTCAATACATCGCTGTGCATTTGATACGATGGTGCCAGCACCGGGATGAAGCCCAGCTTCCCATATACCTGCAAACAGGAACCACCATCCCTAGAGAGTAACGAGATCAGCCGTTTCCAATGTCATGAAAAACTCCATTTTCGCAGCTTCTCATTTAATTTTAGAGACAACTCCTCCACTTCTTAAAAAAAAAACAAAACAAACAACCCCAAACCACAACAACCAAACCTACCCCACCACCCACCCGCCCAGAGCGTAGCAGGGCCCCCAAAACCCCCGGGAAGGAGCCTCCTTCGCGGAGAACCACCCCCCAACCCCCCACACGCCGGGAGTTCCCCCGGCACCGGGCAGCGGCGGAGGCCGGGGCTGGGGCTGGGCGGCGGCCTCGGGCCTCGTTCGCTCAGGCCGTTCCCGGGTTGGCGTGGGGCAGGCTGCCCGCCGACAGACCGGCCCGGGGCTGGTTCCCCTTACCCACTCGCGAAGCGGACGGGGGCCGGCTCCGCGCTGCCAGCGCCGCCCCTCCAAACCCCAACCCGGCAGCAGCAGCCAGCAGACCTCCCTCCCCCCCTCCTCTCCTCTCCTCACACCTCCCCCGCCCCGAGGCCCACCTTCCCGGCGGGGTAGGCGGGTGGGTAGGCGGCCGTGCGTCCCGACCCGCGGGGCCGCCCAGCCCCCGCTGCCCACAGCTGACATGGCGGCCTTTCCTCGGCCGGCCGGCGGCTTCCGGCGAAGCCCTCTTGCCTTCAACAAAGATGGTGGTCCCCGCGCAGGCTCGGCAGGTGCCCGGGTTCCCTGTGTAGTTCCCCACTTCCCTCGTGTAAGTACGGGGCGAGGACGGGGGGGGAGGGCCTCTCCCCTCACAGCGCTCGCCGCCCCCACCGCTCTCTCGCCCCGCTCCGCGCTGCGGTGCCCGGTGCAGCGGCCCGGTGCACCCCCCCCCCCCCCCCCTCCCCCCGGGCGCCGCTGAGGGGGAAGCGGGAGTGAAGGCGTCAGCTCCGGCGGTGCCGTTCGGCGGCGGCCCCCCGCGCTGCGGGGCCGGGCTTCCGCGGGGCGGGCCGGGCCGGGCCGGGGCGGCGGCGACGGTGGGGGCCGGGGGGGGTGGGGGGTCTGGCGGCGGCAGCGCCCGCCTCCGCTGCGGCAGCCGAGGGCGGAGGGGAGGAAGGCCGGGGCGAGGCGGCCGCCCGTGGGGCTGGAGCCGCGGCGGGAGGGTCGGGGCCCGGGGCCGGCAGGTCGGGCAGTCGGCCCCGGGCTGCGGCGGGAGTAGCGGCTTCCAGACCTCGGGTACAAGGGAAGAGTTGTATTTAAAACTTGGTTTTAATTTTTTTTTTTTTTTTTTTTTGGGGGGGGGGGAGATTTTTAGGTATGCTGCGAATAGCCACAGTCACTCGTGGATTAATTAGGCAGGGTGGACCCTAATCGTAGCTGAGCGGGCACATGGTGATGTGCTCAGGGAGTCGTGAGCGGCCCAGCGCAGTTGGTGTTTGGGAAGATGCCAAAGTGCTCCTAGCCAAGAACTAAGTGAGTGTTCTTCTTAGGAGCAGAAGGGGTCTTTTTAGGGCCGAGGCTTTCAAAAGTTTTATCCCCACCCAGGGACAGGTTCTGTGTCGCATACAGAAAAAATGCAAACCCGCCTGTGTTGGTGTGGTGGTAAGTCAAGGACTGTGCTCATTCGGCAGGACGTGGGGGTGTATTTCTTAAAATTTGGCTCTACAATGGAAAAGATGCGTTTTTAGAAGGATATGGGGAAGGTTTGAGCCATGTCATCTTTTGGGTAAACGGTCGTCTCATCTTTTTACTTTCCCTCTAGCACCAGCATTACTAGAGAAAATTTATTTTAGAGCTTATGTGGGATCTCCAGATATTTGCTGCGTTTAAAATTAATTTCAATGAATTCTGTCTTGCACTAAACTCCGTCCCTACACTGTTATGCACCAAAATCCTGATACATTTACATATCTGGCTGCTTAGTTCCTGACTCAGACATTTCCTTCTCACAGTAAAAACACACAAAGAAATACTTAATCTTTAAAAAGACCTTAAAAATCAGTACACCCCATCCTGCAAGTTTACTGGGCCAATGGCCTTGGTGTTAAGGGCTTTAAAAACTCAGTTGTGCTCACTCTGCAGACCATGAGCCAAAGGCCCTTTTCAGCAGAAATTCCCCCTTCAGATGCATGGCTTGATTGGCATCTTTCAGCGCATGAAGGTGCAAACTGAGATGGTTTGAAAAGGCCTTGTTCTTGAAAAGCGCTAGCCACTTTGTTCGTGAAGAAGGGGAGCTAATCAGGTGCTGTACAGTGACTGAAGTCAATGTTCCTCATCTGGCTCATGGATGAGGAGACTTCTGGACGGGGACTCTCGGTGGCCCATGCACAATGAATCACAAGAGCTTCGTAGCATCTGAAGCGGTTTTCTGCCTGGGTTGAGATAAGGCCCTTAGTGCTGCTGCAGGTTGCCTGTCTTGAACTCTGCAAACATTTCATGAGCTCAGGGGCAGTCAGGGAATCCTGGAAGGGAGAAATGGCGGGGATCTGCTGCCTGACTCTTACCTGGTTTTGCTCTGGTCCAGTGATTGCTCCCAGTAGTGTAAAGGTAGTATGTGTTAGAGACCAGAATCTCCAGCTTTGCCTGTCCAAGATGAGCATCCTAACATCAAATGGGGAAATCCAGTTCTCTTTCTTGCCTGCTCTTTTTCCATCTCCTTGCTTGCAATATCATCTCACTCCGCAATGGAGTTTGATGTTTGAGCTATGTTTAACAAACTAGCATTTTTTAAGGAGATGTGCTGGGATAGCTGTTGTTTGATTCCCAAACGATCCCTAGACAGAAGATAGGATCTTCAAAATTCACTTCAGTGTATGAGAAGCATACTGGGTAGCCCAGGAAAAATTGAGTCCTCCTGGGAAGGTGCCATCCAGCAATGCTTTCAGCACTCGGGGGAAGCATTTTTGGAAAGCAGCTTTATCAGAGGGTGTTACAGACAGGGTTTTCCAGTCTCTCTCTTGTGGTTCTATGCTCTTGCATTCTGTCCAAGATGCCATTTACGTGCCTGTATGTTCTCTTGGTTGCCTGCCCTAGATTTTAACAGCCAGGCCAACCAACCAACCTTTGATGGGACCTTGGGAGTCAGTAGGCAACTCCAGTGATACAAAGACTTTAGCAGGTTGCTTACAAAAGCTTTGAAAATCTCTGCCTCTCCTTGTATCTTCACGCTGAACAAAGTACAATTTCTGCAAGGTCTAGCTGTTCAAACAGCAGCTTCTAGTTTAATTATCAGAAACTCTCTTGATAATTACACTCAACACCGGCTGCAGTTTTTTTACTTCACTATTTAGTCATGAGAAAGTATTTAATTGTATTACTCTGTCATTTTCCTTTTCAAGTGCCATTAATGGGCCCAGGGATATGTTTGTCGTTAAGGTCTAGACTAGACATCTTGATTCGGTTCATAGGTCTGGCACGGACTCCCGATATGATCTTGAATGAGTTGCTTGGTCTCTCTGGACCTTGATTCCTCTTTTGTGGAGTGGCTATAAAATGCATCATTTCCAGCTTTTGTCTAGTCAGAGTATTAGTCAAGTGAAGTGAATGCTGGCAGAGGGTATGCGATTGCTTCCTGTGAACACATTAGAAGGGTAAATACCAAGGAGGGAGAAGAGCTACTTAAGCTAAAGAACAGTTTTGGCAGAACAAATGCCTATAAATAGAAGGTAGATAAATTTGAGATGGAAATTCGAAGAAAGTTTCTCATCATCAGATCAGTCGAGTTCCAGAGCAGCCTTCCAGGATGAGTCAGGGGGAAGAACGACCTGGTGCATAAGGTACATTTCCACCCCTTCTAAAATTAAAATGCATCACATAGGCCAAAGATACCTGCTGACTCTGTCCCTGCCGCTGCTGCCTGTCTGTGCTGTGTCTACCAGTCCTGCTGCTGCTTTTGCATTACTTTAGCAGAAGTGCTGCAACAGCAATAGCGTCACTGGCATTGGTAACAGAGGTCAGGTGTGACATCTCTCTTAACTTTTTGGGGTTAGAGTCTCTTTAAGGACTGGTAAATGCTCTAGCTGCCTTTAGCATGGACCTTCAACAGTTTGTAAGCGGGATTATTTGGCATAGTTTTTATTCCAGCGAAGGACTGGTCTTCACAATGCCAAAGGTTCTGTTCCTGTCTAATATTTCCCAGATATGGCTGCATTTTAGCTCGTGAGACAGTGAAATCTGAGCAGAAAGAAGGTGGTGGGGATCATTCATAGTTTTCCCAGGTCGGTGATTCTGAGTTTGGCATTCTTTCTAAAGGTTGCCAAGTATCAAACATCATTTCTGGATGTTAAAGGTTGAAGTATTTTAATCTTCACACATTTCCCTACTCCTTTTCTCACGCTCTAGGTTGCCAGATGGATGCCAGAGACAAGCAGCTTTTACGCTCCCTGCGCCTGGAGCTCTGCACAGAAGTGCTGGTGGATGGAGTTGTTATTCAGTATCTCTACCAAGAAGGGATTCTCACGGACAGTCATGTTCAAGAAATAAAATCCCAAACCACCAGTCAGAGGAAAACCATGATGCTCCTTGATATTCTCCCCACCAGAGGACCCAAGGCTTTTGATGCGTTCTTGGATTCCTTACAGGAGTTCCCATGGGTTAAAGACAAGCTGATGATGAAGCGTAAGGAAATGACAGTACACGATCCTGCAGGTAAGGCCAGGATTGTTGCTGATATTTTGTTCTCAAACCAGAATTTTGAAACTATTGAATGTACCATTTTTCAAGTTATTTTTCAAATCTCAAGTTATGCGTCGTGTAGATATGGAGCATGATGCCAACAAAAGGGGACAGCTTGGAATTCCTGGAAGCAAGCCAAACACCAGGAAGTACTGCAAAGTTTGGGGAATCATAGAATCATAGAATTGTGTAGGTTGGAGGGGACCTTTAAGATCATCAAGTCCAACCATCAGCCTAACAGTGCCAAAACCACCACTAAACCATGTCCCTAAGCACCATGTCTACCTGTCTTTTAAATACCTCCAGGGATGGCGATACCTCCACCGCTTCCCTGGGCAGCCTGTTCCAATGTTTGATAACCCTTTCTGTGAAGAACTTTTTCCTGATACCCATCCTAAACCTCCCCTGGCATAACTTGAGGCCATTTCCTCGTCCTATCGCTTGTTACTAGTGAGAAGAGGTCGACCCCCAATTCTCTACCTTTCAGGTAGTTGTAGAGAGTGATAAGGTCTCCCCTCAGCCTCCTTTTCTCCAGGCTAAACAACCCCAGATCCCTCAGCAGCTCCTCATAAGACTTGTTCTCTAGACCCCTCACCAGCTTCATTGCCCTTCTCTGGACATGTTCCAGCACCTCTATGTCTTTCTTGTAGTGAGGGGCCCAAAACCAAACACAGTACTTGAGGTGGGGCCTTACCAGTGCCGAGTGCAGGGGGACAATCACTTTCCTAGTCCTGCTCACCACACTATTCTTGATACAAGCCAGGATGCCGTTGGCCATTTTGGCCACCTGGGCACACTGCTGGCTCATATTCAGCTGGCCATCCACCAACACCCCCAGGTCCTTTTCCGCCGAGCAGCTTTTGAGCCAGTCTGCCCCAAGCCTGTAGCGTTGCATGGGGTTGTTGTGACCCAAGTGCAGGACCCAGCACTTGGCTGTGTTGAACCTCATGCCATTGGCCTCACCCTATTGATCCAGCCTGTCCAGATCCCTCTGTAGAGCCATCCTACCCTCAAGCAGGTTGACACTCCCACCCAACTTGGTGACATCTGCAAACTTACTGAGGGTGCACTCGATCCCCTTGTCCAGGTCATTGATAAAGGTATTAAAGAGAACCAGCCCCAGTACCGAGCCCTGGGGAACACCACTCGTGACCAGCTGCCAACTGGATTTAACTCCACTCACGACCACTCTCTGGGCACGGCCATCCAGACAATTTTTTACCCAGCGAAGTGTATGCCCATCCAAGCCATGAGCAGCCAGTTTCTCCAAGAGTATGCTGTGGGAAACAGTGCTGAAGACTTTACTGAAGTCCAGGTAAACAACATCTACAGCTTTTCCCTTATCCACTAAGCGGGTCACCTTGTCATAGAAGGAGATCAGGTTTGTCAAGCAGGACTTGCTTTTCATGAACCCATGCTGACTGGGCCTGATCACCTGGTTTCCCTGCATGTGCTGCATAATGGCACTCAGGATGATCTGCTCCATAAGCTTCCCTGGCACCGAGGTCAGACTGACAGGCCTGTAGTTCCCTGGATCCTCCTTCTGGCCCTTCTTGTGGATGGGCATCACATTTGCTGACCTCCAGTCAACTGGCACCTCCTCAGTTAGCCAGGACTGCTCATAAATGATAGAAAGTGGGTTGATGAGCATCCTCATATGCCATCCGATCCCATCAGACCCCATAGATTTGCGGATGTCTAGGTGCTAAAGCAGGTCACTCACCATTTTCCCATGGATTATGGGGGATTCATTCTGCTCCCCACCCCTGTCTACTAGCACAGGGTACTTGGGGAACAGCTGTCTTACTGTTAAAGACTGAGGCAAAGAAGGTGTTAAGTACCTCAGCCTTTTCCTCATCCTTTGTCACTATGTTTCCGCCCCGGTCTACTAAAGGACAGAGATTAACTTTAGTAATTTTGGCTAGCTACCAAACAGTCTCTTCACAATCCATACCTGATTATTGTTTGTTTTACACGTGTTTTGCAGTGGTTTGTTTCTGGATTGTACATACTGACAGAATTTTTATTTGCTTACTTTTATTGTGATTTTAATGTAATTTTGATTTAGTACCATATGCTAATTTAGATTTATTCATCTTATTATGTTTACTGGAGTGCAAACATCTAGGATCATTACTTCCAAAATTACTAGCCATTGCTTAATTTTAAAACAAATTTAGGAGCTAACCAATTTAGTGCGAATTAGATAATCTTATTTAGTCAAATCTCTGGCTTTCTGACATTTAAAGGTACTTCTGAAACTAGTTTTCTGGACTTGGTGTTTGTTCAGAAGTGATTTCTTTACCAATCTGTGCATGCAGTTGTTGAGCTGTTTTGAAGTTAAGACGACTGCATAAAATGCATGTTTCTTGCCCTAGATTTTGGCAGCACGCACTGGCTGCTAACCTCATGTTACCACCAAGATAGTGAAATAGTCCTCACTTGGGAACATCGTTCCCGAGCAGTCTGATTAACCTTTCTACAAGCCCTCCACACCAACCCCCTGTCCCATTTAAGTTTGGTCATATGTATTTTGATGCATGTGATGTGTGATTTTTCTAGTGTCAGTGTGCTTTGCCTGAGACTGAAAGCCTGTGAAGATGGGTGACTAAGACCCATTGACCATCATGTGTAGCTGCATCCCAGTTATCTGCATATTAAAGAACGTTTTGTCAAGATGTGCTGGACAAATCTGACATTATCTTACCTTAGGACATTTTTTAATGGAATTTTGTGACAGCTTGTCTTTCTGTTGGGTCTCTGTGGAGGTTGCTTTATGCTTGTTCGTAAATGGGTAAATCATTTTCACAATTTGGGAAATAAATGTCCTGTGTTGTCCATAGGGGAAAACACTGCAAGTTGTCAGCACAATGCAAACTTGTGGCATTGAGTGTGTTGGAAAAGACCTTGCTCGCTGTTATGACAAATCCTGTCATGCTAATGCTCTTTATTTGCCTTACAAATCAGCCTGTTCCTTTGCTAATTGCTGGTTAAGCTGTTGAATAATCCTTACAGTTCCAGAAACTCACACACAGCTATCAAGTACAGTCAGGATCATGTAGTTTGTTAGTGGGAAAATTCCTTCCGATTTTTGTTCTTTTGATTGTTTTGTGGATTGCTTGTTCCCGTTCTTGATCGATTGTGACTAATGTGCTGGGTTTATGCATACCAGGTTCTCTGGTTTCGAGTGGGCTGACTGTACTTGATAATCCTATTGCCAAATTTTGTGTGTAAATTAGAAAAGGCTTCCAGATTAGATCAAAGGTTACTGTTATTTTTACTGTGGCAATACAGAGTGTAAGAACAGGGTAAGAGGCAGATAGCCAAGTTTGCTTTAATATTTAGGCATGTTCTTTAGAAGCCAAAGAAAGAGAGCACCATCTGTGCCCTAATAAATGCTGAGTACACCCTGGAATGAATTGGAAACCGTGGCGGCATCATCAGTGCTGATTACATGCAAGAAAATGTGGTTTGGGATAAAAAGCCTCGCTTTGCATTCTAAACAACAAACTTGTAAGCTTTTGTCTCGGCAGAGTACTTGAGCGCATGCTTGGCCTTAAGCATGGAAAGAGCCATTTGCTCTAATAAAACTATAAGCATACTTAAAATTGTGTTCTTCAGTGCCATGCTAGATAACTTAACTTCTGCCTTACTGGAAACAGTTCTTATAAATGATGATTTGTCAGTGGCAATTTCTTTTAAAGAATCCATTTGTAGTGAAAAAAGCCTGCCACGTACACAGTACCTTTTCTTAGACCCTAAAACTTTTAAAATTTAAGCTGTTTTTTTTTTTTTTTCCCAGATTTTTAAATCTTTTTTCCTTTGAATCCTGCATACTTATGGAAATCGCATGCCTGCTGTTCACTTGTTTATGCTCAATTAAAATTCTGTTTACTCAAGCAAAATAGCCTCAGTTTTTGCAGACCTTTTGCAGGACTAAGGACTGGTGTCAGGTTGTTCCTTGAAGGAAGGTTTTATTTTATAGTCCTTCACTTCTCACTGAGTACATGTAGGATTTTTAAAGTCATTAAAAGTAGACTATTAGGTTTTCTCTCTCTGAATGTAAAAACTGTGGCACATGCACAGTGATTATTCTATGTAGGCCTTTGGATTATTGTGCATTTTGTTGAAAGAGATCAGGCTTTCTATCTTTGCTTCAGCTAAGAAAGATAGTTTGTTGGTTCTCGGTTAAAAAAAATAAATCACAACTGTAAATGTTAAGAAGCTTTTAATTTATTTTCTTCCCCTAGTAAAAAACAACCAAAACAACCAAACCAAACAAACAGCAATTTCAGAAGGACAGAAATAAAAACATTTTTGGTAACGTAGTGTAAATAGGATCTGGTGGACCGAGCAGCTACAAAATGGAAGCCAAAGTCTGAGACCTAAACTGACTGCCACTGACTCATCGGGAGCCTTTGGGAAAATTCTTCCAAGGCAATGGATTTATTGATTCCCAAGTTGTGTAATTCGGTGTAATGTTCATGGAGGAGTGTAACTGTAAATTGGCTCAGGATTAAACCCAGAGTATGGTGTTTGGCTGCGCGCAAATAAATGAACTTTAAAACCTGTGATATCCTGAGTTTTATTGCTGAACATCACTTGACTTAAAAATAATAGTTCTGCATACTGTTATCTGCTGTAGTTCCAAGAAACACAGAAGACCCTAATCCTGCAGAGCATAAGGAATAGTTTTTCCATGGGAATCAGGAGAGCGACGTGCAGGCAAGTAGGGCCACTTGCATCTGTATAATTGCAGCAGAGAGACCCAAGATTCCTTCCCCTTGCTTGTATACTTTATACACAGGACAGCCTTTTGCCTAGGGTCACCTTTCTCCTTTGTCATATCGATCTATGAGGTGGCCACAGCTTTGGGAAAACCTTTTCTTAAGGCAGGGAAAGCATCATTGTAAAACCCAAAAATCTCAAGAAGAAAATTTAAAGTCATGTGCTTTTGGAGGTAAATGACTTCAATTGATTTAAAGATGATAGGGTGTGTTTATTGCTTGTGTAAGAACCTGTGATAAAGCGTCTCACCCTGTGCAGACTGGCATTACAAGACTTAATCATTTTAAACATCAACCACAGCATGAGTTCCTGGTTTTGAAGATCAAAACTTCTGCCGTAGTAAGAGTTAACAAAAAAAAATGTGGGTCTGTTTCGTTGGGAAAAGACTATTCTGTTTTTTCTGCCCTAGTTTGGATAACTTTATGCCTTTGTCAGGAACATAAATCTTCAATATAATATTATAATTCCTATGAAAAACTACAGCTGTTGGCAACAGAATCCCATTCTTTCTAAGAACAGTAAACAGTTACCCGATATTTTTTGCACTGAATAAAAATATATAAGCTTTGATGGCATTTGTTTATCAGAATGTTTTTCTAATCTCTCTCCACTCAGGAATTTTTCTGCCCAAGTATTATATTACTTTCTGTACTATATGTTGCTATAAAATTATTTACTTCTAAAAGTCTTAGTACTGCACCTCTTTGTAGTATAGATGACTTCTCCATTCCACAGGAAATCACAGCATATTGAGAAAGAGAAAAGTCTGAGATACAGTGTTTGCCAAAGGAATCCTGCAGCAGCCATTGCTATCTGGCAAATGTTAGTGAATTTGGGGCATGGAGTTACACAGAATCGCCTTGGGAAAGCTGTTCTCTCACAACTAAGCAAGGATGATTTTGTTGTTGTTGTGGTACCTAGTCAGCAGCCTGCATTCGGGTCCTGTTGGACTTGGGTGAGTTTTTTTTTATTTAAACAGATTTTGGTGTGGTTGGGGTTTTTCCCTGGATGTGTAGGGAGCGTGTGTTCTCGTATAGCTATATAAAGCTTCATGTTGTGTAACACTTTGGATGAAGCATGCAAATACAAAACAAAGCAAAACATGTACTTCTGCTGTGAAAGTCATCCTTCTCTCTTCCCGTCCCCTCCCCCCCCGACCCCCCCAGCTTTCCCAAAGTCCTTTTTCTACAGCTGGGTTGTAGGTTTCTAAGAATTCTGATTCAAATGTGACAGCATTAGGACATGGGGAAGTTTAGCATCTCTTCTTACCTTTTGTTGGCTGCTTCCTGCCCTCTTCCTATCCTGCTTCCTCTTGTGTGTAACGCAGTGAGGAAACAGCCTGGTCTCTTGCCTTTTCCATTTGGATGTCAGATAGGAGAGCAGCTGATGAATTCCTTTTCTCTCTCTGAATGTTTTATTTTCTTTCTTCTCTTTCCCTCTCCTCTCTTGTGTAGTCCAGTGGCAGAAGGGGGAGTTTCCTCCCATGTGTGTCTGAAGGAATGGGATGGGCTTAGCAGCCTTGGCTGCACTGGCTTGACCTGCGGATGAAGGAATGCCCTTGTGCCACATCCCAATGCCTGGAGGCTATAGAAAATGTTTTCTGGTTCTCTGGAGAGATTCAAAGGCATCCTCGTAGTAGAATTTCCCAAACTCTTTTCCACATTCCCATCTCCCCTGAAAATCGGGTGTTACATTTACGGCTTTGGCTTTGTTCCTGACCGCAGCGAGATCTGTGAAGTCTGGCATTAAAGGTTTGTGCGCACACTTAATATTAGCAGCATGCATCATGACATGGACAAGTAATCAACTTCCCTGGTTCTAAAGAGCATTCTGTGTATGTGTTTTGGTTTTAGTGTGTGTATGAACATAAGATTTTTTCTTTTTTTTGTTTTTTTTTTACAGTTGGAGGAATATTTGTTTTGCTTTTTTGCTGTCTTAATAAGCAGCTGTGTTTATGCTGCTTACATCTATGTTTTTCTCTTTGAGAAGCCTAAATCTTAGGCATTACTGTTAAGAATTATAGTGTTTCCTATCCAGTCTCAAACAGTTTCTTTCAGGTAAGTTAATGGAAAGATATAACCATACTTGGTGTCATCCTCAGTAACACAAATATGTGAGGCTATAATATAGATAATATAGATTTAATAAAACATATAGTCCCTGGGACAGAAGAGGAGTGAGTTCTGGCAAAACAGGTGTTTGGGCCAGCTGTGCCTGATCAACTACTCATAGCCAGTGCCACTAATAGGAAGCAATGGTTATTTGGGATTGAAGACTCCCTGGTGTAGGGAAAGGAGACATCCATCTAAAGGGTGGGTTGAAGGAGGATGGAGCCAGACTCTTTTCAGTGGTTCCCAGTGACAGGACAAGGGGTAATGGGCACAAGTTAGAACATAGGAAGTTCCATTCAAATACACGGAAAAACTTCTTTACCGTGAGGGTGACAGAGCACTGGCAGAGGCTGCCCAGGGAGGTTGTGGAGTCCCCTTCTCTGGAGGTTTTCAAGACCCGCCTGGATGCAGTCCTGAGTAATGTGCTCTGGGCAATCCTGCTTTAGCAGGGGAGTTGGACTAGACGATCTCTAGAGGTCCCTTCCAACTCTGAAAACTCCGTGATTCCGTAATTCCATGATCTGCTGACCAGACCTGATGACTTCTAAAGTTTGTTGTTTCCCCGGGGACTGGATCCAGGATACCACAGAGGTTGCCAAGGAATGGCCAATCATCAGACTTTGCTACTGTCTCATGAGGGCACTAGTAATACTTCAGAAGATTAAGATCCCTCCTGACCTAATTTTTCCTGTGATCCTGTAAGCTTGGCATCACACTCTGTGATTTCTTTCAGGTGAATCTAAACAGGGTAAGTGCTCTAGGAGTTCACAGAGTCCCTAGGACCAAACTAGAGCCAGTTAGAAGTGAAACCTTCCAACTGTATAGAGTCTGAATGCCAAATCCTCAGCATGATCTGTATCAGTCCTCTCCTATTGCTCTGTATGGCTTGCTAATACAGACATAGCCTTTTCTGTCCCGTGGATGTGGTGGTTTTGTCCATAAACACCTGCAGTCTTGGAATCCTTTCTTCCCAAAGAAGATACATACAGATGTAGATGTGCATCGTATCGGGGATGCTGCTACATGCAAATAAATGCATTTTTTATTCTTTGATTATTTAAGTATCTCTGTTTCCCAGAGTTTATAGTACTGTTTCTCATCTTGGGGTGTGTCCATTCTAAATGGCTTACAGAGTTCAATACCTCTGGTTTTCCATTTGTCAAAATATCTTCTCTGTCCATTTTCCTCCTCAGCTTGCATCACAGTATGATAAAATCATGTCTGTGTCTTGTATTTACAAAACCATGCATAGTTGCAGTCCTCTATGATCCTTGAGATCTTTTGTTAATTGCTGCCAGCTTCCCGCTGTTGGTCTTGTCTCAGGATGTGGCAAGGGAACCACTGAAAAAGCTTTGTACAGACAATTATAATTGTTTTCTAGAACAGACTGGAAACTTTCTTGTAAGGACCTGATCCTGCAGCTTGATAAAGCCACTTGTAAACATGAAAATGCAAGATGCAGTTGTTATTTTTACATTATGTCATCAGTATAGGCATTCTGTTGATACTAATTAATGGCCCTTGTGGCCCATAGATATACACTAATATGTGCTCCAGAGTAACTGAGAGAACTGCCTACTTAAGACTGTGTAGACTTCTTTTCATGAAATTTTTCTTCATTAATATTTTCCATCAGAGCTGTCCAGCTTTTCTTTTAGCACCTCCAGAATTGCCTTGGAGCTCCGTTTGAAAATGTTTGTTTATTTTTTGTATTCTCATTGCATGTGGAAAATCTATTGTCTTTCATAAATTAAGTGTATGAATGCTGTTTTTAAAAAAAACCCACAACCAAGTATCAAACACGCTCACCTTAGCTTGCATGTGTTGCAGAGGCTGCATAACCATCCAAAGTCAATAAAAATGTTAACCAGTGTCTCACAGTGAAAGTTTGCCTCCAGTGAAGTCAGAGGCCAGACTCCTGTTGACCAGAGCAGGACCAAGGTCTTGCCACTGATGACTGAACTGTTCCTTCTGGTGAAGGAATGGGTGCTATGCTGTCTTCCCTATGCTGACACGGCAGCATGTCTCAACCTTCAAAGAAAAATCATTTCTGCAGCTGAAAAGCTATTACTAGTTCAGACTCCACACTTCTTTTGCCTATTAACTAAGAATATCAACAGCGATGCGACTTACTTCTCACTGGGGAATGTCACTTGTATGGAAAAGGTCAGGAAGTTCCTCTAGGATACAGTTAATTATGCATGGTTATTATATCTTGAAGCACTCCCTGCATTGCCATACGCAACTAAGCTTTCCTTCCAGATTTGTTTATGGTCACATATATGTTTATATAAATGACAACTAGAGCACCCAAGTATCACTCATTGTTAACTCAGAGTGATACAGCTGTAGTTTATCTTGTTAGAAGATTTATGGGTTTGTATACAAGGCTTTTCAAGGCAATTTTTATCTATTTGGCCATTGTCTGTGTAAACAGAAAACAAATCTTGTTGCTTCTTTTAGCCATTGGACCATTGTTCCAGTATAATGTCAGATTTTCTTTTTAAGTTTTCTTCCTGCTTTTGCTTTGTCTGTGAATAGATTTGCGTTCCCTTATATATTGATGTATTGGCAAGGAATTGCACATGTGTTTTGACAAACACCTCTGCTTCAAACTGAAGGGAAGCTTTGGTGTTTCTTCCAATCTACATTTAGAAAAGGAGCTGATTTGATTTATACTATACAGTTTGTGTGTGCAGGAAATAAGCATTAATGCATTGGGTCAAGGGGAATAAATTGCCATTAGTGCACCACTCCTTCTGGCAGCCTTCTTAATCTTCGTGTTTCACCACCTTGCCTGGGATTTTCAAAAGGACTCATAGTTAACCCAAGCTCACCCAACCCTCCTCCCGTCAAGGTCAAGGGTAAGCTCCCCTTGGCTTTAAAGAAGGCAATTTTAGTCCCGTGCTGATGCTTTTGAAAGTCTTGCCTTTCATTTCTAGTTAATAATATGTTGAGCTCTTTAACGAACGGCCTGTTTCTGTCTTTGGATCTTTCTAATAAAACATGCGCTGTGGCTGAGTGAAAGGACTTTACACAGGTAAAGGCTTGACTGAGCCCCTTGCCAGCCCCAGGGGTCTCTGGCTGGCTCTGGTGGGAGGTAGGCTTCCTCCACGGGCAGCTGGTGCTGCCTTTAAACAGGGGCATAGGAATCCTCAGCAAAATAACTGTTGAGAAAGGAAAGCTGGAACGAAAAGGAAAACCAGTACTTTCTAGTATTTCTATGTGAAGAAAGTATTTCTATAAATATGTCTTCATTTACTGTAGGCGATGGCTGTGTTTGTTCAGCTTTTCAAAGCGACAAGACATGTTCTTTATTCTTACTCCTCTTCTGTTTAATTAAAAAGTCATGTATTTCTCTGTGATCCAGTTCTGCCACATCCCACATGAGATTAGTTTCATCTTCATACCCTTGAACGGCGATTGCTGCAGTTAGGATTGCAACATGCTCTCATCATCCCCTTGGTTCACGTGCTCATGCTGGATCTGACGAGTTCACCAGCAAAACACTCATTTTAAAAGCAATGTCAGGTTATTGCTAGAAATGTTCGGTGGCTGTTTGCAGTAGAAATTAATTCATGATTCTTGGGCCATTCCTTTTGCAGGCATCTGGAACCCAAATGGGAATCATAGAATCATAGGTTGGAAGGGACCTTAAAGATCATCGAATTCCAACCCCCCTGCCATAGGCAGGGACACCTCCCACTAGACCAGGTTGCTCAAAGCCCCATCCAACCTGGCCTAGAATGCTTCCAGGGATGGGACCTCCACAACTTCCCTGGGGATTTTGTTCCAGTGCCTCACAACCTTGAGTGAAAAATGTCTTCCTGATATATATTAACTAAATCTACTTTCTTCTAGTTTGAAGCCATTACCCCTTGTCCTATCACCCTGGCTTTCTTGTAGCCCTCTTTCAGATACTGGAAGGCTGCTATAAGGTCTCCCAGGAGCTTTCTCTTCTCCAGGCTGAACAACCCCAACTCTCTTAGCCCGTCCTCATAGGAGAGGTGCTCCAGCCCTCTGATAATCTGTGTGGCCGTCCTCTGGACCTGCTCCAACAGGTCCATGTCCTTTTTGTGCTGAGGACTCCAGAGCTGGACGCATTACTCCAGGTGGAGTCTCATGAGAGTGGAGTAGAGGGGCAGAATCCCCTCCCTCAACCTGCAGGCCACGCTTCTTCTGATGCAGCCCAGGATGCGGTTGGCTTTCTGGGCTGCGAGCGCACATTGCTGGCTCATGCTGAGCTTTTCATCCACCACCTTAAGGGAAGCCTTAAATCTTTTCCCACCAAGCTGCTGGCTGCAGCCAGGTCCCAGGGCACCACAGCTTTTGCCATGGGAGCTCCCCAGGTACTTCAAAGCCTTCTCTGGGCAGGTTGCAGGCTGCCTGCCTCTTGACAGAGCTGAGCGGCGTGATGTGTTGCCCATGGCCAATGTTGGGACACGCAGCCAGCCAGCGTCGGGACATGCAGCCTGGTCTTTCTCCAGCGATCTTGCCCACAGGGCCGAATCCCGTGGACGTTCGCAGTGCACACCTGTCAGATGGGGCTGTGTCCCTGCCAGCAGCTGGCAGCAAGGAGCAGCTCTTTGCATGGAACAGTTTAATATTAATATGACCCCATGGTGAAACAGGTAGGATACCAGACATAGTCTTAGACGCTTCCTAAGTGAGCACATCTACAGTTTATATGAGCGGTGCACCCTCAGCTGTGTTGTATAAATCTTTGGCAGAGGCCTTGCTCCAAGAGAGAGCTCAAATTTTGAATTCTGACTGGAACAAAATCCTTCCCAGTAGTTGAAAAAATTTATCTAAGTCCCAGAAAGGGGTAAAATAGGGCTTGAGTTCCTCTCCGCCTTGTTTCATTTAGGCTAATTGAGGCACCTTCTAAGTTGGCATGCTAGCCTTTGTGAATCCCTTTCTCAATGCCTCTAACTTTCCCCAGAAATTGTGCATGGATTTTAGCAAGATAATTCAGACCTGTCCTAGGATGATAAACCTGTGTCTCTTCCTTGCATCTGAATCCAAGAGAACTGACCCTGTTACTGAGAGTCTTGTTTTCATTTGTCACTATTTGTTTATGTTTTTAATTTATCCTAGTTCTTATATATAGCAATGCTGTTGTATCTTTAAATTGCTGAACTAAGTGCGTGATCTTCCTTCTCCTACGCAAACTGTAAATACATACACTTCACTTGTCCATTTGAAGTTGTAACCTATGTTAGGGATTTTTCAGCTTCCAGTATGATCAATGGGTAGAATATAGGTAAGAAAGAAATGTGTGGTACATGCTCAGCCCAAATGTCTACCCTTTTATTAGAAAGCTGTTACCGTACTTCTGTTTAGATAAAATTAAGTTGGCCAGCTGCTGGCGTGGCACTGCATTGATCTGATGTCTTGCACGAGACGAAGGCCTGAAAGGAGCTCCTCAGTCTTCAGAAGGTGATGGTCATCTTACATGGTGTCCATATCCCACTTAGAGGAAACATGTGCGTAGCTAAAGTTTAATGGGAATAGCTAGTTAAGAGTCTTTAATGAATATATTTTTATTGTCAGATTCAACGTGCAAACATTTTTTTGTGTGACTGTATGCATGTTAGCATGCTTGTTGGCCTCAGTTGGTTACTTGTGCCTAAACTTACTTTAATTATCAGCAGGATTGGGCCATAATGTATAAACAGAATCTGTAGGAGGGAAAACAACTGTTTCCACTGAAGGATGCACAGGGAGTCCAGGGGGATATTTCAGGGTTGTATGTGTCATTTGGGTTCTGTTAGAATTTTTCTTTTGTTTTTCAATTTGTAACTTACAGTAGCATAAAGAATAAACATCAAATCATTTAGGGAAAAAGTGAATCTCAGTAGTGCGGTGCTTTTCCATTCAGACTAATATCAGGAAGAATTGGAGTGTAAAGCTTGCTGTTCGCTTGAGTTTCATGCTCTAGCCTGCTGCATGACAAGGCGTTTTCCTGGCTAATGCTGATCAGAGGCATTCCTAGTGTGATTATATGTCCACTGCAGTGTTCATTTTACCTGTTGCCTACATGCACCCTCTTACAAAATTCATGACATACCAGGCTCTGGTTTAGAAGATTTCTTCCCGTTTGTGTTATGAAGCCAGATAAGAAGGGAACTGTGATTTACAGCCATGAATTTGATTTAGAATCACAGAATTGTAGCATCATTTAGGTTGGAAAAGACCTTTAAGGTCATCAAGTCCAATTGTAAATTTAACAGCTTTCACTTAGTGAAAGTGCCCGTGCACTTGGTAAAATTCCTCCTGTAGTCCTCCTGATGGTGTCCCCCAAGATAAAGTTCACCGTTGTACACTTCTTCAGCTTGGTTTTTCAACTTCAGCATTCTTTTGTTGAGTACTATAAAATATCGGATGAGTTTTGTCCATAAAGCTTCAGAGGTCTAAGTTAAGGAAATACAGAGGATGTCCCCGTCTTGGTACTGCTTTCATGCCAACTGATTCCTTCTGGTGTGAATCAAGGAAGGGTTATGAATGACTTGTGCAGGATACAGCATTACTAGTGCTTCTTGTACTAAATAATACGCTGTCCAGTTAAAATTGCAAACCCTCCAGTTTATGTACAGGCAGACACTATTTTTTCTGTGTGCTGTCCTTAACTTGTAGGTTCATTCTGGGAAACAGTCATCATGTCAGCAACATTGTCTGAGACATACAGATCCAGACAAGTCTGGAGCTCTTCAGACTTCATCGCTGTCTTGCATTACTGCCTGTGGGGTAATTATGAACTCTTCCACACGAGGCTGGAGCATACCAGAAGTCCTGGAATTGGGGATCTAATAACTGTTAATCCTGGAGCATCAGAGTGGGCACACACTGATGTGCACCCAAAACGTGCCTATTCCTGGTGGGGAGGGGGAGGTGGTAACAGATTCTGTATTGCCAGGCATTAATTAGCCTTCTGATTTGGCACCAGATAACAGTTGTACGCCTCTAGGGTTTGCACTAATAAACAAAATTCTTTTCTCCTATTCTATGCCATAAGTGTGGCTTTTTCCTTTTTTTATTGCTCGGTTCGTAGTGACTGTACAAGTTGTAGCCCTTTTTCCTCCCATAGAGCTACTACCATTTAGTTACTCAGATTGCTAATTTAATCTTGTGCATCAAGAAAAGCATTTATATAGTCATATTGTTAGTGAAGATTTACTCTCTGAATGGATTAAGTCCTTCAGTTTATTGAGTAAGCTAATACAGGAGCAGGGTATGAAATCCCCCTAGAAAGCTACTTGTGATCCTATACCCCTTCCACGTGTACCCAATTCTAAATGGCTCCCTTTCTCCTTATCTGGTTCCAGTCATCTCTGAGCCACAACTTTTGAGCCTTTTCCCCATTCTGGATGGCTTTTTTCTTCTCACTTTACTGTTTCCATATGCATAACCCTTTCACAGATCAGTTAACGTTATAAAATATAGTTGATTTAATTGAGACGAAAAGCACATTGGTCGTAAATACCAGAGAAGAGTTTAATAGCATTTCTGTGAACAAACCAAATGTCATTGTATTGCATCTTCTTTAAAGATCTAAAAGCAAAGTTATTACTTGGACCTTTCTCTAGGATTGCATGTTCTTCCTTTGTCAGGTTGTTTGGAGTGGGTACATTATTATTTTATGTTCTTTCTTATCAGCTTCTGAGTCCAATGGTATCACAAGGCTAAAAAAATGTCATTAGCACATAGAATATATAAAGTATGAAGAATCGACTGCTTTACCTCACCATAGGGAACTGCTGTGAGTTATCTGCATGCCTATTTTCTGCATGACACTGAAATTGGATATCACATTTGGGTTTTTTGATATAATTTCTTCCTTGTTTTAAAAATTGTCAACACCAAAATGACCTGGAAGTATCTTCCTTCTACAAAAGCTGTTCATCTTTCTTTTGCAGTGGTAACATTCATGTTTGCCATCATGGTCTTTTATCTTTTCCAGGTTGTAATATATCTGTTATAAATTCTAATATGCAGTTGTGATTATTGCTTTGTCCTTGAATCATTGCAGCTGTGTAGCAGACACCCACTGATTCCTGACCACAGCTGTTGGGCTTACTCCTCATACTGTGTTTTATAGATTTCCTCACCTTGTTTTTGAAAAAGGGGCTTTCTTAAGACTTAATCATAGTCCTGTCCTATCCTATCCTTGCATAGTCTACTACATTACAGACTTAATAGTGTTCTTTGCCTTGCCTTTGAGCTGTAGGGGCATATAGGCTTTGATGTTTTTTTTTCCACCTGTGGGATCCTTTATGGTATGAGTAATACTACTTCTCCTATAGTAGTCTTGCAGTTGCTCAGAAAACTTTCTCACTCATGAAGCTTTATCTGTAAAAGGAGAGATGCCTGAGGTTTTGTTCAGCATTTCTGTAATATAGCCACTGGGATGAGAGATGATGAAAGGACAGCTGTGCCGGGTCTGTCTTGCTCAATATACCCACTGCGTCAAGGAACTCACCATTAACCTTTGCCAGGCTCTATCAAGCTGGACACCCACAGCACCATGCGAAGGAATCCCAGTAGGGTAGGACCTCTTTCCACTCTCTTTTGCTCTCCTGTCTCCAGACAGAGAGGTGCCGGGTGGCACCTGCTGGTTTCTTACTTATCTTTGGGAAGTGGTGTCCGGGATGCCTTGTTTGAGGCTCCCCTTTGGCCCTCTGTTTTGACATTTTTTTGAACCCCTTGCCCCTCAAGCCTCTCTTTTTTCCTTGATTGTCACAAGCAGTCATTTTTCTTGGTTTCCCCACATCTAGCCCTCTAATGCCCCTCCCATGTAGGAAAGCCAGTCAGGACAGTGGTCTAGGAATCACAGAATCACAGAATGGTCAGGGTTGGAAGGGACCTCAGGAGATCATCTAGTCCAACCCCCCTGCCAGAGCAGGGTTACCTACAGCATGTTGCACAGGACGGCATCCAGGCGGGTTTTGAATGTCTCCAGAGTGGGAGACTCCACAGCCTCTCTGGGCAGCCTGTTCCAGTGCTCTGCCATGCTCAAAGTAAAGAAGTTCCTCCTCATGTTTAGATGGAACTTCCTATGTTCAAGTTTGTACCTATTACCTCTTGTCCTGCCACTGGGCACCACTGAAAAAAGACTGTTGCCATCCACCCAGCACCCTCCCTGTAATTATTTATAAGTATTGATAAGATCCCCCCAAGTCTTCTTTTCTCCAGACTGAAAAGACCCAAGTCCCTCAGCCTTTCCTCATAAGAAAGATGCTGCAGTCCCCTAATCATCTTTGTAGCCCTTTGCTGGACCCTCTCCAGCAGTTCCCTGTTCTTCTTGAACTGGGGAGCCCAGAACTGGACACAATACTCCAGATGTGGCCTCACCAGGGCAGAGTAGAGGGGGAGGATAGCCTCCTTTGACCTGCTGGTCACATTCTTCTTGATGCACCCCAGGATGCCATTGGCCTTCTTAGATAGGATAAACTGAGAGTGAGCATTTAATCCCAGGGTTTTCGGTGACTGCCTTTTTAGGCATAGGTTTTAGTACTCAGTTTGAGTTTTTTATTTGTCTGGAGGCAGCTAATCACAGTTCCATCTTTTAACACCACAGTCGTCATTATTTTCATGCAAAGTGATAATACAACACATACCTGAAGTAAGTGCATATGTCATGTCTGGAACACCAAAATGAATTGCCTCAGACATAGGGGCAGAAGGCAATCACTCAAAACAAGGTACGATTTAGGATCAAGATTCAGGAAATGCACTATTAGATAATCTTCCCCCACCATTCCAGGTTTGTAAAATAAGTATTGGCGTCTGCACACAAAGGTGGTTGCTTCAGGAATGCCAAAGAGCATGTACCTATTTGACAGAACTACAACCAATTCTGCACTTGTTTTTGCCTACAGGTTATGAGAAAGTGTTGAGAGCTGTTCTCAGCTTTGAGTGGGTCACCCTGTTTGGTAGCTTGAATTCAGAATATACATACATATCTAAGCAGTTTATTTCCTACAGGAAATGAATGTTTAAGTAGCTGAAAAGACGTTATTCGAGAGAATTGCTGCTTCTGGCAGACCGCGATTCTCTTACCTTGTGGTGTACCCAGGCTGACTGGTGAACCTTTAGCCTTGGGAGGAAAACCAGCTGAATCTCTTGCTGTTCTTGGTGTTTTCTCATGGGGAAATCTGCATGATTGAATTATATTTAGTACAGAAGAAAGCTAAATGGCTTGTCTTTACAGTTGTTCTATATTGCTTCCTTTTTTCCCTCCGTACAAGTTGGGTGTGTTATGCTCTAGGCAGCACCCAGCTGAGCCGAGTCTTCTCAGAAAAGCGTTTTGCACTTTGAACAAGCAGTACATAGCAGCTGGAACTTTGCCCCGGTACAGAAAGTGCGTGTGTTACATCTATACTGTAAAATACACCGGAACTTAATTTCAGGGTAGTTTTCTTCATGACTAAAGCCAGAGGAAAAGCTGAAATTTGCCTTTTGTCTACAGCTGTTTTGTAGGGTTTCAATTAATCTTCAAAGCCTAGTAACTGGTCTAGTTTCATTACAAAGTCTTGAAATGGAACTTTAAAGAGTCATTTCTGTTTGAAGATAACGCCAGTCATTATTTCTGCTACAAGTTGAAGATTCAAGTTTTGGGTTGTTTTTTGGTTTTGTTCTGAACACAACAAATGAACTCTTCCGATATCAGGAAAGATTAAGGAAAATGTGCTCTTGATCTATGAAGTCCTGTCCATTCTGTTTTCTCATCATGTTTCTTAGTAGTTCTTGTTTTCTTGTGGACCATGAGAAACATGAACCACAGGTATAGCTTATTTTTTTTATCAAAGTTTTTGGTAAATCAACAAAATTCTGGGAACTAGGCAAGGCTGTCTTTTTGTTACTCCTTTGTCTTTCCATGACGGGCTTATTTTTTTTGTTTGTTTTGTTGTTACTGTGGTTGAACAGTGGGATTGTAATCTGTACAGAAAAAAATATAGTAGGACTTTTAGACAGGTCCATGAAAAATAATTTAATTTGCTAATAATTTATTTAAACTTCTGTAAAGAATCTTGTCTGTGGAGTAGAATTCACTTCATTACCTGCTGACTTGTACTATATACATCTCAAGGTGAAGGTGCTAGATTTCAGGTATACTCTGTGATCTGCCCTAAGAAATTTGCAGGAGTAATCTGAACTTCAAACCAAGTTAGTGTTAGGTAACATCTCAGAGTCGAAACATCTCATGTTCCCACCAGGCATTGGCATTAGAGAGAGAGAGCTCTTGGTAAGAGGGGGAAAGCTCCCAGGCTTCTTAAAGACTAGCAATAGTTTATTTTTTTTATTTAATTAAGAAGCACATAAGTAAATAAATAAATAAATAAATCGTGAAAGCCTTGATCTTGCGTAGGAGCTTTACTCCTAGGCCCTGAAGCTTTTACAGTAGTTCATGGTTAAAACTCAAAAAAGAAGATACAGCTGACTGGTATAATACTGAAGATACTTAGGGCCTAGGGGCCCTGTTGCCTGGTGTTTCAGAGGATGCACTTCCCAAAGATTTGAACTTTTCTTGCAAGGCACCTCTCGCTGCTGGAGGGGAGTTTAACACCAGGGTTAAGCCTGGAAGTGCCAGGTATTCATAACTTACTATGGGAGACATCTTTGTTAACTACAGCACAGGTCTTTTTAGGGTGTCAGATTGTGATCAGCACCTTGTATTACATTTGGAAGAGAAGAGGAAACTGGTCGGAAGTATACGTTGTCATTCGACTGAGCTCATGGTTTCAGTGGCTGTGCAAACCTCAATTTTCCTTTACTCAACCTGCTTTGATTTGACTGTATGATATTATGCATAACCTAATGTTTTTGTCGTGCTCTGCTCCCCTGGACTGAGATACGGCTTGCTGCTGGTAATGTCTGGTGTGTTAGTTGTCATGTTCTGCCTTGACTTGACTACTTTTAAAAATGGCACTGCATAATTGACTTTTCAGGAATAGTTGCTCTTTTAAAGGGTTCAGTTTGCTCTATCAGCAAGTGTCACTGCTGCTTTATGCTATTTTTTCAGAATTTCTGATCTGAGTGATTTACAGCATTTGAACTTCCCAAACTATTCTGTAGTTTACTCTACATGGATCTTAATCTTTGCCCAGGACTCACTGACTACCCATAAAAACTGTTTGGAAAAGGAATTTCCCCTTTTAACTCCATAGCAAAAAAAAGATGTGAAAAGTTAATGTAACTGTCTGCTCTTCTCCCATGGGTGGCTGAGATGGGCTGCAGTCACACATGCCATTTCACTGTTCTCCTCCTACAAAATGTTACCAAAGAAAATGGGTTTTAGATGATAGTTTCCATGACAGTTGTGCCTGCCGAAGAGATGTTTAAACAAGGGACTCTGGTCTTGATCTGGACCATGACTAAACTTTGAATGCCAAACCGAGATCCCAGAAATCTGCTGTCTCCGGAGGCCGTGCGTGAGACCACTTGCCTCTCCGCCCAGGGTGTCCCGGGGGTTAGCAGGAGCCTGCTACCCCCAGCCATGGGCATGGCGAAGGGGGAAATGCATGGCTTTCATTTCTAACTCTTGAGAGTGAACGTTTTCAAATTCTTCCCCCTTCCCTGCATCATGAAGGATGTAGGGTCTTTTTCTTCATGGAAACCAAGAGCAGCAGTTTTGGCAAAATGATGCCAGGAGCCGGGCATTTGGGCAAAATGGCAAAGAGTGATGTTCCGGTGGAGAAAGAGCTGCCGGTGCTGGGTCAGGAGGGAAGGTGAGGGTGGGATGTGGACACCATGGCCTGGAGACCAGCCTGTTAGCTCCCGCTTCAGACGGCAGCCTCGCTCCTCAGACGGCCCATTCAACTTGCGCCTTCCTTGACGTGCAGACCTCTGTTTATTTGTGGCAGGGAGCTGGATTTTTATTCTTTAAAGGACGCTTTTGGTAGCTCTCGTGCATTCGTCATTCTTGGCTTGCTCACCCAGGCTTAACTGTGTCTTTTTACGGCCCGTCTCGCAGGTCACAAACCGTCTCCTGACGTGCTGTTGTCGAGCGGTCTCTGAACCCCCTGCGTGGTCTCGTCTATGTTCTGATTTACGTTTTGGCCTAATGTGGTGCACTTACCGGAATGCTGTACGTCTTACACTTCCAAAGACTGATCCTGTCATAGTTTGAGGGCAGTAAGCTCCCTTCCCCCTTTAAGATTGTTGAATTTACTCCCTGCCCCTTAAAATCACTATATGGTCCCTCCAGAGACTTCCTCCTCGAGCATCAAAAAACTGCCCTAAGATAGCCTTTTGCTTACATTTTCAGTAGATGGCTTCTTCAAACCACTCCCAGATGTGCCATCCCTCCAAATAACACTGAGCCGGTTAGTTTTAGAGCTTCTTGAGAAACTTGCAAGAATCCCCATACTACTGAGTTGTGAATAAATCTTCTCCCCTGAAAAATTCCTTCCATGCCTTCTTAGGGTTAACGGTTGCATTTAAGTTGTGGAGCACAAGAAAGCTTGTTTTGGTATTTAAAACAAAACAGAAAACGGGGAAGAAAAGTTGCTGCGTGTGTTGGAGCCCCCTTGGTTTCAGTTTGATGCTGTGTCGGTGCAGGACACAGCCCAGCAGAGCCTTAACCGGGCAGGAGGCTGTTTTCTTCAGTCTTTTACATTTGCTGCCTTTTCACTCTCACTGCATATTCTCTTTTTAATGGATTTTAAAGATCATCCTGAGCAGCGCGCCAGGGTGTTGAAACAACTCCCTGGGCCTATTCCACCAGTCACTCCCGTGTATTTCTAACCTGTGTTTGCTGTCAAACTTGTAGCTCTGATTTTGTGTATCCTGCCGGTGTCTGACTGGGGCATGCATCTGAACCTCGGTTGTCTTTGCTCGCTTCTGTCGTCACGCCAAGTGCTGTGCAGCTCCTCTTCACTTCTAACCTTACTGAATCAGCGTGGCAAGCTGTCTTCTGTGTCTATGTGGATGTGTGTGTATATATCTCTCTCTCTACAAGTATATATACAGTATATATCCTGTAAGTGGTGGGGTGGTTACTGTTGGCTGCAGCGTGTAAAAATCCTGCTTTTTTCCTGAACTGGTGTGCTGATAATGCCCAGGCCTCCTAAAATTACACATTTTCCTTTTGAGGCTTATCAGCACTCCCATTTCAGGTAGGTGCACTGATTGAGCCCGAACGTGTGTTGTTCGGCTGCCGTTGGCCTCGGCACAATGCTCCTATCTTGAAAGAATTTTTTCTTTACGCCAAACTATTAATTTTGTCGGCGTGCTTGCTTGAATTTTTGTGCTGCAATCTACCGAATGGCGCCTGAACCAGGAAAGCAGAATGATTTGGGAATTTTTATTCCCATTTCTAGCGCTGATTTAAAGCGTGGCCTTGGGCAAGTGACTGCTGGTCTGCTTTCCCTTACGTTCACTGGAGGCAATGATATTCATTTATGCATCTCCTGGAGCTGCTCAGCTGTGGTATGAATGCACAGGGTGGATGGACCCACAGGACCTGCGGTAACTAGCTGCAGTGGGTATCGTGGAGTACTTCTTAATCACTTTCTGTATATTTTTATTGTCCCCCTCCCAGGCCAGATGGATTTGAAATTTATAGTTCTGAGAAACTGGATTCCTTTGTTCATACTGTATGGCTTTTTTTTCTTTTTTTTTTCTTTTTTTTTTTTTTTCAGTATGGGGGTATCTAATTTAATAAAGGATTCAATCAGCTGGAATGTGCACATTGGAAAGTGACAGACAGCAGAGGCTTCCTGGGGAGGCCAGGCGCATGAGCCGGCTTTAAGAGAGAGAAAGAATGAGGCAACTGTAAAATAAAAGATGTCTAATGCAGTTAACATACAAATACTGTACACAAAATGGATAGCCTGCTCTCTTTCTTCATCATGCTAGAATGTGATGGTGTTTCAGACCTCATCACTTCTTTACTTCGACTGAAGTTTAATGCTTTATGACATGTGACGGGTTTGATGGTATCTGCTTTTCTCAGATTAAAAAAAAAAAAAAAGTATCCACCTGCCTCTCTGCCTCTCCTTTCATTTGGGGCCTGCAAAGGGTTAAGGACTGCTGAATGCAGACATATATGGTGCTGTATTGATATTATGTACTTTGTAATAGAAAACAGAACTATCCAGGTCAAATATCAATAACATTCTATAAGCCTTTCTAGGAAAATATAATTAAAACCATTCAAAGCTGCTTCCCATAACTGAATTTACTGTGTCTTATTGACTTCAGTCCCACATCTCCAGTGTGATATTATTATTGACTTTTAGAGCTCTGCCTATTTTAAAAATAAAGAAAACACAAAATCAGGTGGTGGTATTCATTTTATTAGAAATATTGCCCTCCTTTTCTCCTCGAAGCAGGGATCTTATTGAATTGTTTGAACAACAAAATGGTGGGGTAGCCCTTCAGCTGGTTTAAATTGTCATAGTCCCACTGAAAGCAGCTAAACCAGTGGACCATCAACTGAGAACCTGTCCCACGTTCTGCATTAAAGCAACTTACTCCTTTGCACCAAAGGCTACCAGCTACGGCACTACCTCTGGTTTTATTATCAAGCTATATTGACTTGGTTTCATATTGAATATCGTGAGTAGGTTTTCAAGTAGGAAGTTCACTAAATTGTTTAAATATTTCAGACAGAATGAGTTTGCTTTTCTAATTCTGTCCCTCCCTCCTCAAAGCAAATATTTTGTCGTATCATCCACGTTTAAATCAGGAGTATATTCCTCCAAGCATATAATCTTCGTGACAAATATATTTTGTGTATTAGGTATGTTCTTAAAACCTATTTGCTTTCACAGCCTCTTAAAAAAAAAAGTGTAACATAGTCTCAAAAACTGAATGTTTATATAAAATAACTGATACTATACCATATTCATTAATTGTATTTATTCTGAAGACTTGTACCGAATATTAAGTGTGCCTGTATTTTTCACACAAATCTGCTAGTGGAATAATTTTTAGTTATAAATATTAATAATGCAGAACTGTTTCTGCAAATATTACAAGAGCCTAAGAAAAATCTTTTATGAAATTTTTTTTGTTATTGTTATTGGCTGTGGTTAGCTTAGCACTTCATGGTTATCACACGATATGTGATCAATATTTAAGTTTCTTGAAGAAGCCAGATGTATGCAGATGTCTAAAATAGATGTGTATACACGCCCACCCACATATATATGTATATAAAGAAGACATGGGTATAGAAACTTACAAGGAGTTCAAATGTGCTGTTTTCATAAAATTCAGGGTGCTCATGTAACATTGGTCTGATTTTCCTGAAATCCAAAGTTTCCCAGAAGTTGCTAGGGATTGCATTGTAGAAGAGAGGGAAGAATTCGGACCGTTTCCTTTCTACTTGAATTGCACTATATTGGGTATGTTTGTGGTTCAAATAGAGTACCTAGATTTAACATTAACTTCCTTTAAAAACATTCAGACATGGAAATTTATTGGTTCTGACAGCCTAGAATATTTTTTAGTCCACTAATGTTTTATGTGCTTTTTTAATGTAGCTGGAACTTAATTGTTAAAATAAGGAGCACCCCTTATGTCCTGAGGCAGACAGTGGCAGCACTTAGAAAAATCTATGGTCAGTGGTAAATGTACTCTGAAGGAGATGAGGCAAAAGAAAATCATTCTGAAAGTATTGAGAGCTGAACAGGAATATTATGTATGGAACAACAAAAATTAAATAATTTTTTCCTTCAGCAACTACCTTTTTACCTTATTATAACTTAATAGATACATATGAAGTTGGTAGACAGAAAGGCTTCTGTATGAACCATAATTATATTCTTTGTGCTGTCAAAATTGCTATAATTCTGTAGCTGAGTTTTAAAAAGTACATTCTAAAGGTGGTATGAGATACTGTCCTTGTTGCAATTTGATCTGAATACTCAGCTAGAAATTCGTCTGGGTGAATAGTATCTTAATTTATTTTTCAAGTCATTTTAAGTCACCTGCAAATTGGGGGCAGGTCTAAGCCATAATTTTTGTGTTTAACTTTTTGAAAAAAATCTCAATATTTTTGTTTGAAATGCAGAATATTTTACACTCTAGCAATTTGTTTAATATTGTAGTAGCTGTATGTTTGGATGTCTATATTTTCTGCTCGTGGTATTAGAAACTACATTAGTATGTAAAAGGGAACAAGAATTAGATAATGTAAAAATCTGTAGGGCTCTCGTAATTTTCATTAGTTAGTTCATGTCATTTGTATTTTCTTCATGTCTAGCTTAAAAATGGCTCTACAGTCTGGTTTGGGAGTGATGTGTGCCTCCTCTAAATAGAAAGGTGGTGGTGGTGGTGAAATATTTGCCAAGAGGAAAATATAGGGGATTTTGATGGACTCTCCTGTTGTTCTTTTACCTTCAAACAAAACTGCTTACCAACACTTAAGAACAAGCACACAGACTGCGCAGTGGATATAGATTTTCACTCACACAATTCCCTCTTTTTCAAATTTGATAGTGTTTTTCTGTGCCATTTCAAGAAGGAATATTGATTACAGTCATGATAGTATCATTAAATGTTCTTCATTAAAACTTCACTGGTTTAGCGTACAGGTGGCAGTAGGAAGATTAAACCACGCAGCTGAATATGACTAAAAGACGACAGGAAAAACAATCTGATCCTGACTGGCATCGCTTGTTTTCACTGCAACTTCCCCCAGACCCCCCATTTTTCACATAGCTCATGAATATGTGGAAAAAAAACATTGTTAAATCAAATTTTTACACGCATCTATAAATTTGGCAGAGTCAATTACTTGCCTGGGCCTGCCACTTTTATATTTTTAACTCTGTTCTTACTTACTATGTGAGAAGCATCACTGCAGTATGCAGAGAAATTGTAATTGCGGTAACATATGCAGTAGCATATTTTTTCCAGCTGCAAATTAATTATTCCCTTTATCTTTAGGGTTATTGTGGAACGCTATGATTTTATGATCATTATCAGGCCTCTTAAGGTAGTTAGAATATTGTGTAATACTTTTATGAGTTCAGAGACTGAACTTTACTGTACAAGAGTGGTTAACGCACATGGATACACCCCCAAAGTTTCCAGTAACAATTACATTCCAAGAAAGGTGCTAAATATATTGCTACCAAGAATCTTCTGGTTTTTTCCTCCCTCAATCTTTGATGTAATTTGGGAGTGCCAAGAATTTTCACTTCACCTACTTAAAACATTTAAACGTGAATATAAAAATTTGCTTTAGATTTTTATCCTGCCCAGGAAGCTTGATCCTGTGGCTATCACCTGGCAAAAATTCCCACTGTATTAAACGTGAGTTTTCCTTGTGTCAGAACTGCAGGAGTAGGGCTGGAGTTACAGTCAGCCCTTCGTGGTGAAATTACTCTGAGCCCACGCAAGGCTGCTGGTGTTGTTATTCTAGCTGAAAACTTCACTACAAAAGCTCAAGCCCTTGAAAATAAAGTTTGCAACATCACTTGTTTACATTTTATAATTCAGAGATGTAAACTGGTTGGTAGTGTTATGGTCAGTGTTTGTTTTAATTTAGAAATGTGTTAACCTTTTAAGGTTTGGGTGGTTTTGGTTTTTTGGGGGGGGAAACAAGTTCTTAATGTAATTTTTTACATGCCCAAAGCAAAAGCTGTAAATAGATTCAAAATTATGACATACTTCTTTAGGTCAGCATTATACTTACTACATAGTTTCTACCCACGATTATTTTGCAAAGTGAGAGCAGATGATAATTGGGGTAGTTTGCAGGCAATAACAACCTGCATTTTCTCACAGGAACCTTAGTAACAGTGTGACATAACGAAGGTAAAAGCAAATTGAATTAGAAAAACAGCAAACATTGTGTTTTATAACCCAAAATAAAATTCTTCAGCAGCAACTAGTCCTGTAATGTAATCCAATCTGTTTTAATACTGAGATTTTTCCAAGAAAGCAGGAAACCGTAAAGGGTAAGGCTTTCAAACCTCTGCTGTTTCGTTTACAGATCCCTTGTGTTAATTTAATGCTTCTAGGGAACTGGGGCTCTTTCTTTTTTCTCAGAATCCCTTCTCTAGGAAATACTGAGTGGTGTGGCACTGAGAAGCAGTCATGGTTTACAACAGATAAGCCAAAGGACCTGGCTTCAAATTCCACACTTCTCTGAGAAAACAAAACACGCCAATGCGTGCTTCTCTCTAAAGCGGATGATTTCTTGCTAACAGGCTACAGAAAATTTACCTTAGAAGGAGCTTAGCAGGCAACCTTCAGGGCCTCGACTCTCCTCCCCTTCTCCTGTCCCCCAGCGCGTGCACCAGCATCTCGCCCTTCTGTGCAGTCAGGTTTTTCAAGCATAAAAGATAAATATTTACAGCTATTACTTTTGGAGCATTTGCCCTGAAAGTTTTACTGGCACAAAATTCACATGCCTGCCCCTTCCCAAACCCTGCCCGTGCGTTTTCGCCGTGCTTGAAACACCCCCTCCCTCCCCCCCTGCCCCGGACCAGAGGTACCCACCTGGACAACTGGATTTTGCCGCTAAAACTGATTTTGCCCGGGAAAAAAATAGAACGAGTTGCTAGCAAAAACCCCAGCCTGGCTGATGTCAGCTTGCGAGCAGCCCTGCCGCCGCAGCTTGAGGAGATGCCTGGGCAACGCGTGGTTTGGCCTCTCGCTGTTTCTTTTCCTCGTTTTGCTGGTTCAGAAAAAAAAAAAAAAAAGGGTTCACAGTATGATTTCTGAGATGACAACAGCCCTGGCTTCTGGGGTTTTGTTGGCAGTGAGGGTTTGGGGGCGTAAGTTGGTGGGGTTTGGGCAGAGGGGGCCGTGGGGTGCCCCATGGCGGGGGGGCGGGTGTCCCTGGGCAGCCCCCGCCGCCTGGCCCACATGTGCTGGGGGACGAGCAGCCGCCACCAGCAAGCGGGAGGCGACATCTGGAAGGGGACCATCACTGGGGACCCACTTCTGGTCCCCGGAGGGGCCACGGGAGAACAAGAGGCGTGGAGGGGAAGGAAGGAAGGAGGGAGGCAGGAGGAAAGAGCAGCTGCCGGACGGGACTGCAGCTGCATGTGCTGCCCGTCCTCCCCCAGACCAAGCCTGGGACCTGGGGAAAACAAGGCAAATTGAGGCTAGGAAGGGGGAGAAGTTCATGTCCCCACGTCGACATCTGAATCAGTAATTAAAACTTTGTGTTAATTGGCAATAAAGTGCATTAAGTAAAATTCCCGGAGTTGAGACCGTTTTGCCCGCAAGAGGATGGGAAAAGCAAAAATTAACAGCGTGCTTTATAACCAGCAGGCTCTTCTGCCTTTGGCTGTGGTGTGCCTGGCACGGGAGGAAATTTTCAGGAACTCTGTTCTTGTTGTGGTACAGAACATCCTGATAGACTGATACTTTTCCTCAGGTCATTGATTTTTTCATTACCATGTGAAGGCAGGGAGAATATCAAAGGCTGAGCTGTATCCTCCCCCAGTACCTGGGTGGGCCAAAAGCATCTCAGATTCGTGTGGGCACTGCCCTATATCATACGTTCTTGGTCCCAGCCCCACCCAGGGTGCCATATAGGTTAGGAAAGAAAATTTAGCTGTAGGTGTGCCATCGAGAATCCTGCTGCCAAGGCAGGGCAGGTGCAGCTCCCTTAGGGTCACGCTCGTAGTTTAGGCTTATGGCTGGGAAGTTGGTCGTTCATGGGATCAACGCCAGAGTGGGATGTTGTGGCGCTCTAAAGGTTTCCCAAGATCAAGGAAATATCTTGGGAATCTTCTTCAGGGACAGCTGTTCCTCCCATATAAGCAGGGGGAGACAGATGTCATGCTGCGGTAGATAAAACGCCGCCCCAACTTTCTTCCTAAACCTTCTTTCCTGGGTTTTATATAGGAGGGAGAGCTCTGCATCCGTTTCATCAGCAGGTTCAGTTTACGCTTGCAATGTGCTAATATTGAGGAGTGCTGGGAGAGAAAAAAGAACAAGACAATTCTGGTTTTAGAGGGTATTAAAATCCTGAATACTGTGCTGCTCACATTTGTAGCAATTTTAGAGCTTCTCGTTTCATTTTCCTTTTGCAAAAGTACTCGAATCCTGCAAAGAATTCTTGATAGTGTAAAAATGTTGCCCCTACCAATTATGGAAACAAACTTTGAAAAACAAATTGGCTACTCCGTCAAAAATTTGCAAAATAAACTTCCTCTCCCGTCCCTGCCATTTCCAGATTTTTCTTTTGTTTTGTCATCCTGGTGTGTAAGCCGCTCAGGCTTGGCAGTGTTGTATGAAGTATCACTGCTTTCTTCTAATCTGTGTGTTAACTCTTTGAAACAGCATATTGAATGTGTATCTTTTGCGTGAACAGACTTTGAGAAATCACGAAGATAAAAATAACGTAAGGATATTCACATGAAGCCAGACCAAGGTCCATCTGTCTCAGCAACCTGTTCCCATTAGGATCTGTAGCCCAGTGGCTGAGGGAAAGCTGCAAGAACAGGACTTGCCCGTAGCAGTAGGTACCTGCCATGCTCTTCCTGCAGGCTGGGGCTTGGAGGCTTCATGAGCTGCAATTCGTGTCTCGGTGCTGTATTGCCCTTCGTGGATTTTTCTCTCTTTTAATTTCATCTCTTTGCTGGATTTCTTGGCAGTCAGAAGGAAGATAATAAAACTGTGTTCTGCATACCAGACAGATAGAATTTGTCCTGTGTCATACTAAGTAGTGCTTGTTAATTCATAGCTGCTGGGGTGTTTTATTTAAATGAAGATGAAAGTTTTTAGGTGTTTAATTCCCAGGAGGTAGAATGGATTTCCCCGTTACCCTATGGGTTGTAATAATAATAATCAGCAAGAAAATTATGAAAGGCCTCCCATTACAAAATATGGACTAAAACAAGTCAACTTTTATGCAAATATGGTAATCCTTGTTTTACAAAAAATGTCTTCAGGCATGCAGCAGGGTTTTCTGCTTCCACTGAGATCCTTGGTTTTTATCCCATTTCCTTTTCTTACGTTGTTGGGAGGTATTGAAGTTGAATGAAACCAGCATTTTCAGAGAGACGCCTTAAAACGCCAAGTATATTCTGTGAAGAGAAAAGATGAAGTTAAATGTACATGTTATTTTTACTTAAATATTAATAGTATGACTGGGTGACCTTTGAACTTGAAGACTAAGTGTTATTAATATGAGGGTTTGTGACCTATCGTGTGAAGTGTGATTGTAATTGCATTGCCTTTCACTTACATATAATTCATTTACAAGCCAGAGCTTTGATCTGTCAGGCAGATATAGACTTGATATGGTTGATATGTCGACTTTTGCTGTGGTTGGGTTCCAGGTCGCTGCGTTATTTTACTTGTAAAAGCGCAGCCCAGTCAGTCGCTAGAAGCAGGCACAGTGGGAACAAGCTGATGGCGCCGAAGTCATCCTGTGTGATTGACTCGCTGGTCACAGTAACATGAGAAATGTAAAATAAGAACCGGCCCCGTTGTTCTCGGCGGTCACCGTCTCCAGGTGTGGAGACCTCAATATGTAGGGCAAGGGAAAAAACAGTGATTATTTTCCTTTTACAGCTAAAAAAATTAAGCAGCAGAATGAATAACTTCCCCAAAGTTTATGGCAGATTGAGGAACTGAACTATTAAGTCCCACTGGCCTAACCACAGATGGTTTTTCTTATTGTCAATTAAATGAAATATCTTGAAATCTTTCAAGGCTGTTTTTCAGGGATACCTCAGAGCTGACAGCACAAGTCCATCTTAACCTGTGAGTGTTTTAGTGTCTGGTGTCTATTTTACTTTAAAATTTGCTGAAATTTAACTTCCAAGATTAAAGTCTCCTACTAGCTCACTTTTGAATTCTTCCGTAGTCCCAAAAGAAGACAGAAGTTGCTGTTTCCTTTGTGGAGAATTACTTGAGGTAGTATTTCAAAACCATCAGTGTGTATGTTTTCTAGAAAACCCGGTAGAATAATTCTTTAAATTCCTGAAAGGTTGCAACCCTATGTTAGCTCTAAATATCTTTTTTCCTATCGTTCTTGCTCCCTTCCTTGTAAATCCAGGGGCTTACTTCTGCTCCGGGGATTAGGTGGCACAGAGATGAATGTGTTAAAAAAAGAGAAATTCTTTCGCAGTACAGTTGTACATGTCTGAACATAAGATTCCAATGAGCGTGAAGAATAGGTATCAAATTATTTGCATTGAATTTTCACTTGGAGTCTGGAATTGGATTTGGGGAATTTTACCAAAATACATAACTCCAGAATGCATGAACTTTAAGCTGTTTCAATAATTCCTCATTTTTGTAGTTATCACTGTTCCTAATGAATTTGCTGCAACTTATCTCAGTGGCTTCCAGTGTGCTTGTTAGGATTCCAGGATACTTATTGTTTGTACATCATAAAAACACCATGCTATCTTTCAACAGAAAGGTTTTCCTTTTAACAATCCTTGTTAAGTACATTTCATGAAGTAACAAAGACAGCCATTAAAAGACAGCATTCAATAACATCTGCCAAGTTTCAGTGAACAAATTTTTATTTAAATTAGGAATGGAAAAGATTTCCTGAACCTAGCATTCGTTCTCTTACTGTTCCAGGCAACCTCCTCCTGCTATGCCATTTGCAAACTGATCAAAATCCCATTAAGTTCTTTGTCTTCACTACTGTCATTAAAAATATGTTCCAAAACCTCAGTGCGGTCAGGCTAGAAGCCTTCTTCTGACTTCAGCCTGAATTTCATTGTGGCCTGTTTATATCTACTTGTTCTTGAGTGAACATTGTCATTTCGCTTAAATAGCTCTTTTACTTCCTCTGTGATATATTTATAGAAACAAATCTTATAGCCCTCTCAGCCTACATCTTCTGAGGCTAACCAAGCCAAGCTCCTCAGGTCCTCTTCTCGTCTAGAAGCTTGCCTGTTCCCTTGACAACCCCAATAACTGTTCTGCACCAGTTTGAGACCAGTTTCCTTCAATATGGGTAATGAAAACCTTTGCTCAGTGCTCCAGGTGAGCTCTTTGCTTCGTAGAGCAAGAGCACTGCGGCGGTCTTTATCTAGCAGAAGCACATCTGATACACTTTAGCAGTGTCTTTGTCTTTTATGATTATATCAGGGTGACTCTCCGTGTGATTTTATGGGTTTGTCTTCTTTGACATTTCCAGCTGATGAGTTTCCAGTGTATAGCAGAAATTTTGCTTTCAATCCTTTTGTTCATGACCTTGCTTTGCCAGTTGCAATTCTATAGCAATGCTTCACGACCTCAGATAGTTCTTCCTATTTGATATCTCCTCAGGCCAGATGATTATTTAATACACTGTTTTCTTCTAGTTTATCAAACTTGTCCCTTTGAAGTCCTGAACTTTTATTACAGGGATTTTGCTTATCTTTCTGCTTAGTTTAAACAAAGGCAAATAATAATCTCACAACTCGTGATTATTTCCTCAATCCAATTGTATTACAGATATCTTTGCTACTCCCAAAAATCAACCCTAAGAATGCCCACAGGCCCTCTTGCTTAACCAGTGTTTGGTAAAGAAATACATAGGATCTCACATCCAGAAATAACCGGGCCCCTGCTGTTACTAGATCCATTTGTTCTGCTAGCTGTATCTCATAATTTAAAATCTTGTTTTCTACTAGGAATTGTGTCTTTTGAGTGTCAGGTATAATTTTCTTTGGGGAAAACGGAAGAAAACTGCTGCAAAGGAACTGAGAGTCTACTGCAGAGTGTCTTTCTCCTAAATGGATTTTGTATTATCGATGCTATTCTTTCTTATCACATTGCCATTGGTATTATTCATGTTCAGTTCCTGTCTATCATTTTTACTTCTGGTTTTACCTTTCCCAAACACAGCTGTGTTCTAGTGCTGATTGCATTTTCTGTTATTCCTGTAACGTATTGCTTCACGTTTTGCACCAGCAATTAAATTTCCACTTTTTCTTTTCTGGTCCATGGCCTAAGTATTAGTACACAAACATTTTACTTGTTTCTCACTAACCACATCCATTTCCCTTACTGGATTAGGCATAATCCTGTGTTTCCTCTCAATTACTGCACTCTGCAGTATTGAATGTGTTTTCTTTCTCATTTTTTACTCACTGACATTTCTTTGCCTATTGCTGTATCGTTTAAGCACGCGATTTTTCAGGATCGCTTTTAAGCCTAACTCCATATCCTATATCCATTTGATATGCCATTCTTATTTGTAGGTCCAGTCAGATGACAGGTTTTTCAGCCCTTGTTAAGGACAGTCCCCCGTTGTGTGTACCTTCTTTCTCTGCCTGGTGTTGGTATGAATCTGCCTCCTTTCTCTTCCATCCTTTCTCCTGTCAGTGGAGCATCCTGCTTGCTGTGTTAGCTGCAGTCTCCAGTACACGGTCAGGCTCCAGTCCCACGACGTTTCTGTTCTTTTCTCTTCTCATAACGCTATTTTCCTCATGTTTCCTTTCCCTCTGCTGTTCGTAGGTCTCATTCTCTGCTTACACGATCACCCTTATCTAGGGGATTTTTGTTTTCTTTTATTTTGGCAAATCTGTGCCAAGTCCCTGCCGTGGATATTGAGCTGTACTGGTTGTCTCCCTGCGTAAAAAAAGCATCTGCCAAATACCCCGTCGAGGATGCAGCACACCTCGCTTTCTATATCCAGTCATCTCTGTTGTCTTTGTAATTATTTGGGTCTGCACCACTGCTACTGTAGTCGCCGTCATTGTTTTCTCATCCTTGCCCTGAACTTGTAACAAGAAAACCAATGAGAAAACCCTTCCCCTTCCAAGCTCCTGAACAGCCTGCCCTCTTTCCTGCTCTCCGCTGCTGGCTCCGAGGCTGCTGGATCCGCTCCACGGTTACTGGCTTCTTTCTCGAGAAAATACATACCGTAATCAGTTGGTGAATTGCTTAATAGAAGGACTTACATTGAGGAATTGCACACAGCGTAGTAAAAGTTGATGAATTTAATAATGCTTGTTATTGTATTAAAGGAACATCTGACTACAATGCATACCAAAAAAAAAAAAAACACCCAGCGTAGCGGCATTGCAGAAAAGCGTTTTACTATTTGACTGTACGTATAGACAGAGATACTTTAAAGCTGCAATTTCAAAGAATGTTTGCTTTTCCTGAAAAATGAAGATGCTTCTATAAATAAAGCTTTTCTGGTTGAAGCTGTCGAAAAGTCTTAAGCAATAGACAAAAGCAGCATATTTCTTTAATATGGCTGATCCTCATATGATAAATTCTCGTTGTATGTTTGAGCCTGAAAGAAGTGCAGGCAACTTTCAGAGTAATTTCTCATCATTCATAGAAATCTGTTACAGTAATTGGGAAATTATTAAAGCTTGTTTGTTGGTGGAGTCACAGTCACAGCTTTACATTTTTATTCTTTCTCAAGACTGAGGAATTTATTTTTACTATAGAACAGCATAGTTTAAAGCTTTTGAAAAATTAGTGGATGATCCTCCCTCTCCAGCAAAACCTATGCTAAAAACATATTAAAATATAGAATATTGATGAATTATTTCAGTCTGATAGTTGAATAAGAGACCAAAAATTCTGTTGCAATTGCAGATGTTTCCTGCAGCTGAGCATGAAATTAGGTAAATTTTAATTAAGTTACAGTTGCTATTTCTTGAGCTTCTGCTGTTCCTATTTTTTTTCTCAGTTACTCTTACTGTTTTCCAGGAATTCTGGAACTAAGAAATGTTGTACTTAGAATTTGAAAACATAAAGCCTTCAATTCAGTGAGTTTGTTTTTAAGTTTGGAAAGCAGTGAAATAGAGGTTTCTAATTTGTTACTCTATGTGCTATCTTGTAAACTTGTTTAATATAATTTAATTACACTTCATGGAGCAAATAACCACAAGCAGTAATTGCAGATATATTCTTGCTACGTTAAACAAACAAACAAACAAACACTGCCCTCCAAAAGAGAGTGACTTTAATAACAAAACAAAAAAAGGAAGGAAAGGGGTAAGTAACTAAATAATAAAAATTGTTGTTTTTTTTTTAAATACAGAAATTATGTAATAGCTTGTTGCCATTCTCCTCTGTGCTTGAATTAAACATATCTGCTTTTTATTCTCACTGGCTTCTGTGAAAGTAGGAAGTTCCTTCTTTCCTATAATTTTCCTATTAATTTGTTTTTCACGTTAAACGTGCCAAAACTTGACGTTCCTCTCATTTTATTCTTTTCCTTTTCCAGCTGTTTCCTCTGAAGTATTCCACCTTTATTCCTTTTCTGCCTTTTTCATATTTTCTCCACCCTCATCCTTTTCTCCAGGCCCAAGTCCAGTGATGCTCAAGATTCAGGGGAAACCACAGTAGTATTTTCCTTAGGCTTGCAGATCCCATCCTGTTCTTAGTGAGGAGGAGTAGAAGACATCCCTCCCTCAGTCACCAGCACCGGAAGCTGCAAGCAGAAATCTATTATTAATGCCTATTATTTTAAAAATTATTTTAAATTAAAAGAAAAAGAAAAAAAGAGAGGAGAGGGAAAGAGGCACTAGGCTAGTAAATGTGAAACACAAGGAGGTATCACATCAGCAGAATTCAAGCCGGATTTTAGGAAATGAAGTTCACTTGCCCTGTTAGCTCAGAATGTATCTCTCAGCCACCAAACCTATCTTGTTGGGTTTTAATGCCCAGTGTAGCTCTCCTGCTTCTCTTTTCAGGATCATGATAATCACTCCTGGGAAAGGATGAAATAAGTAGCCTATGAAGTTAAATGCAGTTTGAGGTAAATAGGCTGGTTCCCACATGATGTAAAACGATATAGCTCTGCTAATCCTGTTCGGGATTACAACAGTTTCTGTCATCTGAGAGAAGTGAATAATGTCTTTGTCTTAATGAGTCTGAGCCCAGCTTAAATGAGTTGTCAGTCAAGAGTGCAAGTGCTCTCCCAGTAGTCAGTCAGCGCATGGCGACAAATGCTTCATTTATCACAGCCCAGGTTTATCGTATGAGTAAGAATTACTGATGTGTGCAAAGAGGAGCTTTTCCGACAATCTGTAAGGGGAAAGCAAGTCTGAAACAGACAACAACTGGTAGCGAAATGGGCTCTTCCACAGCCCGGTGGAGGGCTGACCGTTTCCCATTGTATCAGAGGTGGGTCTCGGCAGCAGCTTCTCCAGCAGGCACAGGCCACGCGTTCGAGCCCATATCTTACTTCCCTAACATGGCCCTCAAAAAGCTAAGACTGGCTGCCTCCCAACGCAATACCTTCCTACTCCTTGTCCTGGCGTGCATCCTGGGATACATTCCACACTTCTCCATTTGAGGGCCAATACTATAGCATATACTGGCTGTGCGCTGTTAGCCAGGCCAATCGTAAGCAAGCAGTACATAATACCTGCATTTTGTTGAGGTTCTGCAGCGTACCTTCAGAACTAGGTACATGATTACCCATTTCAAGATTTAACGCTGCTCTTTTAGGTTGATGGGCCAGATAATTGATCTTACCGGCATCTTGAATATTGCCTTACTCTTCTTTTTCTTCACTTGCACTTTGCTGGGTAAAAGCTTTTCCTTTTCTCCAGCTGAGTTGCTTCAGTAGATTCCAGTGATACAGGCAATCTCCTTTCCGATAGCTGGTGTTTGCTTTATGTCAACCATAGTAAATTAAATTATAGTTTTCTCAGTGCTGGGAAAACAACGTTCCTGTTGATATGCATGCTTTTGCTTGACATGTTGTCACTTGTAGTTGTGTGTAGAGACTGGCTTGAGTCCACTCTGTAGCAGTTACAAGGGACAGGAGTAACATCAATTTTCTCACTTCATTGTAACAGGTAACTTGGGTGAAGCTCTGTATTTGCAAGATCCTAACCTGCAATTTTCTCTCTGCCAAGGAGGAGCAGAGTTGGCCTTTTAGCGCGGACTTAGTTGTAATGCTGATATCAGTTGTGTTTTTTGCTTTTGCCATCAGGTTCCCTTTGAGTACTAAACATTTAATATTTAAGATTAGTTATTTAAACCTGAAGAGTTTTATCACATATAATGATTCTGTTGGTCAGAAGTCTCTGGCTAGCTGAAATGCATAAAAATAACAAGAAAGAAAAAAAAAAAAAGAAGATCCCTCCATAAAATGTCTCTATGCCTGTGCTGCTGGGAGCAGGCGCTGAAACTGGGTGTGGTAAATTCCTGTGCTGTCTTGGAGAGTAATTTTTCATTTGAATGACTTATTGGTAGGTAAGTGAGAATGCGAAAGGAGAGTGTATGCCCCGGTGATGAAGTGTGTTTTAAATGTGATGTAATCTGCACAACACCTTTCAAGGGAAGGGCGTGCTGGATCTTTGAAGCTGTACCACTCCCAAGCGCCTCGTACAGGACTCGGTGCTGGCTGCCATCGCCACAGCTCTGCTGGACTCACACATCCCTCGGGGAAAGGCAGCAAATCGCCACCCTTATGATGCCCCTGTGCAGAGAGTGCCTCTGCTGGCACCTACTAGGGCTGTCTCTAACTTGTCATCCCCTTCTCCTGCACGATCCTTTTTTCTTGGAACGTACCACAACTTTTTCTCCCATTCAACGGTGCTGACCGCAGAAGTGAATAAGATAAACCATGCAAAATCTCATAACACAGAGATGCCCAGTGATTTTTCATGCTGGCTGTTGTCTGAATGGCTCCCACATCCCCCGAGACTGTGCCATCAAGTTCATCTGCCAGTCCCTTCCACTAGTGGGCCTGTAGGGAAGAGGGACCTCTTTCCTGCCGATGGAGAGGGGCTGATTCAAGACTGTATAGTGTGGTTCATGTCACACCCCAAAACAGCACTGAGAAACTACCTTCCTCCTTCTTTGACTTTGCCTTACGTAGTGTAAATTGTATTGATTTAGCAGAGTGGTAAATCTGGCTTCAGTGCTGTGGTGGCTTCTACTGGACAGTGAGACCTGTGCTGGATCCTGTGTACTCAGCAGCAGGGTCTCCCCCCTCTTGGTGGTACGGTGTACCCCCAAACCCACCCAGGTATCCAGCATGGAGCACTGAGAAGATATGTTAATTCCCTAGACAAAGATGTAATGGATATATATGTATGTTTCAGTGCCTGCCTTAGAGAGCTCTCTTCATTTTTGCCCAATCATGACTCCCTTTGTGATTTCCCTCTTGGAAACCACAAGCTGCTTATGCTTCCACTCCCTGGTTTCCAAACTCTCAGTCCCTTCTATTAGAACTTCTGTGGATCTTGAGTGTGGCCAAGGCCTCTGCCCTCACCCATCCCCCGTTCTGGCTGCTCCTAAAAGTGTCCCACTTCACTTCCAGCATGCACAGATGCCGTCACAGTCTGGTGGATCTGTTTGCTCTTCCTTCCCATGGCTTTCTGGAATGAGCTAACTATTCTGCTCATGAATATTTTTTGCACGCTTAGGGCTCTTCCCAGGCTTCAGGAAGAAACCAGCACCTGGATTGTCTCAGTGCTTGAAGCAATCCGCAAAAGAAAAATCTGTTTCTTGTCCCCTGAATGAAGAATAGCCACTCTTCTCAAAAGAAGCTTCCCAGAGCTTCCTTGTGTGTAATAAAAAATGAGCTCTCCTTTTTTCTGCTTAGCTGGAAGGCGGGTCTGGATGGTTGAGGAAAGATGTGGTCACAATCCTACATAATCCTTTCCAGCTCCTTTGAAGGAAGATCTTTGTCTTTACTTTTTCTCTCTCCTGCTGTTACTGTGCCTACCACTCAGTGTCTCATCTGGGCTTGGCTTTGCTCTGCAACTTTTCCCTCTGAATCTTCCTCCTCTCGCATACCAGCTGCCTACCATCCCATCCAAGCAGCTTTTCACACCGTATAATGTTTTGCTGTTCTTTTCCCAGCGATGCAGCACGGTGGCTTGCCAAGCCGGGACACACCTCTGTCTGACGGGGAATGTGGAATATACATGGGGGGGCCGGGGCGGGTTACACCGTGGCGCGCTTCGGGGAGCAGAGCGAAGGGAGCACCTGGGAAGAAGGGGCTGGTACAGGGCTGGGGGAGCCTGCAGTTCTTTGAGGAAGATGAAGGAGGAGGGCAGACAACACAGCAAGCAGGAGAAGCAGGAGTGCATGGGAACTAGTGGCCAGCACAGCATCAGTCTTTCATCATGGAGGCTGCCAGCTGACCCTCCTCTAGCTGTGGTCAGCTGTGGGTGCCTACCTCCTGCCACCCCTGCCCAGTCACTGCTAGCTGCCCTCCCCGTGGTTTTCCTTGGAAGAGAAGCCTCTTCCTCATAGGACACAGGCTGCAGTTCCCCATCTCTCCCTTCCTTATTTCTCCCGGGGTCAGCAGTTCTCCAGCTGGCTGAGGAAGGCAGGAGAGGGCATAAGGAATGTATCCCAGGAGAGCAGAGAGGAAAAGATGTTGAGGAACCGCTGCTGCAGCTCGCTTCTTCTCATTAGTAAGAGTGGTGTGACTTGGTGGCATGTGTATCTGGGACCTCTGCCAGAACATCCATTTGGTGTGGGCTTTGCTTGGTGGAGTGATACAAATAGCAGAGGTCCTTGCAGAAACCAGGGACTGTCAGCTGAAGTTGCTGCTTTGCTTTTTATTATACTGTTAGGCTTTTAAAATGACTTGAAGTACTTCTTGTCTGTAGTAAATCAGAGCTTTCTAAAGCCAGCATTGAGAAAGAAATCCTTGAAACTTAGGTGCAGTCATTGAGGTTAGAGAGACT